>NC_090807.1:26408625-26728312 GCF_036512215.1 Solanum lycopersicum | reverse complement strand
ACCGAGTAATATCATAAAATCAACTATGATACTCAACATGTAGCAACAACAAGCACTATATAATTAACAATTACCGTCAAGTTCACACATGAGGACTCAAGCCCCAATACCATACTCATTTGGGAATCATGTTCGTTAGATTGAGTATATTAACATCTTTCAAGATTCATTATCTTTAATTCTCTTGTGTCGGTACGTGACACTCCGATCCCTCATATTCATTACCAAATGACGATCCGTCATGGGCACGACGGACCGTCGCAGGGTCTCGTTTCAAAACACTTAGAAAATCTGAAATTGGGTACTAAAAATCGACTCTCTGAACTTCGTGACGGAATGGCAGGACGGACCGTCACAAGCAAGAGGGACCGTCATAGATTGTTCAGTGGAAATTGACTCTCTGACTCTTGCGACGACCTGCAGGACGGACCGTCGCAGGCACGACGGCCCGTCACAGGTTGCGCAAGTCCCAGGCAGAGTTGGATTTCTGGTTAAGTTTTAAGGGACGTTTTTGACTATTCTTGCCTTAATTATAAAGTTCGTGGATTTATATTAATAACTCAAATTCTTGAGGGGTTAAAAGAGGTAACCCTAAGTTAATTAGTGGGGTATTATTGCCATCTTTTATTCTTAATTATATACTAATAAAGGTAAAAGAAAGAGGGTTTGAATAAAGAAAATAGAAAGAACAAGAGAGAGAGGGAGAATCGAACGAGAAGGGAGAAACAAAGCTTGGAGTGTTTTGAGAATCAAGGGAAGGGTATGTGTACCCCGCGTCGATGATTTGATCAATACTATTCTAACAGAGGCTCATAGTTCAAGGTATTCTATACATCCGGGCGCAACCAAGATGTATCGTGACCTAAAGCAACACTTTTGGTGGAGTAGAATGAAGCGTGACATTGTGGATTTTATTGCCAAATGTCCAAACTGTCAACAAGTAAAGTATGAACACCAAAGGCCCGGAGGAACACTTCAGAGAATGTCCATTCCGGAATGGAAGTGGGAAAGAATTGCAATGGATTTTGTGGTTGGTCTTCCGAAGACAATGGGTAAGTATGAGTCCATTTGGGTGATTGTTGATAGGTTAACTAAATCTGCTCATTTCATTCCGGTCAAGGTGACTTACAATGCAGAAAAGTTAGCCAAACTTTACATCTCGGAAGTGGTGCGATTGCATGGGGTTCCACTATCCATCATATCAGATAGAGGTACACAGTTTACTTCTATGTTTTGGAAAACATTGCATGCAGAATTGGGTACTAGGTTGGACCTTAGTACTGCGTTCCATCCCCAGACCGATGGTCAGTCTGAGCGAACGATTCAAGTGTTGGAGGATATGCTTCATGCGTGTGTGATAGAGTTTTGTGGTCATTGGGATAGCTTCTTACCCTTAGCGGAGTTTTCATACAATAATAGCTATCACTCAAGCATTGATATGGCCCCATTTGAAGCATTGTATGGTAGGAGATGTAGGTATCCCATTGGTTTGTTTGATGCGTTCGAGGTCAGACCTTGGGGTACTGATCTCTTGAGGGATTCGATGGAAAAAGTGAGGTCTATTCAAGAAAAGCTTCTAGCGGCGCAAAGTAGACAAAAAGAATATGCAGATCGAAAGGTTAGAGACTTAGAGTTCATGGAGGGTGAACAAGTCTTGTTGAAAGTTTCACCCATGAAAGGGGTGATGCGGTTTTGAAAAAGGGGTAAACTAAGTCCAAGGTACATTGGACCATTTGAAGTACTTAAGCGAGTAGGGGATGTGGCTTATGAGTTAACCTTGCCTCCAGGGCTGTCCCGAGTACACCCGGTATTCCATGTGTCGATGTTGAAAAGATACCATGGGGATGGGAACTACATTATCCGTCGGGATTCAGTTTTGCTTCATGAGAACTTGTCTTATGAGGAGGAGCCTGTTGCTATTTTAGATAGAGAAGTTCGCAAGTTGAGGTCAAGAGAGATTGCATCCATCAAGGTGCAATGGAAGAATCGACCCGTTGAAGAAGCCACTTGGGAGAAGGAGGCGGAGATGCGAGAAAAACACCCACATCTGTTTACAGATTTAGGTACTCCTTTTCTCCCTTGTTTTCCTTCTTTTGATCGTTCGGGGACGAACGATGGGTAAATTGGTATCTATTGTAACGACCTGTTTAGTCGTTTTGAGCAACAAACTTCAATTCTGGAAAAACAGGCTGAGGTGACGGACCAAACGACGATCTGTCATGGGCACGATGGACCGTCGCAGGGTCTCGTTTCAAAACACTTAGAAAATCTGAAATTGGGTACTGAAAATCGACTCTCTGAACTTCGTGACGGAACGGCAGGACGGACCGTCACAAGCAAGACGAACCGTCATAGATTGTTCAGTGGAAATTGACTCTCTGACTCTTGCGACGACCTGCAGGACGGACCGTCGCAGGCACGACGGCCCATCACAGGTTGCGCAAGTCCCAGGCAGAGTCGGATTTCTTGTTAAGTTTTAAGGGATGTTTTTGACTATTCTTGCCTTAATTATAAAGTTCGTGGGTTTATATTAATAACTCAAATTCTTGAGGGGTTAAAAGAGGTAACCCTAAGTTAATTAGTGGGGTATTATTGCCATCTTTTATTCTTAATTATATACTAATTAGGGTAAAAGAAAGAGGGTTTGAATAAAGAAAATAGAAAGAACAAGAGAGAGAGGGAGAATCGAACGAGAAGGGAGAAACAAAGCTTGGAGAAAAATTTGCTTGCTTGATCACTAATCTTCGGTGGAGGTAGGTTATGGTTTTCATGCTTTCATAGTAAACTCTTAATAGAGAATTATATGTATTGGTAGTATTATAAACCCTACTATATGCTTAATTGTATGTTTGCGTGAATATGATTATGTGATTGTGATAAGATAAGCATGATGAAAATATTGAATCCCAAATCTTGAAAGTAAACTTTAATATACATTATTAATGATGATGCCTTGGTATAGAAGAAGGCTTGATGAATTAAAGTAATGGGATTGATGATGCCTTGGTATAGAGAAGGCCTGATGATTTACAGAATGATGTAGGGGATCGGGTGTCACGAACCGACACATAGAATTAGGGGATCGGGTGTCACGAACCGACACGTAGAATTAGGGGATCGGGTGTCACGAACCGACACGTAGAAATAGGGGATCGGGTGTCACGAACCGACACGTAGAATTAGGGGATCGGGTGTCACGAACCGACACGTAGATTTAGGGGATCGGAGTGTCACGTACCGACACAAGCTAAGAAAGTCCTATCATGATCCTAAGAGTTGTATAGCGAATTTAAAGCAGTGAAAATAAGGGCAAGATTACGACAATATGTATGAATGAGTGTAAATTTATTCTGAGATTGAGTGTTAAAAAGTAATCCTTATACTCAAACTGAAATCATTGTATCAAAAATGAGGATTTTGTTTTGAAGTGAGGACACTAGTTGCAATACCGGAAATATTAGCACCTCTGTGAGAGATTGAAGAGGATAGGTGTTAGTGCATTGTGAGTCAGTATCATGGTCTGATTCCACCTAATTCATGCCTAATAGTGATAGCACGCATAAATATAATGAGACTTATCGGTATTGATAGCCAAATGATTGTGAAAGATAAAACATTGATACTATTGTACAAAGATTTTGTATTGACTCATAGTGCGTCGCATGAGGACAAACAACGAATTTAAGCTGAAGGTGTTGATATACCGTGGTTTCACGGTAATTTTAATGCTTTTTCCTTAAGTTTAGTGTGTCCAAAAGCCTTTTTGTATTAATTTTTTTGTACGTTTCTTTTTATTTGCAGGAAATCTGTCTAAAAGATAAACGCAGAGGTTTTTGAGCAAGAAATGCAGAAAAATACCACCTACGGAGCTTGTTACGGTACGTAGGTGGCATCGTAGTGCAGCTGCTGAAGGAAGATGGGGAAGTCTTACTAAGTGTGGGTTTACGGAGTGTGTGATGGACCGTCGTAGCCATGAAGGTCCATCCTGCTAGTTCGTCATAAAGATCAGAGAAGTTGTCCCACTACCCAAATTCCAAGAGCTCAAGTGTTATGGAACGAAGACACCCGACGGACCGTTGTGCCTGTGACGATCCATCATACCTGCCGTTGAGGGTAATGAAGAGAGCAGTAGAAGAAATTGCATAAGTATAGGATGATGGAGTCCATGACTGCCCGTCGTGACCACGACAATCAATCGCGAGGTCTATTGACCTAGCCGCGTTTTGACAGATTTCCTGCAAATAGAGTCCTTATTTAATTAGGTTTTTCTTTTTTTATAAATAGTTCAGAAAAACCTCGTTTTTGGGGTGGTATTTAGATTTTCATATAGTTAGAATCTTGGTTATTTGAGCTTCTTTTGTGGATAAGACTTTGTGATTATTATTACACTTTTGGAGAATCTTTAGTCTTCAAATAATTTCAGTAATTGATTGTTGGTGATTTTTGTTGATTAATCAAGTGAACTTCTGGATTTTAATCATTCTTATCGAAGTAAGTGCTTGAATTGTTATATTACATATTTGAATATTGTGATTATGACTATGGATAACAAAACTCTAAAACTAGGGTTGTGGGAACCATAGGCGAATAATAGGGTAAAACTTAACTAAAATAACAATTCTAGATTAGTATCATGCATCTATTGATAATTCTTTCATTTTGAAGTTTTTTTAACGGATGACCAATGTACGAACTCGCCTTAATGCTACTTGCCAGACCAAGTAGGTAGATAATAGGAAAAGAATTATCAACATAGATTTAGTGTATACTATCTAATAGGCTATAAACATAGATTTAGTGTATACTATCTAATAGGCTAGTATTGATTGGCACGAGGTAATAACATAGTCAAATATCGAATATGATATTTAATATGAGGTAAAAGTAAGGGTTAGTATACCAACACACGTAACCGGACCAAGGTGCGGAGTGAAATTTCCTAGATGCCGGACCAATGATTTAGAAATATATAACTTGTCACTTTGCATGAAAGATACTAAGAAAGAATTGTTATAGTTAGAAATATCAAGTTATGAACCTGTGGGGAACATGATACGCTCAAACTTACTTCTCAAATAAGAAGTAAAGCGGTCGTGTCAAGTAAATAACCCAACTAGTGAGGTTGGGATCGTTACCACGAGAAAAATAATCTAGACTTAACTTCAACCTGTTATTACTATTGTTTGGTCAATGACTTCCTTGGAAAGTAAAAACATAAAAAGGGGGGTTTCTATTTATAAATGAGTGAAAATAAATAAAGAACTTGAAAGAGACACTTAACAGCTTTGACAGTTGGATTTTAATCTATTAATCAAAGTAACTAGGGTTTACGTGTTCCCCACAGGTTCATAACTTGATAATTCTAACTATAACAATCCTTTCCTAGTATCTTGCATGCAAAGTGATAAGTTATGTATTTCTAAATCCTTGGTCCGGCATCTAGAAAATCTCACTCTGCATCTTTGTCCGGCTATGTGTGTTGCTATCCTAACCCTTATCCTTACCTCATAATAAGCATCGTATTCGATATTTGACTAAGTTATTACCTCGTACCAAATAATACTAGTCTATCAGATAGTATACATTAAATCTATGTTAATAATTCTTTTCCTATTATCTACCCCCTTGGTCCGACAAGTAGCATTAATGCGAGTTCTAACGTTTGCCATCCGTTAAAAAGACTTCTAAGTGAAAGAATTATTAATACATGCAAGACACTATTCTAGAATTGTTATTTTAGTTAGGGTTTATCTCATTATTTGCCTAAGGTTACCACAACCCTAGTTATGGAGTTTATTTACTCATAGCCATAAATACAATATTCAAATATGGTAGATAAGAATTCATGTACTTACTTTAATGAGTTATAGTAAAATCCAAAAGTTTGCTTGATTAATCTCCAAAAATCACTTGCAAGAATCTCAAAATCCAACACTAATACACAAAGTCTAAGAATACGATGTCTAATCTAATAGCGTCTAACAATCTAAGAGTCTACCCTAAAAAACGAGGTTTTTTTGAACTATTTATAAAAAATAAAATCCTAATTAAACAAGAACTCTATTTGCTTTAAATCTGCCAAAACGCGGCTGGGTCGACAGACCTCGCGACGGATCGTCATGGTCATGACGGACCGTCATGGACTCCGTCGACCCATACTTATGAAATTTCTTCTGCTGCTCTCCTTCATTACCCTCGAAACGGCAAATATGACGGACCCTCATAGGCACAATGGTCTGTCTAGGGCCTTCGTTTCAAAACACTTCAACTCTTGGAATATGGCTACTGAGATCACTTCTCTGAACTTTATGACGAACCTGCAGGACGGACCATCATAGACACGACCGGACGTCACAAGATTTGTAACCCCACACTTGGCCAGACTTCCCCATCTTTCTTCAGCAGCTGCACTATTCTGCCACCTACGGACCGTCACAAGCACGATGGACCGTCAAAAGCTCTGTAGGTGGTCTCTTCTACATTTCTTCACTCAAAATCTCTGTATTCTGCTTCTGACCGATTTCATGCAAAATAAAAAGAAACTTATATAGAAATTAGCACAAAAAGAAATTTGGACACACTAAATTTAAGGAAAAAGTATTAATAATACCATGAAACCACAGTATATCAACACCCTCAACTTAAATTCGTTGTTTGTCCTCAAGCGACTCACTATGACTCAATACAAAATCATTGTACAATACTATCCAAGTTTTATCCTTTGCAATCATTTGGCTATCAATCCAAATTAATCTCATCAAATTTATGCATGCTATCACTATTACGCTTTAATTATGTGGGATCAGAACATGACACAGACTCACCATGCACTAAAACCTATCCTCTTCAATTTCTCACCGAGGTGCTAACAATTCTGGTATTGCAACTAGTGTCCTCACTTTAAAACAAAATCCTACTTTTTCACACAATGATTTCAGTTTGAGTATAAGGATTACTTTTCAACACTCACTCTAAGAACAAATTCACACTCATTCATACCTATTGCCATAAGCTT
The DNA here is from genome assembly GCF_036512215.1 of Solanum lycopersicum. Lineage (NCBI taxonomy): Eukaryota > Viridiplantae > Streptophyta > Magnoliopsida > Solanales > Solanaceae > Solanum > Solanum lycopersicum. The sequence goes on along the minus strand of NC_090807.1, from coordinate 26,721,297 downwards.
GCCCTTATTTTTACTGCCTTAAGTTCGCTATACAACCCTTAGGATCATGATAGGACTTTTTTAGCTAGTAACATAGGCTCGGGGCCAGGTAGGGTATATTTGGGTATACTTTTGTGACTTTTTTCCCTCCTTGACATATCGGCTAAACCTTCCACTTTCTATCATTTTATCTCACCCAGTTTCTCATATTCTTTCACCTTGCTATTTTCTCTTCTTTCTTTATTTGTGTAAGTGACTCTCTTCTTTTCTTGTTTGTATTTCTTGTATATATATATTTTTCTTTACTTTTCTTTCAACTAATTCTTGAGTGATATTACTTTTGTTCTTTCTCTCTCTTTGTTCTTTCAACCCCACTGTCTAGAGCATTCCTCATAATAGCCACCCTCAACTCATGGCTTTGCTAGAAGTCAAGGTACACAATACTTAAAGTTGGGTCAGGGCCATAACGAAGGTTGTTTACTGCATTAGACACCCTCAACTTATGCTTTTGGCATAAGCTGAGGTGCACATGTCCAAGGAGGGACCAGGGATAACACATTATTCCCTGAAAAGATCAATTGGGGTGAAAAAGAAAGGTCTATTTTAAGCTCAGATCATTTGGATCAAAGAAGGATAATTTTCATTTGGTTTTCTTTTATTTAGCTTGAAGTGGGCTATATTGAATAGGGGCCTATGATCCTTTCCTAATTGTCTATTACAGCTTACTTTCAGCTGGATTAACCAGGCATGTTCTAGCTTAGTACCAATAGTGGACTTATTTGAATTTTCCTCACACTCACTTGACATCTCATCAAAATACCAGATTATCATACACCTAGTTCGAATTTAAGACTTAGAGTAATGCAATAGTGTAACTCTATGTCATGTTAAGAGCCACACAATTATCAACTACTATGCATAGTCATGCATCATTTTCAAGTTTATCAGGATATCATTTTAGCCATCATGCTCCAAAATTAAACTATGTAGGAAAGATATAGACATGCCGGTTCAACAGAAAAAGTAATCAATCTCTTGGGGAAAAAGAATATAGGCAAGAAAACCCCAAAAGAGGATAGTGAATTGGGCTACTCAGACTTCACCGTAGCACTCACTTTCCATTTACCCCACCCCCAACAAAATGACATATAATTGTCCCCAATGCATAAAAAAATTGAAATACAAGAGTGGTAGGTGAAGCAAACTTGGGACGCAAAGCGCTGACATTCAGCACGGACCGTTGTGATTATGACGGTCCGTCGTCGTTGTCCATCGTGGGACAAATAAAAAAACGTGTAGACCCTTAAGAGAGGGGTTTCTGACCTCCATGACGACTATACAGAATGAACAATCGAGAGTATGACGGTTCGTCGTAGATGTCCGTTGGAGGCCACTAAAAAATGTGAGAGACCTTTAGGAATAGGGTCGCTTACAACCAGCAAAGTTGAGCAGGACGGACCGTCTAGAGCACGACGGTCTGCCGCATGTGTCCGTTGGTGACTGTTTCAGAGTGATCTTCTACAGAATTTCCTGGTGATGTGCCTGCAAATTTAAAAACCCATTAGTAGAAAAATGCTACCATTACAAAAAAAAAAGAAAAGTATTGGGTTGCCTCCCAACAAGCGCCTGATTTAATGTCGCGGCACGACTAGGGGCCCTTGATTACTCAAACTTCATAAAGATGGTATGCCTCTATCACTTCATTCCCCGATGCTTTATGCCCAAAATAGAGTTTTATGCTATCTCTATTCCTCTTAAACTGCACTCCCTCCTTGGCTTTTAACTCAACTGCTCCATGAGGAAATACTTGGGTAATCAAGTAAGGGTCAGTCCATTTGGACTAGAGCTTGCGCGGAAAACAAGGCACCCCAGAACTGTCTACAAGCACCCAATCCCCAACCATAAACTCTTGTTTTGCATTTTTCTGTTCAGTCTCCTTCTTTATCTTTTCTTTGTGGGATATGGCAGATACAGATTGGAGCTCACCACTCTGCCTCATGGTCCTACAAATGTTGAAGGTCAGTTCTTCATTATTCAACTGAAATGTCATCTGTCCCTTTTCCATATCAACTAATGCTCTACCTGTTGCAAGGAATGGCCTCCCAAGAATATAGGCACTTCAAATCGACCTCACAATCAAGAATAACAAAATCAGCTGAAAAGATGAATGACTCCACTTTTACTAGCACATCTTGGAGTATCGCTATAGGCCGTTTCACTGTTTGATCAGCCATCAGTAGCCGCATTGCAGTGAATTTTTGATCCCCAAAACCGAATTTCTTGTAAATTGAGAGGGGTATGATATTTATGTTTGCCCCCAGATCACATAATGCTTTTGCAAAATGTAATAACTCAACTGTACAAGGAATAGTGAACGCACCAAAATCTTCTTTCTTTTGTACGAGGGATCTTGTAGCAATAGCACTACAATGCTGCACTCTATCATATTCCTCGAAAGTGACCGATCTTTTCTTGGTGACCAGATCTTTCATAAATTTGACATAACCGGGTATTTGTTCTAGAGTATCTACAAAAGGGACATTGATAGAAAGTTGCTTCAACATTGTTATGAAACGCCGGTATTTACCATCCTCGGTCTTTTTCACTAACCTCTAAGGGAAGGGTGGTGGTCGCCTAGGCATGGGAATTACCTTGATAGGTACTTCAACATCTTTTCCATTACTTTCCTCTGCTTCACCACTACCCTTTACCACATTATCATTATTCTTTTTCACATTTTCCTTAGTAGATGGCATAGGTGGGTCAATGGTTTGCTTACCACCCCGAGTAATGATTGTCATACAGTGCACATCATTCTTTGAATTTTGGATAGTGTTGCTAGGAAGAGTGCCCTGTTGCCGTGTGTTCACTGTCGCAGATGATTGGGCCACTTGAAAATTCAATTAGTTTAATCGAAATTGCATGTGTATCAACTTTTTGCCCAATACTTGCTAAATCACCCCTTAACTCTTTAATGTGCTCATCACTATCATCGAACCTCTTCATCATTTTGTGCAACATATCCTTAACTCGCTCCATACTATCTCCACCATCCCTAGGAGTAACTTCACGATTTTGAGTAGGGACATAGGGCCCATTCTTGTCGTTTCTATTAGCATAGTTACCTCTGTTAATGTTGTTGTCGTGGTTGTAGTTTCCATCTCGGACATAATGACCCTCAAGATTGTAGTTACCATAGTTTCGACCTTGGTTCCCTGACCTTGGCGCCAATTATCCTGATTTAAGCTTGGGCGCTTGGTCGAAAACCCCCTGTCTGCTCATTTACTTCATAAGTGTCCTCCGCATAATAGCACTCATCATTAGGAGGTGGTGGTTTAGCCTAGTAGTTAACTACATTTATGTTTTCTGCACCCCCTGTGACATGTTTTAGTACCAACCCAAGCTCAGTTCTCATCTGAGCCATTTCTTCTCGAATCTCATATGTGGCTGGGTTGCGAGTGGATGGTACTGTGAAGGTGTTTCTCCCTGTATCAGACTTCCTAGTACTCCAAGCTTTGTTATTCCGCGAGATTTTCTCTAATTTTTCAGCAATCTCAGTATAAGGGCATTCTCCATAAGATCCATCTGCTATAGTGTCCAACACCGCTTTGTTGTTATCATCCTGTCCGCGATAGGAGTATTCCTTCAGTGACTCATCATCTATACGGTGATTTCAAATACTTCTCAAGAAATGAGGTGAATCTATCCCAAGAACTACTAACTGACTCTCCTGGTAGTTCCAAAAAGTTTTTCACTCTGCCTTTGTGGTTTAGTTTCTTGGAGACTCGATAGTAGCGTGCTAAGAAGGCATCCCTTAGTTGGTTCCAAGTGAAGATTGAATTGTATGGGAGCTCAGTCAACCACATAGCAGCCTCTCCCGTCAGTGAGAGAGGAAACACTCTGAGACCTATTACATCTAAATCAAAATCAGGCCTCCCTACACAGCTTTTACACATTACCCTTACCTTAGCAATATGGGCATGTGGATCCTCAGAAGGTAGCCCTGAAAACAAACCTCTGGCAGTGAGAATTTGCATCAGACTACTAGTTACCACAAAAGTGTGGCCTGTGGGTAGAGGAGGCAAAACAAGTGGCCCATCCGAGTCTGCTATGTTATCATACCCTCTGTAGTATGCTTGGGGCCGTGGAATGGGATTTTGTCCCCTCTGCTGGTGTTCACCCAGAGCATCGGGTAACATCTGACCATAAACATCAACCGGAGCTGTGATGTTTTGGTTCGGACCATCATCATTTATTCCCAAGTTTCTATTCATATTGGGCACTCTACGCTCTAACTCGTGATCGTAGGGAAACAAGGGTTCTCTTCCTCTCCATGTATTTGGCATACAAGGAGGATAGTTTTGTGAAAAATCAAAAACAATATAACAAAGTAATATCAAGAAAATATCAACTAAACTATAGTAATAAGTTGAAGTTAATCTAAAAGCTATAATCCCCGGCAACGGCGCCAAAATTTGATTTGCTCAAACTTACTTCTCAAATAAGAAGTAAAGCAGTCGTGTCAAGTAAATAACCCAACTAGTGAGGTTGGGATCGTTCCCACGAGGAAAATATTCTAGACTTAACTTCACCCTGTTATTACTATTGTTTGGTCAATGACATCCTTGGAATGTAAAAACATAAAAAGGGGGGTTTCTATTTTTAAATGAGTGAAAATTAATAATGAACATCAAAGAGACACTTAACATCTTTGACCGTTAAATTTTAATCAATTAATCAAAGTAATTATGGTTTATGTGTTCCCCACAGGTTCTTAACTTGATAATTCTAACTATAACAATTCTTTCCTAGTATCTTGCATGCAAAGTGATAAGTTATGTATTTCTAAATCCTTGGTCCGGCATGTAGAAAATCTCACTCCGCACCTTGGTCCAGCTACATGTGTTGCTATCCTAACCCTTATCCTTACCTCATATTAAGCATCGTATTCGATATTTGACTAAGTTATTACCTCGTACCAATCAATACTTGTATATTAGATAGTATACACTTAATCTATGATAATAATTCTTTTCCTATTATCCACCTCCTTGGTCCGGCAAGTAGCATTAAGGCGAGTTCTAACGTTGGTCATCCTTTAAAAAGACTTCTATGTGAAAGAATGACTAATACATGCAAGACACTATTCTAGAATTGTTATTTTAGTTAGGGTTTATCCATTATTTGCCTATGGTTCCCACAACCCTAGTTATGGAGTTTAGTTACTCATAGCCATAAACACAATATTCAAATATAGTAGATAAGAATTTATGTACTTACTTCAATGAGAAAGAGTAAAATCCAAATGCTTGATTAATCTCCAAAAATCACTTGCAAGAATCTCAAAATCAAACACTAATACACAAAGTTTAAGAATATGATGTCTAATCTAATAGAGTCTAACAATCTAAGAGTCTACCTTCAAAAACGAGGTTTGTTCAAACTATTTATAAAAAATAAAAACCTAATTAAACAAGGACTCTATTTGATGAAAATCTTCCAAAACGCGGCTTTGTCGACGGACCTCGCGACGGATCGTCATGGTCACGACGGAACTTCATGGACTCCGTCGTCCCATACTTATGCAATTTCTTGTGCTGCTCTTCTTCATTACCCTCGACAGCGAGTATCAGGGACCTTCATAGGCACAACGGTCCGTCTAGGGCCTTCGTTTCAACACTTCAACTCTTGGAATATGGGTACTGGATCACTTCTCTGAATTTCATGACGAACCAGAGGGACGGACCGCCATAGACACGACGGAACGTCACAACATTTGTAACCCCACACTTGGTCAGACTTCTCCACCTTCCTTCAGCAGCTGCACTAGTCTGCCACCTACGGACCGTCACAAGCACGACGGACCGTCATAAGCTCCGTAGGTGGTCTCTTCTTCATTTCTTCGCTCCAAAACTCCGCATTCAGCTTTGGACTGATTTCCTGAAAAATAAAAAGAAACTTATATAAAAATTTGCACAAAAAGGCTTTTGGACACACTAAGCTTAAGGAAAAAGTATTAGTAATACCGTGAAACCACGGTATATCTGAACACGTAAACCCTAGTTACTTTTTTAATTGATTAATCTCCAACATTTGAAGTTGTTAGTTGTCTCCTTTACTTAATACGCGACCAGTTTACTTATTATTTGAGAAGTAAGTTTGAGCGTATCAATCATCGATGGAGTTTAAGGAATCGGTCCTCGTAAAGCTTAATGAGGCATTTTACCTAAGGGGGATCATATTTTAAGGTGCCAAGAAAGATTATGTGTTCCCAAGGTAGACGGATTGAGGGATCGGATATTTGAACAAGACTATGGGTCCTGCTACTCCATTCATCTAGGTTTAACAAAAATGTACCATGACCTTAGGGAAATTTATTGGTGGGAAGGTATAGAGAAATACATAGCGAAGTACGTCGCTAAGTGTCAAAATTGCCAACAAGTAAAAGTCAAATATCTTAAACCAGGTGGCTAACTACAAGGAATTCAAGTCCCTACTTGTAAGTGGAGGACATCAATATTGATTTTGAAGTAGGTTTACGTCGGACTCAAAGGCGGCAATATGTTTTCACCCTGTGGTTCTGGATAGGTTGACTATGTCTGCTTACTTTATTTCCGTTAAGTCTACTTATTCGGCGGAAGATTATGCTAGGATCTTCATAGATGAGATTTGTTATCACCATGGTATTCTGTTATTCATCATATCGTATCGGGGTGCACAATTTACATATAGGTTTTGGAGGTTATGCCAAAAAAAGGTTGAATACTAAGGTGAAGTTGAGTACCGCTTTTCATCCCCAAACGGATAGGCAAGCAGAGCGTACTATTAAAACCCTTGAGGATATGTTCACTCTCATTTTTTGAGTATACCATGATTTCGTTAATAAGGATAATGACAAATAAATCTAGGTAATTTAAAAACACACTATTCATTAGGTCCATAAACACCTCTAGAGCACTAGTGAGACTAAAGGAAATGACTAAGAACTCATAATGACCATATTTAGTACAAAATACCGTCTTTGGTCTATCCTCACCTCTCACCCTAAGTTGGTGATACCCCAACCTCAAGTCAATCTTAGAAAAGTACCTTTCCCCTTGGAGTCGATCAAACAAGTCGTCAATCCGAGGGAGAGGATACTTGTTCTTGATTGCGACTTGTTTGAGTTGGTGGTAATAAATAAACATTCATAAGGACCCATCCTTATTCTTCACAAACAAAAATAGAGCACCCCATATAGAAATACTAGGTCTAATGAAGCCTTTATCTAGTAAATCATTGAGTTAAGACTTCAACTCTTTCAAATCGGCCGGCGTCATCCTATAAGGAGGAATTAAAATAAGATTTATATCCGGTAGCAAATGAATACCAAAATCAATTTCCCATTTGGGAAGAATACAAGGAAGGTCATTAGGAAACACCTCTAGAATTTCTCTCACTACGTGGACCGACTCAATAGGTTGAATTTTCGAGCCGAGATCATGGACTCCTTTATTATGGTATAGACAACCCTTAGATATAATTTTACATGCTTTCAGACAAGAGATGAGACCTTTAGGAATATAGTTTTCCTCGTTCCACTCTACAATGGGTTCATTTTGAAAGTTAAGCGTCACCACTCTTGTCCTACAATCAATAGAAGCAAAGCAAACATGCAACCAATCCACTCCCAATATAAAATAAAGATAAAACATATCGAGTTCTACTAATTCAACTTAATAAACTCTATTGGGAAGCATTATAGGACAATTTCTATACATCCTTTTTGCTACAACTGACTCACCCACTGGAGTTGACACTTTAAAAGGTTCATGCAAAATATTTGGTAAAATATAAAACTTTTTGGATACTAGAGGAGTAACAAAGGATAAAGTAGAAACGGGATCAAGTAAGACATATACATTAATAGAGAAAACTTTAAACATACCCACTACCACATCGGGAGAAGTCTCTTGCTCACCCCTAGAGCGGAGAGCATCAAAGCAGTTCTTCTTTGGAGCCTCATTTCAATTACTTGCATAAGCTTGGCCACCCTTTTCTAGCCCCTTTATACTAGGGCAATCACTAACCTTGTGTCCAATCTTTCCACAACAAAAAAAAAATGCCCGTTCCAACCAAGCGTTCACCAAAATGACCCTTTTCGTACATGGTACATGTAGGCTTCTCAAGTGGTGACTTTCCACTCCTTCCTTTTTAAGCTCTCGATTTATTAACCTTGTCATCACGAGCCTTAGGGAACTTGGATGGAACTTGATTATAAACATGTTTCTTAAATCTAGGCTTGTCTTATATTTCAAGCCTATTCTTTGAAGAACCTCCAGCAAAAGATCTTGCCCTCTTGGCATCTCTACTCTTCCTCCTAGAACTTTCTTATTGCACATACTTGGTATGCACCATAAGATGAGAAATGTTCATGTTGTGATGTAACAAAGCGGAATGACACTCCTCTTGCAAATCATCCGACACCGTCGTCACAAATCGGGTCATTTTATATCTAGGATCGAAAACCAAAGAAGGAGCATATTTTTACAATTTAGTGAATTTCAAAGAGTATTCATGAACTCAAACCTTTTTGTCGAAGGTTGATGAACTCCACCAGTTTATATTCTCCCTCATCTCCCTAGGAAAGAATTGATCTACAAAAGCCTTCTTAAAAATCTCCCAAGTGAATGTCCCCTCAATGGCCTATTATCCCTCCATTGCACAAACCATGCTTGATGCACGTGCTTGAGTTGATAAGTGGCCAACTCGGCCTTCTCACTTGTGGATACACCCATAAACAAGAGTATCTTACACACTTCATCAATGAATTAATGGGGTTCTTCCTCAACCTTAGACTCGTAGAAGGTAGGAGGGTTCATTCGAGTGAAGTCCCTTAAACGGGAAACCATAGTAGTGACTTGTCGATGAGGATGGGGTACAACCTCCCGGTTGGCTTGGGACGTCATAGCTTGGTCTTGAACAGTGGTGGCTTGAGTCAATTGGATGAGGGAATCCCTTATATATCCATCAGTTAAGGGTGGAGGATTGGTCGGAGCTTGTTCTATATTAGTATCTTATTCAAGTTGAGGGACTTGATAACCACAGGGAGGAGCTCCCGCATTGGCAATTTCCTCTTTAAGTCTTCATGCCTCATTCCTTCGAGTGTTAATTTTTCCTATAAGCACAACAATAGTATTAGATTCAAAATCACACCATATGTATACTCTAATGGCACAATATAAGATTTCCAAGAAAATGAGAGTTTCCGACCCATTATGTAACTTCCCATCCATACGTGTGGAGCGCTTCACAATTATGGACACAAACTTACATAGACATGGTTGAGAGAGATATTTATTTTAATATAATTCAACTTGGCTCTTGTACAAATTTTGTCACATCTGGGTTTACACCTATATGTAACCAGCGTCGCTGTCCTCTTTGAGGACTAACACTAGCCTCTTAGCTTACATTATCTCATTCATAAGTTGAATTAAGAATAAATTTTGAAGTTTTTTATTACTTATATATGGAGGTTTACATAGACCACTGCATACACACAATATGTGTATATATATATATATATATATATATATATATATATATATATATATATATATATATATATATATATATATATATCTACTATCCATAGACCCTTCGTATAGGAAGGTTACAAAACATTCTATTTTTATGGCACACACATACATAAGATAGAACATAGTCTTAAGAATTTTCTCAACTTATACCATTTACTAGATCATAGAAATTTGTCCATAGCCCTACATCAATGTAAAGAAGACACATATAAGCTTGTAGAAATCGTAGTCAAATGAAAATAGAATGAACATAAGAGTCTAAAAAACAAAGGAAGTACATAAGCTAGATATCGGCATCGTCCTCGGAAAGTGAGGACCTACCCACTTGGATGGTAGAGAATATCCAAGTCTTCTTGAAGTTGTCTCGAATGAGCCTTAAACGATTGGAATCTAAATTGTTTGGGCAAAAATGATGAAATGGGGTTGGTACACCACTTGTACTAAATATGAGACTATATTCACATACATTTATAAAACATGCTAAGAAAAGGACATTTCAATAATTATGCATTTTTAATTTAAAACCTTCATACATATACAAGAAAAGTATACCAATCATTATTTCATATTTATTAAGTCGTAAGAATGTTCATCAAAATACAACAACATCAAGCCTCGTCCAAATAAAACATTCCCACTATAAAAGTACATACATATTCAAGTAATTCTACATCCATTTCATATTAACAAGAAGCATTAATAAGAGTACATTTCATTATACAAAATCAAGAAAATTACGTATGAACCTCTATCAAGTCAACAAATTAAATGAACAAGCAAAGCCCCATAACCTTACTCAATCAAGTAACCCAACAAGAACCATGACTAACACCCTACTTCACATAACGTGACATTTACGTATACCTTTCATATTATTTTAACAATATAGACCATTACATATCCATAAGTGAATTAACCAACATATAGTAGAAACACTATGCAAGTCCTTCATATACATATCATATATCATCATAAGCATAAACATAAATAAGAACATCCTCCTAAGACTTCACTCAAGGAAAACTAGTGCAATGATTAGGTAGAGTCCTATACTGCTACCTAGACTAAGCTAGACTCCTTAGGTTATCCTAGTTATAGGTCAATCCTTTAATTCATATTACCTTTCGGGAACATCTTGGTCTAATCGACATATACCAAATGACTAGTTAGAAATTCGGTGCTGTAAATCCATACAACGATGGAAGCAGTCTTCCTTCCAAAGTAAAAGAAAACATAAACGTAGCTTTCTAGGTGGATCCACTAGATAGTCTTCCTATGGGGGCAACGTAGTTCAAGTACTAGGATATAGTTATAATCCCTCTACATTCCATTTTTCCCTTGGGGACTCCTCTCATTGGAGTATATTGGATGAGTATCCCTCTTTGGAGAGTCAAAACCACATTTGGAACTATAGCGTGAATCTTCATCTATGGGAACTCATCACCTCCCATTGTCAAGTTCACTCGGTTCTAAGCTAGATCCCTTAAATGAAATATCTTTTAGCCTTTAATTATAAATTATAGCTTATTTTAGGTAATAGGGTCTAACCCTTGTATAATCATCATCATCAATAGCTCAATCAATATTGCATGAGTATAAGAACATTCATTACAATATATATAAATGAGGTTTACCACATTAGCATTCCATATCAGCATAAGGAGCATTGATAGTCATCGCCATACTAATAAAACATACAACTTAATCTACCTAATAACATAGTAAAGGAATTTATATTCGACATCATACCGTCCTATAAACCCTAATACAAGGCTTACTCTCATATAAAATCATTGCTTAATCACAATTAACCACAATTGGAAGTACGTAATATAGATCATAAGACTTACCAAGTCTACTTTATAGTTCATCATCAAGGCCTAACCATAAACCCTCAAGTCAATCTAATTTAGGGTATACAACATCATAATTTAATGATTAACATGATGAAAAGGCAATAAGAACTACTATATCACAATTTAATACTTGATCATAGCTTAAGACAAAACACATTGGTTAATTCACTTTCTAACCTAGATCATCATCTCAAGAACTAGCATGAAAGATTACCAATCACTATAATTTGTTCATGATTAAAGTAAAAACATCAATTAATAGAAATTCAACAAATAATCCCCTATCTAGACTTCAATGGTGTCTTCCTAATAGAGAGAGAAAGAAGAGAAAATGAAGAGGACTTGTTTTGTGAGTTGTGGTTTAATCTAATGAGGGTTTGGGACTTTATATAGGGTTTTAATTTACTTAATTAGACTCCCTTAAACCCCTAATTAAAAAACCTAACATATTAACTAATCAAATGAACAAACTTAAAAAGTGCAGGAAATTGCAGGCCCATCGATGAGACCACGTTTGACGGGTCGTTGGTCAATCAACGGCCAGACCTCCCTCCGTGCTGAATAAAAGCTATTTTGGTCATAGACTTGTGCAGGCGATAGATCCAACATTTTGGCTAAGTGTTGGACGACAGTTGGCATTGACGCCCCATTGATCCACACACATGCCGTCCTTTGCCCCTCATGGTTGCACACTGCCCAAGCAGTGTTGCCTCCAAAATGTTAGGGTCCTTCTCAAGGGACCTTTGTTGGTCCTTTGGGAGTTGTACTTATACGCTTGGAACACGAATAATCTTAAACACTTATTAGCTACCCATACACAAATTTTCATGGATTTTCAACTCCAAAAAGCTCGTCAAATAGGCTTAGGCACGCTAGGATCTATTAGAACTAGTTTCAATATTTCATGGACGTTTTGATTCCTCAACTTCCTAAATGACCTATATTCATTGAAATAGGTCTTAAAACAGTTTTTAGAACTTATGGCACTTATGCTTGGCTTTCAGACTCATCTTGGATTTTTTTGAAATGTTACACTGATGAATAAAATGTTGAATACTTGGACTTATTCGTTATAGTCTTTATTAACAATATGCTAATTTACTCTAGAAATGAAGAAGACCATGCTAGTCATTTGAGAGTTCTTCTGCAGACCAACAAAGATCACCCATTATTCAATAAGATTAGCAAATGTTAGTTTTGGTTGCAATTTGTTGCTATCCTTTGTCATATTGTATCTAGCGAGAGGATTCTAATGGATTATTATAGAAAGCTCGTGTAAGGATTTTCATCCATAGCCTCCCTATTGACTAGGTTGACTCAGAAGATAGTCAAGATCAAATGTTTTTGATAAAAACATTGTAGGATTGAAAACTTCAATAACTACAACTATTGTCTTGACTCTACCTAAGGATTCAGATTATTGTGTGATCTACTGCAATTCAACTTGAGTTTTCCTAGGTTGTGTGTTATAGCTTATGCTTCTAGACAACTTAAGGTTCATAGGAAGAATATATCCAACTCATGACATCAAGATTGCAGTAGTGGTGTTTGCATTCAAGATCTAGAGACACTAGTTGTATGGTGTTCACGTTGATGTTTTAATAACCATAAGGGTCTTCAATATGTATTCACTCAGAAAGAGTTGAATCTTTGCTATCGGATATGGCTTGAGCTTAAGGATTATGACATGAGTGTGCATTACCATCCTTGTAAGTCAAATGTAGCAGCAGATGATATCAACTAATTATCTATGGGTGGTGTAGCCCATGTGAGGAAGAAAGAAACGAACTAGTGAAGGATGTTTATAGACTTGCTCGCTTGGGAGTTTGTCTTGTGAGCATATCAGATAGTAGTGTCAAAATTCAGAATGGGGCAAAATCTTCTTCGGTAGTGGAGGTTAAGAAAAAGCAAGATGGTGATCCAATCTTTCTTGAACTTAAGGGTGCAGCCCATAATCAGAGAGTGGAGGTTTTCTCCCAAAAGAAAGATGACGTACTTCACTATCATAGTAGATTGAGTGCTCCTGAGGTGGGTGAATTGACACAACACATTCTTACTGAAGCCCATTATTAGAGATATTCAATTCATCCAGGTGCCACTAAGATGTACCGTGATTTGTGGGATGTCTATTGGTGGAATGTTATTGTTAGATCCGGGGAGCACCCCCTATACGTAACAGGTGTTCTCGTCCTATTTGAGGACTAAGACTAGCCTATTAGCTTACATCATTACATTCATAGGTCAAAATAAGCGCAAATTTATAACTTTTTACTACTTCTATATTTAGGTTTTACAAGGAATCTACATATACATAGTGTATATATATATTGATTATACATAGACCCTTCAGATATGAAGATTACTTAGTCTTGTACTTTTATTGCACAAAGATATATAGAATATAACATAGTCTCAAATAGTCGTCACATACCATAACCATCAAACAAGAGTGTAATAATTTTGGCCTAGCCAATGCATAAATATAACAATACCACATACAGGACATACAATGTCTAGTATTTAACTGAAAAGGAAAGAAAATAATAGTCTTAAAAACCAAAGAAACATCATAAGCTTCATAGTGGCATTGCCCTTGCAAAGTGAGGACCTACCCAACTTGGATGATTAAGAATTCCAAGTCTTCTTCAAAAGTAAACTCCAAAAGACCTTAAACGACCGGAACCTAAAATTTTGGAAAAAGGAAGAAATGGGGTTAGTAAACCACTTGTACTAAGTATGAGACCAGATGCATACATATCCTTGAAATCATGCTAAGAAAAAGTACATTTCATGAAAGTATGCATTTTACTTTGAAAATCTTTATACACATTCCATACAACCTTACCAATCAATAAGACATATTCATTAAGTCCAAAGCATGTACATTAGAAGACCAACAAAACTAAACCTATTAAAGTCAAAATACATATCACATAATTAAACACATAGTCATGAAACTCCATCAGCAAATACTAACATCAACAAACATGAATAAGAGTTCATTATAACATAACCAAAGAAAGACAATTACCCATGAACCCCTATTAAGTCAACAAGTGCAATGACCAAGCAAAGCACTATAACCTTACTCAATCAAGTCACCCCAAAAGAATCATGACTAACATATCACTGCACATAGCATGGATTTTAAGAGTACATATCATCATACTTTAACAATGTAGAACATCCTCCTAAGACTTCCTTCAAGGCTAATTAGTGCAATGTTTAGGTAGAGTTTCATACCCCTACCTAGACTAAGTTAAATCCCTTAGGTCATGTTAGATATAGTTCAATCCTTTGGTTCATTTTACCTTTTAGGAATATCTTGCATTAATCAACATAGACTACATGAGCTAACGTGGAATCTATTTTCATGGAACCCTACAGCGAAGGAAGGCGGACTACTTGCCAAGGTAGTTACAGTACATAAACATAGCAACTACGTGGATACACTAGCTAGTATTCCTATGGGGTCAACATAGTTCAAGAACTAGGAGATATAGTTTCGACCCTTTATATGCTACATGCATTCTAGTTTCCAATCGTAAGAGTACATTAGTGATCCTACCTGCCCTATGTGTGAAGGGACACTCCTCACTGTAGTTCACTCGGTGCTAAGCTTGAGTCCTTTTTAAAATGTCCATAATGTCTTTATTAATAATCTTAACTTAATGTAGGTCATTATCATCATAGCTCAATCAGAATTGCATGAGTATTTTCCTTTAATTACAATTCATATAAGTGAGGTTAGCACATTAATATATTCATATCATGATAATGCACATTGTAAATCATCACTATACTTATAACATTTACATCTTAGCCAACACCTCACAAACAATAGTACAGACATTAAATTCAACATCATACCAACCCTATAAATTGTAATACAATGATACTTCAATATAACATCATCACTTAACCACAAGTGACCATAATTGATGTAAAGAGTTAGGGTTATGAGACTTACCAAGTCTCCTTCATAATTCATCTTCATGGTCTTACCATGAACCTTTATCTCAACCCAAATGGGTATAGTATCATCACATTAAAATAACAAAAATGATAAAAAAAAATCCAATTGACTCCCTAAATTATAATCTAGTACAAGTTCATAACTTAAGATAAGAGGCTTAGGTCAATTCAAGAATACACTTCGTAACCTAAATCAAATTCTCATTAACTAGAATCATAGGACTCAAATTGATATTTATGTATTCATAATTGATATAATAAAATCATATATTAGTGATTCAACCAATAACAAAGTCAATTGAACAAACATTTATAATTCACATCAAGATCATAACCTAGGGTTAAAGGGAATGGATCATCTTCTACAAACTGTACCAATTCATAAAAATATAACACAATTGACTTAAAATAAATGCTAATATATTCCTAATATCCATAAGAAATCACAAAAAAAATCAATTCATAACATCAATTTCATATTGGATGACAACTCACTTGAAAACCCTACTTTTAAAATCAATTTAATGGAACACTTTGAGGAAAGAGGTATCAAAGGTGAAAGAGATCTCATATATTACTAATTGATGAATATTGATGGACAAAATTGACCCTTTGAAGCCCTTGAACCAACCTCTAGCTTTGTCTTCAATGGGGTTTCTATAAAAGAGAGAAAGAAGAGAGAAGGACGAGAAATTTAGGTTGGAGAAATTATGATAGATTAGGGTTTTCTATAGGTGTGTCTAACTAACTAACTAGGATGACTTAAAAGGTTTGACTTAGTCTAGGTAGGGGTATGGGACTCTACCTATACATTGCACTAGTTGGCCATGAAGGAAGTCCTAAAAGGTTGTTCTTATGGATTGTAAGGTAAACGTTATGCATATGTTGACTTCACATGTTGATGACCTTATATGATATTAGTTTCACCTTTGCACATGTTATTGGTTTATATTGCTAAATATGATGATGACTACTCTTGATGGTATGTTATACAAAATTAGGCATTGTTTGTTGTCCTTTATTGGGTTTAGTTGGTTGAGTAAGGTTATTGGGATTTAGTTGGTCATTGCACTTCTACACTTGATGAGGTTTACGAGTAAGGGTCTTGCATATGTTGTAATTCTATGAACTCTTGTACATGTTTTATTGTTACAACATGATGTTGGGGTTATTTTGATTATGTATTCGAAGATGTTATTACTCATGTTGACTTGATTATATTTGATTATGTCGATCTTGTGTTGTATATGGTATTGTATTAAGGAATATGTGAGTATTGGCTTATATGGGTTCTTTGTTGTGCATAAGGCTTTTTAAAGTAACTTAGTATAGTTTTGAACAAATGTCCCTTTTAGCATGATTTTAAATGTTTTTATGTGCATGTTTCCATACTTAGTATGAGTGGTGTACTATCCCATATTTCTATGTTTCTACAATTATGTAGGTTCCGACCATTGAGATTCTAGAGGGTCATTTGAAGATAACTTGAACTCTCATTCTCCAAGTTTGGTAGGTCCTCACATTTTGAGGACGATACAACTATCTAGCTAGTTGATTTTGTTCTAGTCTAAAGACATTTACTTCATTCTCTTTCATTTGTAGACTATTATTGCATAAGCCTATTTGTGGGTTTTGTTGTAAAGAAGTATGGGCTATGACCGAATATTGTACTCACTCTAGATGGTTTAAATGTGAGACATTTCCTATTAGACTATTTTCATATATTGTGTATGTGAACTAAAAGTAGAAGCCGATGTAATTCTTCGTATGTGAGGAGTATATGTAAACACCTTATGTATATATAATGTGTAAGCTAGAGGTCTACATAAACCTCACAAGATAGATGTATATGAAAAAAAATTAAATTTTCCGCAATTTAACCTATGATATGTTATGATGAATACTAAGAGGCTAGTATTAGTCTTCTCCAAGTAAGACCACGCTGGTTACAACTAGGGGTGCTCCCAGATGTGATTGTTTTTTATCCTTGACTCTTTTAATTCTATCTGTTGAGTTTTGTCTAGAATTTTAAATTGTTTATTTGAAGATGATCTATTTTAGGGATATGGAATGCCTAAATGGAGCACCAATATAAATCATCTTTTATATGGAGATGATACTATTATTTTTGCATTTGCTGACAAATATTCATTATCAAAGATTATGTTAGTCTTGAAACAATATGAAGCCCAATTAGTTCAAATGATTAACAAAAGAAAAATGCTTATTATATGTATCAAAATGCAACAGTTGTTGATATCTTGTTCGTGGAGGACTGCACAAACTTTAGTAGAGGTATGTTCCCGCTCAAGTATCTAGGGTGTCCTTTTTAACATATCATAAAGAGAAAACATCACTATTCTGAACTTATTGTAATCTAAACTACAAGCATGGAAATTTAATATGCTCTCATGTGGAGGAATAATAGTATTGATTAATAGTGTTTTACTGAGTGTTCCTATGCATGTTCTCTTCACTATTGTTCCTCATATATGTGTCTTGAAAGAACTTCATAGAATTCTTGCTAAGTTTTTTAGACAATTAAAGTTATGAAGAAAAGTAAGCATTGGGCTTCTTGGAGAAAACTGTGCTTATCCAAGCATGAGGGAGGACTTGGCCTTAGATATATGTTTTACATGCCTCAAGCTTTGCAAGCAAAACTTTTATGGAAGTTTAGAACTCAAAATTCAATATAGGAAAAAATTCATGGGGAACAAATATTGAAAAAACCAGATTCCTAGTTTGGTACAATGGAAAGGTGCATTACAATTATGGAATCACATATTTATAAATAGGGACATTCGTTTACTGTCTATTTAATGGGATCCAAAAAGAGGTACATCTTCAGTTTAGTTTGAAAATTCGACCAAATTTAGGTCCATTATTTTTTAAGCCATCAATGTTTACACTTGTCATAATTCAATAAACATTAGCAACCTTATCAATGAAAATGCTTGAGAATATGAGAATAGGCAATTTCAATTGCCTCAATATGTGGTGGATCATGTCAAAATCAACATGGATCAAATCATACAATCTGGTCTAACTTACAAACGGTTAGAATTGAAATAAGTATATGCATTCCTATTTAGAATAAGAATAGGAATAGGAATCCTAGTTTGAAAAGGATATCAATGTAGTGTGTAAAAATAGAGTCTCAATGTAACAATCTAGATACAAAATTAAATAATATTTTTCTCATATATTTCTCTCTTGGTATCACAGCATTGGTGAGAACAAAAATCAAAAAAGGAAGTCATTGTATGTCTATGTAAAATTCCAACAGCAAATGTTTCTAATTTTTTAAATTCTTTTTCTCTATTTGTGGGTATTGTGCAAAAACCAACAACATGGCTCAGAATGCTCCCTGCGACCGAAACTCAGCCAAAACAACCGAAAGCATCACCCCACGTGCTCTCACAAGTCGATTGAACGTGGTAGTTTCCATGAGATCTTGCTCATACGCCGAGGCGTATGGACTTTTATGATCAAAATGTTTGAGAAATTTTTCATAGTTGGGGTCGTCTTGCCATTACAACTAGGCCCATACTATTTTGTACCAAATTTGATCACCAGAATTAAGATTCTGTCTATTTCCAAGCTGTATCCAGTGACTTTTTCTTTGAGATTTGAATTTTCCAACAATCAGATCTCATTAATAATTTTTTTTGTTGTTTCTAAGACAAATTAGGCATAATGTATCTTGGGTGTGATGTTTTTGGTCTCAAGATATGGCGATTTGAAGTTCTACCCTTATAATAACTTAAAAACTTTTATTGGGAACTTCAAACTATTTATCTTATGCTTCCTCCATTGAGTTGTGGTG
Source organism: Solanum lycopersicum (assembly GCF_036512215.1). Taxonomy (NCBI): domain Eukaryota; kingdom Viridiplantae; phylum Streptophyta; class Magnoliopsida; order Solanales; family Solanaceae; genus Solanum; species Solanum lycopersicum. Next base: position 26,702,080 of record NC_090807.1, on the reverse strand, counting down.
CAAGGGTCAAGGTGTCCAAGTTTGATTTACGAACAAGACTTATGTGGTAGATGTAAATACAATTACTAGTAAGGAAGATTCAAAATCCAAAACACATTGGAGAGACTAAATTCTCAATTATGTAGTCTTTTATGGATTTCTATTGATTCCAAATTACTGCCCTTGTTTTGCCCATCCCAAATGTGTTATATAGCTTGGTAAAAGGCTAGTTCTTTATACACTAATGATATATATCAATTCTACGACGTCATATCTCGGTTGACCCCCTTAGAGAAACAAGAATCTTATATCTCTACTTACTTGGGATAGGTTCTTGCAGTCATAGAGAAATTCGACACGTTGATGCCAGTTACTACTAATTTGGTAAAACAACAAGAATACATACAAACATTGTATCTAGTTCTTACTCTTGCTAGACTTGCTCTTGACCATGATTCTGTGCATTATTCGATTTTAGCTATCCCTACTATTCCAACAATCGATGAATTATTCTCACCTTCTTCATCTTGCGACACCTCCTAGTCACAAAGTAATTTCATCACCCATTGTTGACTCCTCTATTCGCGCATCTCAAACAATTAAAAAGGGCACATATCAGTCAATGAATAATTAGCGAGGAAGAGTTCATTTTGGGAAACATCGATACAAGTGTAATCATTATTATAAACCTGGACACACTAGTGATATATGTTATATTTTGCATGGTCCACTACAAAGTTATGATTCTATTGTTCTAAAGGAATATAATGAGTTCCTTCGAAATCATGCAAGTAAGCAGATATCTCCACCAGTGGCACATGGTGCTCAACCTAATCAACCTTCCAATAATGTGCATATTGCTCATATAGAATATGATGAGTTCCTAAGTATCGTGAAAATAACCAAAAGTCTCCACAAGTAGTTTTAGTTGCACTTTAAAGCCAAAGAACCCCCTAGAATTTAGAGTACTCTTAGATCGCCTCAAGGCTTCGTCGACCTCTCAAATGGCTAACACAAACCCTTAGAAATCATTCATTACATAATCGTAATCAAAAATAGCAGAAAATTGAAAAGTTTTCATAGCATATCATATGCTAGAATCATCACTTCATATGTATATATAATAGCATAAGTACAGAAGTAGACTCTAAATATCTTTACAGTCTTAAGATACAACTGAATAGAGTAGAATAGGTACGTAACCCTGGGGATCTATCGAATCTCTTCACCTAGGGTCTGTCCTCTAGCCATCAACACCTACAATTTGTGTAAAAAAGTGAAGAAGAATGGTATAAGAATAACACTACACTAAGTATGGCAACCATACAAAAACATGCATTTAAAGAGGAAATTACATTTGAAATCACCAAACATCGCTTTATAGTAAACTTCATGAACATAGGCACATATAAGATCTATATAGTTCACTTACATCATATAGACATGGATACTACTCATAATGCCACATAAATCCATTTATCATAATTGGAGGCATATTCAATACATACAATACCTCACATCTCTTTTGTATTATTTCTTTCATTAAGTAACCCTCAAAGTGTACCTAGTACAATGTATTATCTTGAGGTTACTTTACAATAGTGTTCCATAGACATGCTTCAAAAACACAACCACATATACTCACAAGTCATGAAAACACCATAAACATCAACTTCACATAAGGACCATCACCTAAGACAACTCCTAGGTCAAACAAGTGCAATGTGTAGATAGCGTCCCATAATACTACTTCCACGAAGTGTATATCAAGAAGTGACCCTAGACGAGGTATAATCATACTTAACAAGTCATAACACTTACATTTATAAAAATACATAAGGACACATACTTCATAGCATCATATAAGGACTCATCATACTTTATAACATGATAGGAAGACTCATCATACTTCCTACACTTCACTTATAAAATCACTTAGTTCATATAATAACTAAACCACCCTCACAACCCATTCAAAAGCTTACTTGTGCAATGTACACACAGAGTCCCATACCCCCCCCCCCCACATATATTAAGTAAACTCATTTAGAAGTCATGAGTGTAATTCCCATATATAATCATAATTCATATCTTGACATATAAAAATCTTTAACATGTACTCATACGATTCATACATTAATAATATAAGTCTAACTTTCATACATAGACTAATCTTATCTTTTCATAGAGTTCACTAGTGCAATGCATGGGTAGGGTCCATAGTCCTACCTATATTAAGTAACCTCTTCAAGGAGTTGTGATTAGAGTTCATAATCTTATCATAACTCATTTATTACATTGGGATACATTTCCATAAACGACATATTCTATGTGAGGTACATAAAATCTTGTATTCTACACCCATACCGAAAAGAGAGGGTAAACACTTGCCTAAGGTGTATTAAATCGTACATAGATATATAAGTTGTATCCACAAGCTATAACCTACGGCGGCACGTAGTTATGGAATACGGAGATTTCTTCTAGTAATCTTGATTTTCTAACGTGGAGGTTTCCATCTTATGAAAATATCTATGTTGGGAACCCGTACTTGCTAAATGTGAAGGTTCTCTTTGTGGGAAGCCATACTTTCTAAAGTTAGGATCCCACTCTCATTTATCATGTTCACTCAGTGCTAGGATGTAAACCCCTTTTAAAATATATTTAAGCCTTTAGTTTATTAATTCATAAACAAGGCTTTAGGAGCTTTCTCCTTCATACATCATATAGCTCAAAGGATTCTAAGATGAAATATCCTTTCATCCAAGACCCTACTTCATGTGAGAATGTCTTTTCACATAATCACACAATTATACATCATGTGTGTGTGCATACAATGTGAGATCTATCTTCACATAACACCTCAAATCCCACATATTCATAACTTCATTAATCATATACTCACAGGCATAAAATATGTAAAGATGCATAGGAGACTATCATTTCCATAGTCATCATGAATCTTTCATATTTATAGTCATGCATGAAGTTTGTGTGTACATTGGTCAACATGATCACATAATGGTTTAACAATTAAAATTAAACAAACCCACCCTGTAAAGATCAAAAAACAAGTACAACATTTCCTCAACTCTCAAGTCATACACACATATATAGTACAAGGACATTAGACTACATACACTCATATTGCATAATAGAAGACACTAACATATTAAACATTAGAATAGAAAATTCCTAGCATACTTTGATCACACTTTCTTATAGGATTCATAGAGGCAGGGGTCATGCTACAAGGATATTCTTCACCACTACCCATATAGACAACCTAACTCTAACATGATCATCACACATATAAATATAACATCATCCCCACACCTTGCTATACAACTAGTGTGGAAGTCTATACATATAACTTCACATAACATGAATTGAAACATGATATTAGAATCAAGGCTAAATCCTTTAAATTCCTAACTATGGAATCATCATATAAATTCATCTTGCATCTAATGCCTTAAAGTACATGATCATAACGCATAAACGTGTACAAGAATATAAACACCGCCACCACCATAAGTGCACCCTACCTAACAACACAATTCAATATACAATTGAGGCTAATTATAGGAAATAGGTAAACTTACCAAATACCCAAGTTAATGATAATATTTATCATTCCTCCATAATTCATAGTCAATTTATATAGACAGTGATAGCAATAAGTAATTCAATACTATCTAATTATAATTCTACAAACATAAAATTAAGAATCACAACACCTACATTATAGGCCAATTTGAAAAATTAGGAGGATCGTGGGTTCTTCATAAAACTGGATATAAACTCATCATCAAATAAGTAACTAATTATATATTATTCATTAGAATGCTTTTGAAATCAATTTTAGAATGAACACATGGATAGGTTGAAAAACAATATTTTTAACTTGGAATCATATTTTGAAAACATTGGAAGGACTCCACAGATGAATGGTTATCTAGGGATGAAGGATATCCATTCATTATTTATTTAATACCCATGAATAATTAGACATGAAACAATTGAAATCCAGCCCCTATCTTGATCTTGAGTTTTTGTCTTGTATGATGGTTTTGGGAGAATTTGGAAGAGATGAGAGTTTGGGGTTTTCATTTTTTTAATGGGTATTGGGGTTTTGGCTTGGGAAAAGGTTTGAAAAGGTAATAAAAATGTTGATAAACATCGCCCTAAGTTACCAATACACCCCCATACCCATTGGGACAATTAGACATGTAAAAATTGACTTAAAAATGATGCAACTAAATTTGGGAAGAGGCTGCACATTGCTGGGCCGCCTCTGAATTTCGTCCCAAATAATTTTTGAACAGTGATCTGCGTGCTGGGTGTGCGTCGCACAGGAAGGTTCAAATCTTGGTTCTTCTCGCTTCCGTGGGTATCTTCCATGTCTTTATTTGGGTCCTCCTTTGAGGTCATAATGTGGTCCTCGGGAAGTCGTACCCGGACGTTTTGACTTTTAACATGTCAATTAGGATGCTACGGTCACCCCTACTGATTTTCAACTCCATACAACACATAAAAATAAGGCAAACATACAAGGACATACTAGCACGTCTAAAGACCAACTTTCGAACGCCTTAGTCGTTCTAGGATGTTTGACCTCCAAACCTCTTCAAATCAATTATAAATTTTTAAAATGCTTTATTAACATGTTATTACATCTTTTAGGCACATGTGAGGCTCTAGCTACATAGTTCATTTTGAGGGTCGTCATAATATCCCCACTTGGGAAACATTCGTCCTCGAATGACACTTGAAACATTAAAAACACTTTAAAGGACTCAAAGACCCATATAGAAGCTCACAACACTGAACATGGTATCATATAATAGTCAATGCGCAAAACTTTTAAGAGACAGGAACTTCATTCTTGTATGCATTCAAAGCAACATAGCAAACATGGATTACTTCTATAATTCTTTCCATGCATACATATTTCTTCATATTTGTTGACATTTGGAGGAATTACCTTTTACAACTTTACGCATGTTCATTATTTCATCAAAAGGTTAAACATACTATGGATTTTAATTGCACACTTACGCTTACTCAACACTTCAACTCATGAGAAAATTGAACAATTCATTTAGTTTCACAATAATCATGAATAATGTAGGTTAACTACAATCTTATAGTATAGACATAATTCCATCAAGGTCATAAATGACATTACCATGCTTAGATTTGTTCGAGGAGGACCTACCTTCTCCTAGTCACAACATATACACATGGCATCATCGAGTTCATATAAAAGCAAGGCATCAAGGTTAATTCATATTAATGAGGATTTCTTTGCTCCAAACACATTATGCTTATACTTCCTTCCTTATGAAATAAACTTGGTAGGTCACACCAAGCACATCACAATATTGGGAAGTAAATTTACAGGTTTCTATTTCTATCTCATCACTAGATTTCATAAGCATGCATTATTTAGGGAAATTATCAATATTTATAGGCATACCTAAAGACAAGGGCTAGAAAAACATCACTCCTCAAGAGTTAGCCCATAGTAACACTCCCAAAATCTCAAAAGGCACACATTTTTCTAAGAGAATCATCTTATCTCACTTATGGTAGATTCAACTTCTCATTGTGAGGCAAAAACATCATACCATATGAGTGACTCAAACATTCTCACTAAGATATTTCATGAAATCAAATTGCACATTTATCATAAAAGGATTTCACAACATGTCACGACCCAAACCGGGTTGCGACTGGCACCCACACTTACCCTCCTATATGAGCGAACCAACCAATCTAAACCTTAACATTTCAATGTAATAACGGCAGAAAATAATGCGGAAGACTTATCTCATTAATAAAATCAATTCAATAACTATCAATATTCAACATCTATTATTCCCAAAACCTGGAAGTCATCATCACAAGAACATCTACTTTAAACTACTAATTCTAAGAGTTTCTAAGAAGCTAAAAATACATAAGAAGCTAGTCCATGCCGGAAGTTCAAGGCATCAAGACTTGAAGAAGAAGATCCAGTCCAAGCTAGAGCATTAGCTCACCCTGAATTTCCGATGTAGTGAGACTGGCTTGAATTACTGTTGAGTTGAAGACGATGGCACGTTTGCTGCACTCCACAAATAAACAAGAAGAAAACATAAAAGTAGGGGTCAGTACAAAACACGGGTACTGAGTAGATATCATCGGTCAACTCAAAATAGAAATCAATATTTACCGAGTAATATCATAAAATCAACTACGATACTCAACATGTAGCAACAACAAGCACTATATCATTAACAATTACCGTCAAGTTCACACATGAGGACTCAAGCCCCAATACCATACTCATTTGGGAATCATGTTCGTTAGATTGAGTATATTAAAATCTTTCAAGATTCATTATCATTAATTCTCTTGTGTCGGTACGTGACACTCCAATCCCTCATATTCATTATTCCTCTTGTGTCGGTACGTGACACTCCGATCCCTGATATTCATTATTCCTCTTGTGTCGGTACGTGACACTCCGATCCCCTAAATCTATGTGTTGGTTCGTGACACCCGATCCCCTAATTCTACGTGTCGGTTCGTGACACCCGATCCCCTAATTCTACGTGTCAGTTCGTGACACCCGATCCCCTAATTCTACGTGTCGGTTCGTGACACCCGATCCCCTAATTCTACGTGTCGGTTCGTGACACCCGATCCCCTACATCATTCTGTAAATCATCAGGCCTTCTCTATACCAAGGCATCATCAATCCCATTACTTTAATTCATCAAGCCTTCTTCTATACCAAGGCATCATCATTAATAATGTATATTAAAGTTTACTTTCAAGATTTGGGATTCAATATTTTCATCATGCTTATCTTATCACAATCACATAATCATATTCACGCAAACATACAATTAAGCATATAGTAGGGTTTACAATACTACCAATACATATCATTCTCTATTAAGAGTTTACTATGAAAGCATGAAAACCATAACCTACCTCCACCGAAGATTAGTGATCAAGCAAGCAAATTTTTCTCCAAGCTTCGTTTCTCCCTTCTCGTTCGATTCTCCCTCTCTCTTGTTCTTTCTATTTTCTTTATTCAAACCCTCTTTCTTTTACCCTAATTAGTATATAATTAAGAATAAAAGATGGCAATAATACCCCACTAATTAACTTAGGGTTACCTCTTTTAACCCCTCAAGAATTTGAGTTATTAATATAAACCCACGAACTTTATAATTAAGGCAAGAATAGTCAAAAACGTCCCTTAAAACTTAACCAGAAATCCGACTCTGCCTGGGACTTGCGCAACCTGTGACGGGCCGTCGTGCCTGCGACGGTCCGTCCTGCAGGTCGTCGCAAGAGTCAGAGAGTCAATTTCCACTGAACAATCTATGACGGTCCGTCTTGCTTGTGACGGTCCGTCCTGCCATTCCGTCACGAAGTTCAGAGAGTCAATTTTTAGTACCCAATTTCAGATTTTCTAAGTGTTTTGAAACGAGACCTTGCGACGGTCCGTCGTGCCCATGACGGATCGTCGTTTGGTCCGTCGCCTCAGCCTGTTTTTCCAGAATTGAAGTTTGTTGCTCAAAACGACTAAACAGGTTGTTACAATAGATACCAATTTACCCATCGTTCATCCCCGAACGATCAAAAGAAGGAAAACAAGGGCGAAAAGGAGTACCTGAATCTGTAAATAGATGTGGGTATTTTTCTCGCATCTCTGCCTCCTTCTCCCAAGTGGCTTCTTCAACGGGTCGATTCTTCCATTGCACCTTGATGGATGCAATCTCTCTTGAACTCAACTTGCGAACTTCTCTATCTAAAATAGCAACAGGCTCCTCCTCATAAGACAAGTTCTCATCAAGCAAAACTGAATCCCAACAGATAATGTAGTTCCCATCCCCATGGTATCTTTTCAACATCGACACATGGAATACCGGGTGTACTCCGGACAGCCCTGGAGGCAAGGCTAACTCATAAGCCACCTCCCCTACTCGCTTAAGTACTTCAAATGGTCCAATGTACCTTTGACTTAGTTTACCCCTTTTTCCAAACCGCATCACCCCTTTCATGGGTGAAACTTTCAACAAGACTTGTTCACCCTCCATGAACTCTAAGTCTCTAACCTTTCAATCTGCATATTCTTTTTGTCTACTTTGCGCCGCTAGAAGCTTTTCTTGAATAGACCTCACTTTTTCCATCGAATCCCTCAAGAGATCAGTACCCCAAGGTCTGACCTCGAACGCATCAAACCAACCAATGGGAGACCTACATCTCCTACCATACAATGCTTCAAATGTGGCCATATCAATGCTTGAGTGATAGCTATTATTGTATGAAAACTCCGCTAAGGGTAAGAAGCTATCCCAATGACCACCAAACTCTATCACACACGCACGAAGCATATCCTCCAACACTTGAATCATTCGCTCAGACTGACCATCGGTCTGGGGATGGAACGCAGTACTAAGGTCCAACCTAGTACCCAATTCTGCATGCAATGTTTTCCAAAACATAGAAGTAAACTGCGTACCTTTATCTGATATGATGGATAGTGGAACCCCATGCAATCGCACCACTTTCGAGATGTAAAGTTTGGCTAACTTTTCTGCATTGTAAGTCACCTTGACCGGAATGAAATGAGCAGATTTAGTTAACCTATCAACAATCACCCAAATGGAGTCATACTTACCCATTGTCTTCGGAAGACCAACCACAAAATCCATTGCAATTCTTTCCCACTTCCATTCCGGAATGGGCATTCTCTGAAGTGTTCCTCCGTGCCTTTGGTGTTCATACTTTACTTGTTGACAGTTTGGACATTTGGCAATAAAATCCACAATGTCACGCTTCATTCTACTCCACCAAAAGTGTTGCTTTAGCTCACGATACATCTTGGTTGCGCCCGGATGTATAGAGTACCTTGAACTATGAGCCTCTGTCAGAATAGTATTGATCAAATCATCGACGCGGGGTACACATACCCTTCCCTTGATTCTCAAAACACCTTCCTCATCGATTTGTGCTTCCTTAGCCTCTCCTCGCAATACTTTATCTTGAATTCTGTGCAGTTTCTCATCATCAGACTGTCTTCCCTTAATCTTGTCAAGTAAGGAAGATCTTGCCTCCACAGAAGCCAACAATCCTCCCCTCTCATTTACTTCTAATCTCATCAAGTCATTAGCTAGAGTCTGAACCGCTCTAGCCAATGGGCGTCTAGAAGCTTGCAAGTGAGCTAGACTTCCCATGCTTCCCGCCTTCCTACTTAAAGCATCCGCTACAACATTCGCCTTCCCCGGATGATACAAGATAGTGATATCGTAGTCCTTTAGTAACTCCATCCATCTCCTCTGTCTTAAGTTCAAATATTTCTGAGTAAAGACATACTGAAGGCTACGATGATCCGTAGAGATCTCACACTTAACCCCATATAAATAGTGTCTCCATTGTTTTAATGCAAACACTACCGCGGCCAATTCCAAATCATGAGTGGGGTAGTTACGTTCATGCACTTTTAATTGTCTTGAAGCATAAGCAATCACACTCTTCTCTTGCATTAGTACTGCACCCAAACCAAAATAGGATGCATCACAATAAACAATAAAGTTCTTACCCTCTACTGGCAAGGTAAGGATAGGTGCGGTAGTCAACAAAGTCTTGAGCTTCTGAAAGCTTTCCTCACATTCATCCGACCATACAAATGGGACATTCTGCTTAGTCAAGTTCGCCAATTGGGAAGTAATAGAAGAGAATCCCTTTACAAATCGGCGGTAGTAGCTAGCTAACCCAACAAAGCTCCTTATTTCTGACACATTAGTGGGTCTTACCCAATTCTATACTGTCTCAATTTTAGAAGGATCCACCATCACTCCATCCTTTGAAACCACGTGCCCCAAGAAGGACACCGCATCTAGCCAAAACTCACACTTAGAGAACTTGGCATAAAGCTTTTTCTCCCTCAACATTTCCAATACCATTCTCAAATGCTTTTCATGTTCCTTCTTGCTCTTGAGTATACCAATATATCATCAATAAATACGATCACGAAGAGGTCCAAATATGGCTTAAAAATCCCGTTCATCAAGCTCATGAACGCAGCAGGGGCATTCGTAAGACCAAAGGACATCACTACAAATTCGTAATGCCCATACCTCGTTCGAAAAGCAGTCTTTGGCACATCCGTTGCCCGTATTTTCAATTGATGATAACCGAATCTCAAGTCAATCTTAGAGAAGACACAAGCACCTTGTAACTGATCGAACAAATCATCAATGCGGGGAAGAGGGTACGTGTTCTTTATAGTTACTTTATTCAGTTGTCTGTAGTCTATGCACATCCGAAAACTCCCATCCTTCTTCTTTACAAACAAAACCGAAGCACCCCAAGGAGATGCACTTGGTCTAATGAAGCCTTTGTTCAATAACTCTTGAAGTTGTGCTTTTAACTCTCTTAACTCCGCGGGAGCCATTCTATAAGGGGGTATAGAAATGGGGCGAGTACCGGGTTCAAGATCAATACAGAAGTCAATATCCCTATCCGGTGGCATACAAGGAAGATCTGCAGAGAACACATCCAGAAACTCACGAACTACTGAAACCGACTCAATCGAAGGTACTTGGGTAGTGTCATCCTTGAGATGTGCCAAGAAAGCTAAACACCCTTTACTAATCATTTTCTTAGCATGAAGAAAGGAGACGATGCGGACCGGATTGGAAGTGTAGTCACCCTCCCACACTAACGGGTCTGTCCCAGGCTTGGCTAACGTCACCGTTTTAGCATTACAATCCAAGATTGCAAATTGTGGAGAAAGCCAAGTCATACCCAGAATCACGTCAAAATCATCCATTTCTAAGATAACCAAATCTACATAAGTGTTGCTCCCCACAAAGTTTACCAAACAAGACCTATATACCTTTTCAACTACCACAGACTCACCCACCGGAGTAGAGACACGGATAGGCATATCAAGTAATTCACAATGTAAATTTAGACCATTAGCAAATGAGGAAGATACATAAGAAAACGTGGATTTAGGATCAAACAATACAGAAGCCATGCAATCACAAACCAGAAGATTACCTGTGATGATAGCATCAGATGCCTCCGCTTCAAAGCGCCCAGGGAAAGCGTAACAATGGGCCCTATCGTTTGTCTGTCCGTTGCCCCTACCATGTTGTTATGTAGTGGCCCCAGTTTGCCCATTACCTCTGCCGTTTTGGTGACCACTATTACCTCGACCACCACACCCTCCAGAAAAACGGCCTCTACCATGACCACCTCTACCTCTAGCTATTGGGGGTCTGTAACTTGGTCTGGGACAATTTCTCCTAATATGTCCAATCTCCCCACATCCATAACATTCTTTGGAGTCGATCATATGCCCCTCGGAGAAGTGTTGACCGGTCTGAGGTGGTCCCCCAACTACAGTCTGTAGAGAAGACTGAATTGGTCGGACTGAGTAACTTCCCGAACCCGGTCCTCTAGGGTAAGAACAATTAAAATCACCTCCCTTTCGAAGCCTTTTTGATTTCGATGTTGTGGTGAAGTCGTCTGGCTTCACTCCTTCCACTTCTATCACAAAGTCTACCACCTCTTGGAAGGATTTTGCCGTTGCCGCTATCTGTAAGGCCGAAATCCGCAATTCTGACCTCAACCCCTTCACAAACCGGCGAATCCGCTCTTGAGGACTGAAACAGAGTTGAGTGGCATATCTGGATAGTGCACGAAACTTAGCCTCATAAGCATTAACCGACATCCTACCTTGCTCTATGCTCAAGAACTCATCCCTTTTCCGATCCCTCAAAGTCCGGGGGATATACTTCTCCATAAACAAACTAGAGAATGAGGCCCAAGTTATAGGTGGTGCCTCTATTGGTTGACACTCGATATGTGACCGCCACCACATTTTGGCGTTCCCTTGAAACTGATAACTCACGAACTCAACACCAAACCGTTCTACTATACCCATCTTGTGTAGTAACTCATGACAGTCAACCAGAAAATCATAAGCATCCTCTGATTCAGCGCCCTTGAAGACCGGAGGTTTCAATTTCAAGAACTTACTGAAAAGTTCGTGCTGATCATTTGTCATTATAGGCCCAGTAGTCAGACGTGGAAACGTGCCTATTTCCAATGGAACATCCATGCGGGGAGCCATAGTAGCCGCATGTTGTACTTCTGAAACCGGAGGTGTTGGCACAGAAAACACTGGAGGTGCCTGACCTTGATCAGATAACCCGCTAAGATAAACCAGAACCTGATTGATCATCTCTGGGGTAGGTTGGGGTGGCGTTTCCTCATTTTGCACTTGTTCAGTTTCCCCATCCTCCCCTTCTCTTATTACTTCCTCAGTCGGTGGGGGAGTCACTGCCCTAGTATCAGATGGGCTAGGTGCTTGTCCTCTCCCTCCAGAGGACGTCCTCCCACGACCTCTTCCACGGCCCCTTGCCGCTGTTCTTCCTCGAGCCACAGCCCCAGTGGCTGGCTCAGTTGTTTCTTGTCTGGCCGATGTTGGTGTTGGCGTAGTCGTTGCTCTAATTCTAACCATCTTCGAAAGAGAGTGAAGATGGTCAGATACCAATTCGTATCGCCTAGATACCAATTGGACTCAAGTAGTAGCATGAAAGAAAGAATAAAAGAGTGAAATTTTCCTAAAGTCTTATAGCCTCTCAAAGAAAAGTAAAGGCATCCCCCTACCGTTCCTTAAGACTCTACTAGACTTGTTCTTGTGTGATGAGACCAACGAACCTAATGCTCTGATACCAAGTTTGTCACGACCCAAACCGGGTTGCGACTGGCACCCACACTTACCCTCCTATGTGAGCAAACCAACCAATCTAAACCTTAACATTTCAATGTAATAACGGTAGAAAATAATGCGGAAGACCTATCTCATTAATAAAATCAATTCAATAACTATCAATATTCAACATCTATTATTCCCAAAACCTGGAAGTCATCATCACAAGAACATCTACTTTAAACTACTAATTCTAAGAGTTTCTAAGAAGCTAAAAATACATAAGAAGCTAGTCCATGCCGGAAGTTCAAGGCATCAAGACTTGATGAAGAAGATCCAGTCCAAGTTAGAGCATTAGCTCACCCTGAATTTCCGATGTAGTGAGACTGGCTTGAATTACTGTTGAGTTGAAGACGATGGCACGTTTGCTGCACTCCACAAATAAACAAGAAGAAAACATAAAAGTAGGGGTCAGTACAAAACACGGGTACTGAGTAGATATCATCGGCCAACTCAAAATAGAAATCAATATATACCGAGTAATATCATAAAATCAACTATGATACTCAACATGTAGCAACAACAAGCACTATATCATTAACAATTACCGTCAAGTTCACACATGAGGACTCAAGCCCCAATACCATACTCATTTGGGAATCATGTTCGTTAGATTGAGTATATTAAAATCTTTCAAGATTCATTATCATTAATTCTCTTGTGTCGGTACGTGACACTCCGATCCCTCATATTCATTATTCCTCTTGTGTCGGTACGTGACACTCCGATCCCTCATATTCATTATTCCTCTTGTGTCGGTACGTGACACTTCGATCCCCTAAATCTACGTGTCGGTTCGTGACACCCGATCCCCTAATTCTACGTGTCGGTTCGTGACACCCGATCCCCTAATTCTACGTGTCAGTTCGTGACACCCGATCCCTAATTCTACGTGTCGGTTCGTGACACCCGATCCCCTAATTCAACATGTCGGTTCGTGACACCCGATCCCCTACATCATTCTGTAAATCATCAGGCCTTCTCTATACCAAGGCATCATCAATCCCATTACTTTAATTCATCAAGCCTTCTTCTATACCAAGGCATCATCATTAATAATGTATATTAAAGTTTACTTTCAAGATTTGGGATTCAATATTTTCATCATGCTTATCTTATCACAATCACATAATCATATTCACGCAAACATACAATTAAGCATATAGTAGGGTTTACAATACTACCAATACATATCATTCTCTATTAAGAGTTTACTATGAAAGCATGAAAATCATAACCTACCTCCACCGAAGATTAGTGATCAAGCAAGCAAATTTTTCTCCAAGCTTCGTTTCTCCCTTCTCGTTCGATTCTCCCTCTCTCTCTTGTTCTTTCTATTTTCTTTATTCAAACCCTCTTTCTTTTACCCTAATTAGTATATAATTAAGAATAAAAGATGGCAATAATACCCCACTAATTAACTTAGGGTTACCTCTTTTAACCCCTCAAGAATTTGAGTTATTAATATAAACCCACGAACTTTATAATTAAGGCAAGAATAGTCAAAAACGTCCCTTAAAACTTAACCAGAAATCTGACTCTGCCTGGGACTTGCGCAACCTGTGACGGGCCGTCGTGCCTGCGACGGTCCGTCCTGCAGGTCGTCGCAAGAGTCAGAGAGTCAATTTCCACTGAACAATCTATGACGGTCCGTCTTGCTTGTGACGGTCCGTCCTGCCATTCCGTCACGAAGTTCAGAGAGTCGATTTTCAGTACCCAATTTCAGATTTTCTAAGTGTTTTTAAACGAGACCCTGCGATGGTCCGTCGTGCCCATGACGGATCATCGTTTGGTCCGTCGCCTCAGCCTGTTTTTCCAGAATTGAAGTTTGTTGCTCAAAACGACTAAACAGGTCGTTACACAACAACATGAGAAACATGCAAATTTATCATAATTTCCTTTTCATACAATAACGACCTTTCGTAATATGCATAACATAGTGTTGTTTAAGACATGCATAACATATGGAGAACATAGAACTTACCCTTTTATGAAAGACTACTATCATGAATAAGCTACTTAGGAACTCTTGGGTTTCAACTTTGAATAAGAATAGAAGGACAAGATATAGATATCTACAACCTTACTACTCAACTCAGCATCCCCCACTTAGGGTAAACCCATTTAAGAGAAACTCATCTCAACTCTATGAAAACTTTAGCTTACCTACCTTTTTGAATAACCACGTCATCCCTCTCTTGGTAAATAAGCTTATTGACACCCGCCTTACCATCAATTTATAGTGATTTTCAACCTACATAAGTTTAAGGGAACTAAACATTGAGACATCAAGGGCACCTAATATCTTACAATCTACACACATTATCCCCCACTTGGGGTAAGTCTGATCACATTATGCCTTTAAATACCAAGGTCAAGGCAAGTCATAGCCAACCTACAAGGGCTATCACTTTTGGTGGAACTTTCTAACCAACCATGCCTAGGTACAACCTAAGCACTTCCTCCATTGACCATACTAAAATACAAGCTTAAAAGACAATTAACAACATCAAAGTAGGACATCCTGAATTCTCTCCTTCACTTCAAGAGCTAAGGAGTTAAATACCATACATACCCCTAAGTCACCTTATGATACCTATACTTCCAACTTATGGAAAAAAACCCTTTTCCCCTTTCTAACAACTTTTAGAATAGGTTCACAGAGGAAATCATTAACAAGTCATAAGGGTTTTTCATTAACTTGCGTACTTCACAATCTCCTACAAGGCTTAACACACCATCTCCCCTTCTTAGTAGCAAGCCTAAAAAAATTCCAACCCACACAAGGACAACTATGAAGCATCACATATAAAAAGGTAACATACATCTTTGTCACTTTTCACCACATTCTCCAAGACTTTTCAAGCCTATATCATAACATCATGCTACAATCCTACATGATCATATGGAATTTTACATTCCATGGGGAACTCCATTCAACCATGACAACTACTAACAAGCTATAACCATATCATATCATAACTTTCAACATAACATCTCATTCTCCATAAGCCACATATAGCCATAATGGTATGACAACCACATATAATAAAATATCCTTCACATATACTCATGAGACCATAAAACTAACATAAGTATCAAAACTCACATTATCTCCCCTAAGCATTGAGACAGTATCCAAATACAATCAATCACATCTAAAATACCACCGGACAAGGAAACATAAGGGACAGATCATGCACAATTAATTTCTATGGAACGACATGAGGATAGTGAAGAAGGAAAACTCTATCATCTTATAACCTCTCTCTCATAGATGTGTCGCGACTCAACACAGATGATCGAGACTCTTTTAGACGTTGAAATATGAGACTTTGAAACCTAAGGACAAAACATAAAACATTATGTTGTTACACCAAAGTACTCTTAGATTGCCGCACGGCACTGTCGACCTCTCGGAGGTCTAAGACAAGCCTTTAGAAATCTTTCATTGCATAATCATGATAAAAAATAGCCGAAAATTTAAAACTTTTCATAGAACATCATATGCTACAATTATCACTTCATATATATATAACATAGCATAAGTACAGAAGTAGACTCTAAGTCTCTTTGCCATCTTAAGAAAACACTCCATAGAATAGAATCAGGACACCTCCCTTAACAACATCAAATATAAGTTTAATCTATTACATCAACTTGAAGAAACATCTAGACATAGGCTACCTCTGAATCACAAGGGCTCATTTACTTGAATTGGGGGGATCTATCAAAGCTCTTCACTTAGGAGACATCCTCTAGATATCAAAACCTACACATTGTTTAAACAGATGAAGAGGAATGGTATTAGTACTAGAATCCACAAAGTATGGAAACCATGCAAAAACATGCATTTAAATAGCAAATTACATTTGCAACATGAAACATATATTTTTATTAAACATCATGAACATTGGCACATATAAGCTCAACATAGTTCACTTACATCATATAGAGATGGATACTACTCATAATAGCACATAAAGTCATTTATAATACTTTGTTGCATATTCAATACGTACAGTACATCACCTCTATTTTATCTTACTTTTTTCATTAAGTAACCCTCAACTGTACCTAGTACAATGTATCAACTTGAGGTTAATTTACAATATTGTTCCATAGACAAGCTTCATAAACACAACCACATATACTCACAAGTCATAAAAACACCATAGATATCAATTTCACATAAGGCCATCACCTAAGACAACCCCTAGGTTAAACTAGTACAATGTGTAGATAGTCCCCCATAATACTACTTCCACCAAGTGTAGTTAAGAAGTCACCACATCCGAAGTATAATCATATTTAACAAGTCTTAACACTTACATTAATAACTATACATAAGGACACATACTTCATAGCATCATATAAGGACTCTTCATACTTTATAATATCATTAGAAGACTCATCATACTTCCTATACTACTTCTAAAATCACTTACTTCATATAATAAGTAAACAACCCTCACAACCCATTCACAAGCTTACTTGTGCAATGTACACGTGGAGTCCCATACCCCCACATATATTATGTAAAGTCATTTAGAGCCAAGGGTGTAATTCCCATACATAATCATAATTAATATCTTTGTAACAACCCTAAAAATGACTATGTAAGACAAGATTCACACGGATTGATGCGCGTAGAAACAGACCTCTGAACATCTGCAATATCCAACCCAACTAGCTTGGTGATTTAGTTGAGCTAGACAAGGTTGGATCCAGCAATGTAGGGCACCCGAATATGAAGATTTACCCGGATGAGTATTAACCAGACTTAAAAAGGGGTAATCTTATGTTTGGAGGGTCTAGGGGTAAAATTGTCTTTTTCAGGATAAGGGTACTATTGTAAGTACCCTAATTAATTAATTAATTAGTTAATTAATATGGTAATTGGTCAATTTGGGTAGAGGTGGCCGAAATTGACCCTTTAAGCAAAATATTGCTCCATCTAGGTTTGAACCTTGGTGGAAGCAATGATTAAATTTATTTATTGAATTTACTGAATTAGTTAAATTAATTAATATTCAATTTGATGATTGAATTTATGGAAAATTAGATTTTTAATAACTTATAATATTAAAAATAATAATAATAATAATAATAATAATAAATATATAAATAAATAAATAATAATAATGGGGAGTCCTAGTTTGACTAAATCTCCACAAAACTCTCCTAATTATAATCCTATCATTCTCACGTCTCTTACTCTTATTCTCATGTTTTTCATCAGCTTAAGAACAGAAAATAATAGTTCTTAACTCTTGAAGAACTTACACACAAAAACTCAAACGAAAAGCTAAGCTAAAAACGAAAATCAACAATATTCCTCTCAACGAATTGGGTTTTGGATTTTGGTGGTGAGGCAGTAGTTTCATTGGAATAGTCAACATTGAAACAAGTGTTGAACAACATTAAGGTATGGATTTTCTTCTCTCTTGTAACCATTCCCAAGAGACCCTTAAGGTTCAGTTTAATCTGCCATTGAAAAACTAAGGTTGTCCCCGTTGCATGCCCTAGTCATTAGATCCTTTGAAAGATTAAAAGCATGTGTTGGTATGTTTTATGGTAGATAATTATAGTTCTAGTTGTGATTATTTGTTGAATGTGTATCCAGAAATCATGTAAGGGATGAAAAATATATTCTGGAAATGTATATTAAGTTGACTGTTTTGAGCATGTATGTGTTGTAAATGTACTATGTTTGCTGCCTAATATTTGTATGTTAAAATGTTGTGTTTTGCGTGTATAAAAATGCTAAAATGTGATATTCAAATAAGTTTAATGTGGCTGACAAAATGTCACTCAAAATATTACGAAAATCCATAAAAGGATGAGAGAAAAATGGATTGGAAGAGACCAAATTTCCAGGTTGTGGGAAATTGGTGGTCTCAGCCAAGGATATGAAAAATGAACTTTATTCTAAAATTTTATTAAAAAATGTGAGGTCATTGGCGATTGAACCCATGACCTCAAAAATGTAAATTACATAAAAATTTCATGAGGAAAATGAAAGGAAAAATAAATTTGGAGAGTGGGTATTGAACCCACGACCTCTTGAATGGATGAGAGAGTTAGGAGAAATATAAAGGAGAAAAATAATTGTGAAGAGTGGGGATTGAACGGACAACTCCTTCAATAGATGAGAAAATTAAGAGATAAATTAAGAGAAAAAGAATGAGCTTGTGAGGAATTGATCCCTCAAACTCCTTAACTTAAACGAAAAAGAGAAGAAGAAAAGAATGGAAATATCATGGGAGTGATGGGGATCAAACTAGGGTCCCCCAAATCTGAAAAATCCAATCATCAAGTTTAATATAAGATTAAGTGTTGTTTAGGGGATTCAAAATTGGTTTCCCGTACCTAATTCGGTATTGACACATAAATAATATATGAAGAAATATATACTAAATTCTGCCTTCAATGATCGAAATCAAAATCATGGCATATCTACAAGATGCATATGTCTTGTACTAAATAATATTGGGTAAGTATGAGTCACTTAGACGAATTATGAATGAAGCCTCATGGCTAGTACGTATAGATCGATAACTCCAACATATGTTTAAAAGTAAGCGAACCAAAGATTGATGTAATGAAATGATGTGAACCTAGGAGATTTATGTAAGAGTGTGAAACATATTAAAAGGACAAATGCATTGGTATATGGCGAAATGAACATTCACATAAGGGGAGTGTAGAATGATGTAAAGTCAAATCTCAAGCATACTCCAAAAGAAAGTGTTAAGAATAAATTCATAGTTAATATGTAAAGAAAAGAGTGACTACATGACTATAGGCTAGTGCAAGTGACACAAGCTTAATCTACGCCTAAAATCAATGTGACTAAATGAAATAACTAAGAGAGTATATATATAATAAACGATGAACAATCAAAGAAAGAGCGCCTACGTGAGTATAGGCTAGTATAAAGGAGACAAGTTGTATCTACGCCTAGAATCAATGTCCCTCAATGTAAACTCCAATAGAGAATACTATGTTATACGATGAGCAAATTATGAAAATGAGTAAAGATAAAACAAAAAGAAGTTAAGAGAGAACAGTGTGGCACCATAATATGAGGATAGTGCAAGTGAGTTAAGATGTACCTAAACCTATATAACGTCACCAAAAGGACTCACCTCGTAGAGTTTTGAATATTAAGAGATAAGTCTCCATCACAATCTATATGTATGTGTAAGGACAATTCACACTTAATGTGCAACGATGAGATGCAAAATAATATAATGATCAATGATGCCTTATGATAGAATCCAGCTTCTATGATGTATGAGATGAATGTAATGGATCTTTTTACTGAGCAACGATAGGCTAGCTATGAGTAGCGATTCTTTCTTTCGGGAAGGCAGAGGTTTGTGTAATTC
This sequence comes from Solanum lycopersicum, assembly GCF_036512215.1. Taxonomy (NCBI): domain Eukaryota; kingdom Viridiplantae; phylum Streptophyta; class Magnoliopsida; order Solanales; family Solanaceae; genus Solanum; species Solanum lycopersicum. The sequence continues at coordinate 26,681,914 of NC_090807.1, read as the reverse complement.
ACATGAGCTGATATTGTCCATCAAGAGAGGTATGGTCTCCTTATATATCCTAGTCTTTGAACCTATACTTCCAATATAGGGTTCTAGCGGGGTTCGATTCCTTATGTATGCTACAATGTTTTGGTTCACATTGGCTGGTGATTCCACCTTTTTTTGCTGTGGGGATAAACACTGGATTTCATAATTCTCACATGATATATGTAGTTTAAGGTTAATGTTCCCAAAGAAAGAATGAGGCCAGCCTCAAGTAATGCACACAATGAAATGAATGACACCGAAGGAGTTAGGATAGGATAATCAAGAGATGAGTGAGACTTAAGTAATGACACTCGGTCATTCTTGGTCATTGCACAACGAACCCGACGAAAGTCTTAACTACATCCTAGGAATGAGTAGTGTTTACACTATCTTACGAACAAATGAAAATGAAGTATGTATGAATGAATTAAGCAGACTCTGTGTTTTCTAACGAAGGCTCCCTATATGAGGTCCCATATGTTTAGCCCTCATTTTTGAAAGTCCAAATGTCAAGTCCATGATTCCATGGTCTCATGGCATATGGACGAATGACATGAAATATGTTATGTGCTAATAAGCAATATGTTATGTGTTGTGTTCAATATGTTACGTATAATGATGCATGTTACTCTCATAGCATGACACTTCTAATCTTATTTTGGCAAGTCCACTAACTTGACTTTCCATTATTTATATCGTTAGGAGAGAGCTCTTCTTAATCATGGATGTACTTGGTGTGTGCTTGCATATATTCAAACTTAGTACAGGAAGGTGCAGTTGGAAGGTAGATCTTACTAGTCAACACTGAAGTTATCAGGACGTGGAGCTTTCATCTGGATTTGGTAGGACCTCATGCATTCGAGGATGACTACTATTTTATTCTAGCATTAGATGTAGGCATTAGCAAGTTGAGTATGTTCCACTAGCGTTTCTTTCTCACTTGTTTTAGACATTGTATTGGTGCCAATTTTGCAAGTATATATTTAATGTTGTTATGAACTATTTCATACATTTAAGTATCTTTGTATTAGATGGTTCTTGTAAACGATTATGAAATTATGTAGATTATCTTATTCGAATACGTTGTGTCCTATTATAAATTCTAAGTATACTTCAACTAACAAAAAGTTCAACTTTTCAGCTAAAATTTGTCTAGATGATGTAACGATGACTTATATAGGCTTGTCTGCGACCTCTGAGAGGGCAATGATGCTGGTTTTGGCTAGGTTCTATACTCTGATTGTGATAAAGTTGGTATCCGAGTATTAAGTTAAATTCCGTGAAAAATAAGTTCACATCAACAACATCGAGTAGTTTCTATGTCATGGTAGTGAAGTGCACCACAATCCTGAATTAGAGTGTTATGCCTTCTCTAATGTCAGATTTATTTGTTAAGCGTATCTTACATCAACTCTTGAGATTCATAAAGATGAATACGGGGAGAAACGCAGCCAGAGAGACTTGTGGAGCAACGGCTAGGGTAAATAAAGTTCCTTTGCAAGCTCCTACGGCTGGAATGGAGATGCATGTTAACCCAACTCGGTTGACTGATAGAGAAGTGAGGACAACATTGGTACAGATGGCCCAAGCGATCACTTTATAATCTCCGGCTATGAAAGCCAAGGCGGAGCAATAAGGTGTTCCTAGGGAGAACCCACTTTCCAACACTTCACGAGGGTGAATCCTCCCTTTTACACTAGATCTGAGATTGTTGAGGATCTCGAAGAGGAGTGTAGGGCATCTATTCTGTATGATAGCGTGGACCATTCCAGGCTTATTGTCCATGTCCAACAAATTGAGGAAAGCAGGAAAGGGAAGCATATTAGGGCAGGGAATAGGTCAAGGCAAGATGAGAAGAATTTTTCAAGGAAGGGTAGTACTTGAATTAGAGATAAGCCCAGGTTTAAGAAGGGACTCTTCCACCAGGAAGAGTAAAGTTTATCCAAGGGTCGCTATGATAGGGATTCCGAGCCTAGAGTTAAGAGAAATAGTGAAGTAGATACACCTCAGGAGAGGGCACCTTGTAGGAACTGTGGCAAACTTCATGGAGGAATGTGTAGGAGTGGCCCTAATGCTTTTTATAGTTCAGGAAAACCGGGTCACATGATGAAGTATTGTCCGTATATGAGAGTTCGAGAAAAAGAAAAGGAGAAAGTTTAGCTGAATGGTCCGAGTGAAGAGGTTATAAAGAGGCAACAATTCTTCACATTCAAGTCTAGGGGTGAAGGGGAAGACACCTCTGGCGATGTCTCGTGTGCGTAGCCTAAATTAGTTTTTCATCTGTATGGTTTTATGAACTATTATTAAGTTAATATGTTGGAGTCATCGTGTTGGTTGATGACTTATGTGACTACATGTTTATTTATGTTTAATGCTTCGATGAGACTAGTTCAGGAAGTACTCCCTTACTCTATTAATGCGAAGCTGCTAGTAGGTTTCAAGGATGTGCACCAACCTACTTTTGTGTAAATCAGATATTCGTCAATAAAAAGCATTGAATAGCGTAGGTATGGATTTTCTCCATAAGTGTTATGCTACCATAGACTATCAAACCAGGGTAGTGAGGTTTCAATTGCCAAATGAGATAGGGTATAAATGGGCATGGCATGGACCAATCCAACAAAGCCATTTAATTTCAAATATTAAGGCCAACAAGATGTTATCTGAGGGGTTAGATATACTCCTCCTCAGGAAAGTTTTTTTTTAAGAAACTCTACGTTTGATTGTAATAGTTGACTTGGTGTTCTAAGTCCAAAATCGTATGTGTAATAATTGCACTATGTCAGTTAAAATGAATTCATGTTTGCATGTCATGTTGTTGTTTTTGTATGGCGTAGACATGATTTTTTTTGTTGCATGAGTGGTGAGGTGCTTAAAGTTAAGTGCGATTGAAAGGTAAGTTCCTCAATCTAAAATATAAATCTTTATATAAGCTTGAGTAATATGCACTATCCATAGTAACTGTGAAACAGAAAGTCACAAAGAGTAACACCTCAAGTATGTTAACATATTTTTGACAATCACGCTCTTTATTTTAAAATAATGTGTAGTTTCATTTGGGGCCGAATGTTCCTAGGGGGGGTGGGGACAATGTAACAACACTAAAAATGACTATGCTAAGTAATGTCTAACGTATCTGGAATGCCTATATTAGACCAGATTCACATGGATTGAGACGTGTAGAACCAGATCTCTGAACCTTTGCAACAACCAAGCCAACTAAAATGGTGAGTTAGTTGAGCTAGGAAAGGCTGGGTCCATCCATGTAGGGCACCCGAATATAAAGATTTACCCGGATGAGTCTTAACAAGACTTAAAAAGGGGTAATCTTAAGTTTGGATGGTCTAGGGGTAAAATGGTCTTTTCTAGACTAAGGGTAGTATTGTAACTACCCTAATTAGTGAATTAGCTGGTTAATTAATATGGTTAAGGGGCAATTTTTGTATAGGTGGCTGAAATTGACCCTTTAAGCAAAATCTTGCTCCGCCTGGGTTCGAGCCTTGGTGGAAGCAATGATTTAATTAATTTATTTTATTTAGTAAATTAGTTAAATTAATTAATATTTAATTTGCTGATCTAATTAAAGTAAAATCAATTTCTAATAAGATAATATTATTATTATTATTATTAATAATAATAATAATAATATGATATTATTAATAATAATAATAATAATAATAATAATGATGATGATGATGATAAATAATGGGGAGTCCTAGTTTGACTAAGTCTCCACCTAACTCTCTTAATCCTAATCCTGTCATTCCTATGTCTCTCACTCTCATTCTAACGTTTTTAATCAGCAAAATAACTGAAAACAATAGTTCTTCAATCTTGAAAATCTTAAACACAAAAACTCAAAAGAAAAGCTAAGCTAAAAACAAAAATCAAGAACATTCTTCTCGAGGGATTGGGTTTTAGATTTTGGTGATGAGGTAGTGGTGGGTGGGAATAGGCAGCATTGAAACAAGTGTTTAACGAAATTAAGTTATCGGTTTTATTCTATCTTGGCTCCTTTCACAAGAGACCCTTAAGGTTCAGTTTAATCTCAATTGAAAAACTAAGGTTGTCCCCTTTGCATGCCACTGTCATCAAATCCTCTGAAAGATTCAAAGCATGCGGTGGTATGTTTTCTGGTAGATAATTTTAAGTATTGTTGTTATTATGTGATGAATGTGTATCCGGAAATGATGTAAGGAATGAAAAATATACTCCGGAAAAGTGTATTGAGTTGGCTGTTTTGAGCATGTGTGTGCTGTAAATTTACTATGTTTGCTGCCTCAAATTTGTATGTTAAAATGTTGTGTTTCTCTTGTATAAAAATAATAAAATATGATGTTCAAATAAGGGTAATGTGGCTGTTTAAATGTCACTCAAAAATACTACAGAAATTAATATAACGATGTAGAAAAATGGATTGGAAGAGACCAAATATCCAGCTTGCTGGAAATTGATTGTCTCGGTCAAGGATGTGAAAAATGAACTATGTTCTAAAAAATTTTAAAAAATGCGAGGTCATTGGGAATTTAACCCATGACCTCACAAGTTGTAAACTACATGAAAATTTCATGACAAAAATGAAAGGAAAAATAAATGTGGAGAGTGGGGATTGAACCCACGACCTCTTGAATGGATGAGAGAGTTAGGAGTCAAATAAAGGAGAAAAATAAATGTGAAGAGTGGGGATTGAACCCACACCCCCTTGAATAGGTGAGAAAGTTATGAGATAAATTATGAATGAGCTGGTGGGGTATTTATCCTACAACCTCCTTTCCTTAAACGGAAAAGAAAACAGGAAAAGAAAAGACATATTATGGGAGTGATGGGGATCAAACTAGGGTCCCCCTAATCTGAAAAATGCAATCATCAAGTTTAATATTAGATTAAGTGTTGCTCAAGGGACACGAAATCGGTTTCCCCTTCCTAATTGTGTATGGATACATAAGTCATACGTGAACAAATATTTAGTGAATGCTGCCTACAATGATCAAAATCAATATCCTGGCATATCTACAAGATGCATAAGTATTGTACTAAGTAATATTGGGTAAGTATGAGTCACTTAGACGAATTATGAATGAAGCCTCATGCCTTGTACGTATGGATCCATAACTCCAGCATATGTTTAAAAGTAAGTGAACCAATGATAGATATAATGAAATGATGTGAACCTAGGAGGTTTATGTAAGAGTATGAAACATTCTAAAAGGACAAATGCATTGGTATATGACGAAATGAACATTCACATAAGGGAGTGTAGAATGATGTAAAGTCAAATCTCAAGCATACCCCAAAAGAAAGTGTTAAGAATGAATTCATAGTTACTATGTAAAGAAAAGAGTGACTACATGACTATAGGCTAGTGCAAGTGAGACAAGCTGCATCTAAGCCTAAAATCATTGTCACTAAATGAAATGACTAAGAGAGCATATATATAATAAACGATGAACAATCAAAGAAAGAGTGGCTACGTGAGTGTAGGATAATACAAGTGAGACAAGATGTATCTATGCCTAGAATCAATGTCCCTCAATGTAAACTCCAAGAGAGCAAATGTATGTTATACGATGAACAAATAATGAAAGTTGAGTAAAGATGAAATGAAAATTTGTTAAGAGAGAACAGGGTGGCACCATAATATTAGGCTAGTGCAAGTGTGTCAAGATGTACCTACGCCTATATAAGGTCACCAAAAGTACTCACCTCATAGAGTTTTGAATATTAGGAGAAAACTCTAAATCACACTCTATATGTAAGTGTAAAGACAATTCACACTTAATACGTAATGATGAGATGAGAAATCATCTAGTGATCTATGATGTCTCATGCTAGAATCCAGCTTCTATGATGCATTAGATGAATATAATGGAACTTTATACTTAGCAACGATAGGCAAGCTATGAGTCGAAATTCCTTCTTTTGGGAAGGCAAAGGTTTGTGTAATTGTCATGAGATGAGACTGTCCGTCCATAGAGGTATGTACCTCTTTATAGCTCCTAGTCTTGGAACTTATACTTCTAATATAGGGTTCTAGAAGGGTTCGATTTCCTATATACGCTACAATGTTTTGTTTCACTTTTGTTAGTGATTCCACCTCTTTTTAGTGTGGGGCTAAACACTGGATTTCATGATTCTCACATGATTTATGTCGGCTAAGGTTAATGTTCCAAAATAAAGAATGAGTCCAGCCTGAAGTAATGCACATAACGAAATGAATGACACCAAAGGTGTTAGGATAGGATAATGAAGAGGTGATCTAGAATTATGTAATGACACTAGGTCATTTTTGGTCATTATACAGCGAACCTGATGATATTCTTAAACTACATCTAAGGTATGACTGGTGTTTACACTAGCTTACGAAGGAATGAAAATGAAGTACGTATGAATAAATGAAGTAGAATCTGTGTTTCCTAAAGAAGGCTCCCTAGTTGAGGTCCCATATGTTGAGCCCTCATTTTCGTAAATCCTAATTACAAGTCCATGATTCCATGGTCTCATGGCATATGGTCGAGTGATATGAAATATTTTATATGCTAATAAGCAATATGTTATGTGTTTTGTGCAATATGTTAAGTATGATCATGCATGTTACTCTCATAGCATGACTTTCCTAATCCAATTATTGCAAGTCCACTGACTTGACTTTCAATTACTTATATAGTTAGGAGATAGATCTTCCTAACCATGTATTTCCTTGTTGTGCTTGCATAAACCCATACTTAGTACAAGTGTTTACTAATCCCACACAACTCTCTATTTTTTGGTGCACATGCAGCTGGACGCTAGAGCTTACGAGTCGGTATTGAAGTTATCTGATCGTGGGGCTCTTATCCCTATTTGGTAGGCCCTCATGTTTTCGAGGATGCCTACTATGTTTTTCTAGCATTAGACGTAGGCATTATCTAGTGGAGTATGTTACACTAGCGTTTCTTTCTCACTTGTTTCAGACATTGTATTGGTGCCATTTTGGCAAGTATACACTTAACGCAGTAATGCACTATTTTATTCATTTGAGTATCTTAGTATTAGATGGTTGTCGTGAAAGATTATGAAATTATGTAGATGATATTATTCTAATACGATGTTTCCCATTGTGAAGTCTAAATATATTTCAACTAAACAAAAAGTACAAATTTTCTGCTAAAATTTATCTAAATAATGTAACAATGACGTATGTAGGTTTGTCTGTGACCTCTGAGAGGTCAACGATGCCGGTTTTGGATAGAGTCTATACTCCGGTTATGACAATCTTGGAATAGAAAAGTCACTAACATGCACTCATACAATTCATACATTCATAATATAAGTCTAACTTTCATACATAGACTAATCTTATCCTTTCTTAGAGTTCACTAGTTCAATGCATTGGTATTGTCCATAGTCCTACTTATACTAATTAACCTCCTCCAGAAGTTGTGATTAGAGTTTATAATTTAATCATAACTCATTTATTACTTCGGGATACATATCCATAACCGATATAGTCTATGTGAGCTACATGAAACCGGTGTTCTACTCCTACACTAAAAAGAGAGGGTTAACACTTGTCTAAGGTATAACAAATCATACATAGCTATATAAGTGGTATACACAAGCCATAAACAACGGGGGAACCTAGTTATGGAACATGGAGATTGCTTCTACAATCTTGATTTTCTAACATTAAGGTTTCCATCTCATGAGACAACATCTATGTTGGGAACCCGGAATTGCTAAATGTGAAGGTTCTCTTTGTGGGAAGCCAGACTTTCTAAAGTTAAGATCCCACTCTCATTTAGCATGTTCACTCGGTGCTAGGCTCTTACCCCCTATTAAGATATATTTAAGCCTTTAGTTTATTGATTCATAAAGAAGGCTTTAGGAGCTTTGTCCTTCATACATCATATAGCTCAAAGGATTCTAAGATGAGAATATCCTTTCATCCAAGACCATACTTCATGTGAGAATGTCCTTTCACATAATCATACAATTATACATTATGTGTGTTTGCATACAATGTGAGATCTACCTTCACATAACACCTCTAATCAAACATGTTCATAACTTCATTAATCATATACTCACATGCATAAAATATATAATGAAGCATAGGCAAACTATCCTTTCCTCAATCACCATGAATCAATCCTATTCATAGTCATGCATGAAGTGGGTGTGTACATTGGTCAACATGATCACCTAATGGTTTAACACCTAAAATTGAGGAACCCACCCTCAAAAGATCACAAACATGTACAACCTTTCCTCAACTCTCAAGTCGTACACACATATAGAGTATCAAAGACTGTAGACTACACACACTCACATTACATCATATGAGACACTAACATACTAAACATTAGAATAGAAAATTCCTAGCATACTTTGATAACACATTCATATAGGATTCATAGAGGCAGGGGTCATGCTACAAGGATTTTATTCACCACTACCCATATAGACAACCTAACCCTAACATGATCATCACACATATACATATAACATCATACCCACACCTTCCTATACAACTAGCGTGGAAGTCTATACATATAAGTTCACATAACATTAATTGAAACATGATATTAGAATCAAGGCTAAATCCTTCAAATTCCTAAATATGGAATCATTATATGAATTCATCTTGCATCTAATGCCTTAAAGTCCATGATCATAACACATAAACATGTACAAGAATATAAACACCGCCACCACCACAAGTGGACCATACCAAACAACACAATTCGATATACATTTTAAGATAATTAGAGGAAATAGGTCAACTTACCAAATACCCAACCTAATGATTATATTTATCATTCCTCCACAATTCATATTCAATTGATATAGAGAGTTATAGCAATATGTAATTCAATAATATCTAATCACAATTCTATAAACATGAAATTAAGATCACAAGACCTACATTAGGCCAATTTGAAAAATTAGGAGTATCATGGGTTCTACATAAAAATGGATATAAATTCATCATAAAATAAGTAATTAATCATATATTATTCATTAGAATGCTTTTGAAATCAATTTAAGAATGAACCCATGGATAGATTGAAAGACAATATTTTAACTTAGAATCAAATTTTCAAAACGTTTGAAAGGACTCCATAGATTAATCATTATATAGGGATGAAGGATCACCATACCTTATTTATGGAATACCGATGAAGAATTGGAGAATAAACCATAGAAATCTAACCCCTAGCTTGATCCTCAGTTTTGGTCTCTCTTGGAGGTTTTGGGAGAATTTGGAAGAGTTGAGAGTTTTGGGGTTTTGATTTTTCTGATATGGTATTGGGTTTTATCTTGGGAAAAGGTCTAAAGAGGTCCCAAAATTGTAAATAAATGTCCCCTTAAGTTACCAAAACACCCCCATACTCATTGGGACTTTTAGCCATGTCAAAATTGACTTAAAAACGATGCAACTAGATTAGGGAAATGGCTGCGCATCGGGGGGCAGCCTCTGACTTTGAACCAAATAATTTTACGGGCAGTGATCTGCGTGCTGGGCGCTCGTCGCATAGGAAAGTCCAAATCTTGGTTCTGCTCGCTGCCTTGGGCAGCTTCCTTGTCCAATGTTTTGGTCCCTCTTGGGGGCCCTTAGGGTGGTCCTCGGGGAGTCGTACCCAGACGTTTTTAACCTTAACATATCTATTAGGATTCTAGGGTCACCCCTACTAATTTTCAACCCAAAAAAAAACTTTAAATTTAGGAAAACATCCATGGAGAAACTAGCACGTCTAAAGAACAACTTTCAAACGTTTCATACGTTCTTGTACGTTTGACCTCCAAACTTCTCCAAATAAATTATACAAGATTTAAAAACTTTTATTAACATTTTATTACCAATTTTAGGCACATGTTAGTCTCTTTCTACCTTATTTCATTTTGAGGGTCGTGACATGCACACCGGATGTGGCTGTTGCTAGTAATTCTTTTGCTTGTCTGTTGCAATCTAGTACTCTTGGAACATGGTTCATGGACTCTGGGCTTCTGATCATATATCTTTTATTAAATAACTTTTGTCTGATATTGTTTATTCAGAATTTTTTTCAGCTATAACTTTAGCCAATATGATCCTAAAAGAATCAAGATGGGCTGGAAAATCCAAACCCCTATCTTCTATGACCCTAGACATTATTATTTATATCGTCAGTTCTCCTTGTAATGTAGCATTGGTTAGTTGTTTTATGAATGACCTACAATGTAGCATATATTTTTTTGATGATTTTTTTCTCGTGCAGGACCACAGTACAGGACAGATAATTGGTATAAGGCATCAATCACAAGGCCTTTACTATCTTACCTCTTCAAATACATTTATAGCATGTTCCACTATAGATTTTCCAAATCCAATTTACAAACTTTTGGGACATTCGAGTCTATCCAAACTTCAGAAGATGGTGCCTATTTTTTCTAGTTTATTCATATCATATTGTGAGTCATGTTAACTTGGGAAACACATTCATGCTACGTTTTGTTGTAGTACTAATGGTTGTTTACAGTCTATGTGTTTCATTATTTTTTTAGCTTTATTGATTATTATTCAATATGTACTTGAGTTTTCTTAATGAGTTATTTTCTATATTCTAAAGTTTATTTTCTAAAATACAAAATCAATTTGGTGTTTCCATTCGTTTTTTTTGTAGTGATAATGCCATAGAATACTTATCCTCCAAATTTCAAGAATTTATGACTTACAAAAGCATTATTCACCAGACTACTTTACCATACACCACTCAACAAAACAGTGTCGAAGAAAGGAAAAATAGGCATCTAATTGAGACCGCTCATACTCTTCTACTTGAATCTCGTTTTCCACTGTATTTTTGGGGAGAATCAGTTCTTGCGTCTTGATATTTAATAAAAAGAATGTCCTCATCTTATTTTTAAAATCAGGTTCCACGTCCCATACTGTTTCCTTAGTCATATCTCTATTATGTCCCCCTTGTGTCTTTTGGAGCACATGTTTTGTTCATAACTTATCCCTAAGGAATAAGAAATCAGCCCCCCTGTGCCCTCAAATGTTTATTTATTAGTTACTCTTATGTTTAAAAAGAGTAACATTGTTATTCACATGATCTTCATCGATACCTTATGTCTTTTGATGTTACATTCTTTGAGTCTTAACATTAATATACATCTTATGATCATCGTGATGTATCTATGGTCTTACCCGTACCTTAGGTTTTGCCTGTACAATCTTTTGAATAATCTACGGTTACTTCTACATATCTTGTTGTAGTGCCATCACTCCTAATTAATCATCGACATGCACCTCCATCTCTGTCACTAGATGATTCATGTCATGCTCCGTATCCTACTCTTACTATGGACTTCCCTCCTCCTAGCCATCCTCTTGCACTGCAAAAAGGTATATTATCCACTCTAAATACTAACCCATTTTATACCTTATTGAGTTATGTTAGCCTATAATCACACCATTGTGCCTTTATATCGTCTTTGTCTTATATTTCCATTCCTAAGACTATCGGTGAAGCACTTTCTCATTCAGGGTGGAAGCATGTTGTGGTCTATGAGATGTCTCATTTCATAAGAGTGGTACTTGGGAGTTTGTCCCATATCCTTTAGATGAATATGCTATTGATTGTCATTTGGCTTATGTTTTCAAAATTATCCAGATGGTCGGGTTGATCGACTTAAGGCTTTCCTTGTTGCAAACGAGTATACTCAGATATTTGGGCTAGATTGGTGATACTTTTGCTCCACTGGCTAAAATAGTATCTATTTTCCTTTTTCAATCTATGGCTGTCGTTCGTCATTGGCCTCTTCATCAGTTAGACAATAAGAATGGTTTTCTTCATGGTGATTTTGAGAAAGAATTCGATATAGAGGAACAACTAGGTTTTGTTGCTCATGGAGAGTCTAGTAACCTTGTATCTCGATTGTGTAGGTCACTCTATAGTTTGAAATAGTCTCTGCAAACTTGGTTTGGGAAGTTCAGTACGTAGTTCAGCAAATTAGCATGACTTGTGGTGGAGGTGATCACTCTGTGTTTTATCTACATTCTGCACCAAATCAGTGTATCTATTTGATTATATACGTTGATGATATTGTTATCACTAGTAGTGATCAAGATGGTATCAGAAATTTGAAGCAACATCTGTTTAAGCACTTCCATACTTAAGACCTTAGCAAAGTGAAGTATTTTCTAAGTATTGAGGTTACTCAGTCTAGGTCAAGTATTGTTTTCTCTCAACTCAAGTATGGCTTAGACATTCTTAAAGATACAAGAATGAAAGGATGTATACTTATTAACACTCCTATGGGTATGAATAATAAAGTTCTTCTAGGATAGGGAAGCCACTTAGTAATCCTAAAATGTACGGACGACTTGTTGGAAAGCTTAATTATCATACAGTAACTAAAATCGGCATCTCTTTTGATGTACGTTTTGTAAGTAAATTTATGACTTGCCCTTGTGATAGTCTAGGAAGTAATTGTTCATATTTTGCGACATATAAAGTCATCTCGGGTAAAGGATTACTCTTTGAAGATCATTTTCATGAGCATATATTTTGATATACAAACACTAATTGGGAAGGATCACACTGTAACAGACCTTCAACATTCGAATATTCTATTTCTGTAGGAAGAAATATGGTGTCGTGTAAGAGTAAAAATGGAAAGTGGTTGCTTGATCTAATGAAGATCAGAATATCAAGCAATGGCAGCAACAACTTATGAGCTAGTTTGGTTCAAACAACTGCTACGAGAAATAAGATTTGGTGAAATTGATCACATGGAACTTGTTTGTTATAATCTAGTAGCCCTTAGTTTCGCATCAAATTTTGTGTTTCGTAAAAGGACTAAGAACGTTATGATTGACTGTCACTTTGTCAAAGAAGAGAAAATATACTCTTATGTAATATTGTGACGAATTTTTGAAGTCAAAATATCACCTTGCACATATCTTCACTAAGTCCCTTACAGGTCCTCGTAATAATTACATCTGTTACAAGCTATGTACATATGATTTGTATACAGCACCTTGAGGGGGAGTGTTAGAATTGAAATTAGTATATACCTTCCTACTTTGAATAGTAATAGTAATACGAATAAGAATAGGAATAGGAATCCTCTTTGAAAAGGATTCCAATGTAGTGCTTATAAATAGGGTCTTAATGTATTAATTTAGATACACAATTCAATAATAATTTCTCATATATTTCTCACAGAAACCATTATGGACTAATACTATTTCTTGTTAATTTTTAGCCAAAAGTACATGGAATCTAACAAGAATGAGAGAAGAGGAAACTGATTTTTACAATTAAATTTAGGTCTAAGATATTCCTTTTAAAATCACTTCATTGACTTGGAAGTTGTGAAAAAATATGATTCTTTTTTGCTTATGTAATGGAACATTGGTTCATGTGTAAAAAATTCTTTGGTGATATAGTTGGCGTAAAAGGATTGAGAATTCAGACACAACCAATTTAGTATCTAAGGTGATATCTTTGAAGGAAGGTCTCCAATTTAGTTTAGATAACGGATTTACACCTGTTATAATGGAATCAGATTCATTATCAATGATCAATATCATTAATGGTGTTTGCAAGGTACCTTGGAGTGTGACATTAAGTCAACTCTTTACTAGGATGAGGACTTTGGGGACAACAAGTGTAACATCTCACAACTAGAAAGAAATAAACGAATGTTTAAAATCTGTAAATAGTTATTTTTGGAAAGAATTTAACGATCTGGAAATTTGGCAAGTGTATTAAAAGTTAGTTTTTGGTCAATTTTAAATGGTCATAACTCCTAGCTCAGGATGTGTTAAGTATACTTTCAGATATGGTTAGAAAGATCTTGGAATTATCTTTCCTAAGTTGTTATGTTTGTGTGATTCCGAGTTCATATGAGTGAGTCTTGCCCTTTAGAAGTTGAGTTATTGGAATAAGGAATGTCCAATTCGGAATTTTAAGGGGTAGTTTAGTCTTTCATTACACTTTTATTCTAATTCGTTTTTTTATAATTAATTAAGGGCCTAAGACGAATTATATAAGTTACATTTTTACCAAAAGAGATAGACTTTTGAGAGAAGAGAAAAGAAGAGGAGAAGAGAGGAGAAGGAGAAGAACGTTCAAGACTTGTCAAGATCATCAAATTTTAACCTGTGAATTTCGTTACGTGTGATCAATAAAAGGTATATAAGATCATAAAGCGTTGAGTTATTTCAATCACGCACAAATCATTATTCAATTAAGAGAAATATGTTTGATTTCGAAGTAAATCCAGTGAATTCTTGATGATATTCATTTGAATTCTTGTGGGTTATGTTGTTGAAGTTCCTTGAGGTTTGATTCATGTTTATGGGTGAAATTTTATGTTAAATCTATCGTATATAGAGGTTATAAGTGATCGAAGTGTTTGGGGGGGGGAACCATTGAAATTTAGAGGGTTTAGAGATCAAAAAAGAAGGAGAAAAATTAAGGATTTCCTGGGAATGGCTTGGGATGTCGTGCCTACCAAAGAACGACACGCGTTCCTCTAAAGTTTGGGCTCTGGCACGTCACGCCATCCAGAGAGACAAAAAAGTTACTCTGAACAAGAGAACTACAGCAATCTCTTTCAACTTTGAGGGTTAGTTCCCCGCGCCTCTAAGAGTGCCAGGGACGCAAGTTCTCCCCATTCGTTCCCCCCATTTTCGTACTTGTTCCTTAGCAATGTACCTATATTTTTTAATTGACTCTAAAACTCTAAAAAAAGCATCTAAGCAGCATAAAATCATCCATAAACATGAATCGTGAACCTTTAATGCATAATCTGATTTGAGAAAAGTTAAGATCAAAGTCAATAGAAGTTAAGAGTCAAGTCTAGAAGGTAAGACGCAAGTAAAACCAAAGGTTATAAAGTTTTCAGAAGTACTTTATAAATGTTATAAATTTGTTTTGATACATAAAGTTCAAGCTTATTAAAGAGTAAATAATGAAGTACTTTCTTCAAAGAAGTATATTGGGACTATGTATTCCCAAAGGGTTTAAAAATGTATTCAAAGGTAACATCGATTCAAAGAGAACTTTAAGGTATTTTTAAAGTAACTATATCAAACTAAATAAATATTTTTGTTTTTACAAACTAATGAGCTAAAGAATATTATCGGAGCAGTGTTGAGCACCAACATGGGGATGAGTTTGATTTAGATAATTTAACGCCTCCATAAACTATGTAGCCATTATGGGTGGTAAAATATCATGCCTTTTAGATGACTCCTTAAGATATTTTTAGCATAAGCCAGTGGATATAATAAATTAGGCGTTCTATATGAAGGAAAAGTATAGGACAGTTTTGGAAAGGTGGGGAGATGTTTATCACCATATAAGATTGTAGTGGTGGTTGTCTGTTAGAGAATCTCCCACAAAACTATGTTAGTGCTTAGAGAATCTCCCACAACAACTATGTTAGAGGTTAGAGAATCTTCCACAAAACTAAGTTATTTTATTATTATGAGTAAAGTTTAGTTTCCTAATATATTTTCTTTAATGAAATAAGTTTCTTTTACTGTTTTATTAAGCTTTTCATATATCGCATGTGTTTCATTGCTTTGTTATGAGTTAAGTTTTTCATGAGTTGAGAATAACCAAGGTAAGTGTTTCTTTCAAAATCTTTACAAGCCAATGTTATGTTTAAAATTCCACTCGCATACTCATACATTCAAAATAGTTATTCTAGTTGGCCTTCATCGTATTATAATGTAAATCTGGTAACTAAGATCTTCATCCGGTGTAGCGTTGATCTAGTGAGAAGCTCAAACTTATTTGGTAAAGCTCTTTGCTTTCCAGAGAACATCTTATATCACTTGCTTTATAATTTTTAGTTGTTGTGATGATTGGGGGTCCTGTTCCAAGATCCCTCCTTTTTTTAAGCTTCAGACATATAGTATAAGTTCTTTTTTCTTATTCATTTAGTCTTATTCAGTTTATTTTTAAATGTTCAAGACTTGAGTTTTATTTTTGGATAATTTATTATATTTTATGTTATTTCATGAGTTATATCTCTTGATTTTAATTCTTCCACTGAGTTAGTAAGCCAGGCCAAGGGTATGCCTAGGCCAGCAATTGTTCTTGAGTGTCGACCATGTCTAATCTGTAGGCTCGGGGCTTGACAAATTTTGTGTTAGAGCACAGCGGTCAAGAGTCTTAGGGAGTCTATGAAGTTTTTTCCGTAGAGTCCTACTTATAGTTGTGAAGCATGCCACATCTATAACTAGGAGGCTACAATATTTAGGAAAATTTCTCAGTTTTTCCACTCTTATTTAATGCGTTTAGAGTTTGACTTCTAAAAGTCTCCATATAATTCATGCTTGCACGTGTTTTAATATAACCATGCCTCCACAAAAAGCTGTCAGAGGTCCATCTAGGAGAAATGTCATAGAGCAAGGGGTACCTAATGCACCTGAAGTGCAGTCTCAAGGAGAGGTTACTAATGTTGAGTTCCATGAGGCTATCCAGATGTTGAGTCAAGGTGTGACTACCCAGTTTGGACAACATAGAGGATCTATAAAAGAAGTAAATGATACTTCGAGGATTTGAGAGTTCTTAAGGATGAATCCTCCAAGCTTCACTGGTTCACTCACTATTAAGGATCCGAGAAATTTCATAGAGAAACAGCAAAAGGTATTTGATTCCATGCATGTTGCTAATACGGAGCGGGTTGAACTAGTTTCATATCAACTGAATAATGTTACTAGGACATGGTTTATCAATGGAAAAAGGGTATAACACTAACGAGTTGGGCCTATTTTGAGGAAGCTTTCTTTCGGAATTTCTTTCCCCAAAATTGAAAGAGGCCAACGTATATGAGTTTGTCAAACTAAAGAGGGTTCTCTAAGTGTTTGTGAATATGAGACAAAGTTCACCCAATTATCTTGTAATGCTCTAAAGATGGTTGTGTACATGAGAAGTAAAATAATTTTATTTGTTGTTGAGTTATCTCGTCTGTCGAGAAAGGAAGGTAGGGTTGTGATGTTGATTGGGGACACGTATATATCGAGGTTGATAGTATATGTTCAGCATGATGAGGAAGAGAAGTTGAGTGATTGGGATGAATATAGAAAAAAGAAATCTAAGACAGGAAATGAGTTTGGTCTACAAAAAAGTAATGTGAACCAGTCTTCATTTTAACATAATTAAAATGGACCTACTGCATTATCACCTAGTGCAGCTGCATCCAAAAACAAAGGTTAGTATAATGGTAAGAATTCCCAACACTTCATAGCTAAACTGAACAGTCTCAAGGTAGTGTGGCACAAGGAGGTATTTGAGCTCGTACATGTGCTAAGCATGGTAGAACCAACCCGGGTAAGTGTCGTGATGCCAGATAGGTTGTTTCAAATGAGGGTAGGAAGATCACTTCATGAAAGAGTACCCAAAGAACAAGCGAGGTAGTGGAAATTCTTGAAATAGATCACAATCTTCATTAGTTGATCCACGAGATAGCACTACACCTAGAGGGAATACTTTTGGTACGAGCGGAGGAGCAAACGGCCTTCATGAAATCAGTAGTCGTCACGAGAAAGAGAACTCTCAAGATGTCGTCACTAGTATGATCAAATTCATTGATTTTGATGTCTATGCTTTTATGTACCCTAGATCAAGTTTTTCTTTTGTAACCTTTTATGTTGCAAATTACTTTGATGTTATTGCTGAGAAACACTATGAACCATTTTGTGTTTCTACACCTGTGGGGGAGTTTTCTCTAGCTGAGCAAGATATCTTGATTGTGTTGTTTCCATCAATCACAAAGACACCATGGTTTATTTAACTTAGTTAGACATGGTAGTTTTTGATGTCATTCTAGGTAGAGACTGGCATCACACATGTTATGTATTAATAGATTGTAGGACTCGAGTTGTGAAGTTTAAGTTTCCAAATGAGCCAGTCTTAGAGTGGAAAAGTAGTTCAGTAGTACTTACGGGTCATTTTATCTCAAACCTTACAGAAAGAAAGTTATTTTCCAAGGGGTATGTCTATAACTTAGTCCAAGTTAATGACTCTTATACTAAAATACCTCCCATTCGGTCAGTTTTTATAGTAAAAGAGTATCTAAAAGTCTTTCCAAATGATCTACCCATAGTCACTCATAAGAGAGAGATAGACTTTGTCATAGATATTCTTCAAGTTTCTGGTCCTATCTCTATTCATTCGACCAAGTGTCTCACCTTAAGGGCACTCCAGTCTTATTTATGAGAAACAAAGATAGTTCCATTAGGATGTATATAGATTACCATCAGTTCAACATGGTTTCCATCAAGAACATGTATCCTCTTTTAAGAGTTGATGATCTTTTCTATCAGCTTTGAGTTGTTTCTTATTTTTCCAAGATTGACCTCAGATCTGGCTACCATCAGTTGAAAGTAAGGGAGTGTGATATTCCAAAGACAACTTTGATAACCCATTTTTGTCACTTTGAATTTCTGGTCATGTCCTTTGGTTTGACCAATGCTCTTGCATCTTTCATGGACCTTAAGAATAGAGTATTAAACCCTTATTTAGATATGTTTGTTATCATCTTTATTGGTTACATACTAATCCATTAAAGGAATGAAGAATCTATTAAAGGAATGAAGAGAATCAAGTCAGAATACTTCTTCAGACTTTGAATGATAAGGAATTTGTATGCTAAGTTCTCTAAATATGAGTTTTGGCTTAAGTCTCGGTGTTCTTGGGCCACATAGTTTCTGGAGATGGAACTATATTTGACACCCAAAAGATAGAGACATTTAATAGTTGTCCTAGAAACATATCTCTAACTAATATTAGGAGTTTCTTGAATTTGTCTAGCTACTATAGAAGGCTCATCGAGGGGTTCTAATCCATTTATTCTCATTCGACAAATTTAACTTAGAAAATATATAAGTTCAATGGTCTGAAGCATGTGAGAAAAGCTTTAAGGAATTTTCAAAAAAGGTTGACTACTACCCAGTTTTGACCTTATCAGAAGGTACTCAAGGTTTTGTGGTGTATTATGATGTATCTAGAGTTTGTCTGGGTGGTGGTTTAGTGCAAATTGGCAAAGTTATAGCTTATGCCTCCAGACAATTGAAAGTTCATGAGAATAACTACCCAACCCATGATTTTGAGTTGGATTTTGTATTATTTGCTTTAAAGATATGGAATCATTATTTGTATGGTGTTCATATGGATTTTCACTTAAGACAGAGGAGGTGGTTGAATTACTCAAGGATTATCACATGAGTATTCTTTACCACGTAGATAAGGATAACATTGTTGTTGATGCTTCAAGCAGGTTGTGTATGTGTAGCACTATCCATGTTGACAAAGAAAAGAGAGAGCTAGCCAAATATGTGCATATACTAGTATGCTTAGAAGTCCGGCTAATGGATTCCACGGAAGGAGGAGTAGTGGTGATGAATGGGGATGAATCATCATTACCATTTGAAATGAAAGAGAAGCAAAACAAAGACCCGATTTTTCTTGAATTGAAGGCAAATGTTAATAAGCAAAAAAGTATTAGCTTTTGAACAAGCCGAATATGATATATTGAGATATCAAGGTAGGTTGTTTATATCAATGGTGTATTGACTACAAGAAAGAATATAAAAGAAGCTTATAGCTCCACATATTCCATTCATTCGGGTTCCTTAAAGATGTATCGTGACTTGCGAGAAGTGTATTGGTGGACTAGCATGAAGAAGGGTATTGCAAAATCTGTTGCTAATTGTCCAAATCTCCATATTGTCTTAGAATATAAAACTTCCAGAATAGAAGTGCGAGATGATTAAAACGAATTTCATCACAAGTTTCCCAAAGTCTTGCAAGCAACATGACTCCATTTGGGTGATTATTAATAGAATGACAAAATGAGTCAATTCGTTGTTGGTGAAGACTACACATTCAGTAGAAGATTACACTACGCTATATATTCAAGAGGTGGTAATACTTCTTGGTGTTTGAGTCTCCTGTATTTCATACAGAGATGTGCAATTTATTGAACAATTTTGGAAGTCATTCCAAAAAGTCTTAGGTTCAAAGTGCTACCTTTCATCCTCAAACATATGGTAAAGCAAAACACTCTATTCATATATTGGAGGATATTTTGAGGGCATGTGTTATTTATTTAAAAGGTAATTGGTATTATCACTAACCACTCATCGAATTTGTTTACAACAATACTTACCAGTCGAGCATCCAAATAGCTCCTTATGAAGCTCTTTATGTGAGAAGATACAAGTCTCTGATTGAGTTTGAGGTTGGTGAAGCAGGGTTAATTGGACCTGTTTTAGTTAATCAAGCTATGTAGAAGGTAAAAGTGGTTGAAGAGAGGTTGAAAACGGAACAGAGTCGTTAGAAATCCTAAATTGATGTTATGAGAAGTGAGTTTAGAATTTAAAGTAGATGATTCGGTATATCTAAAAGTTTCACCCATCAAGGATTTTATGAGATTTGGTAATAAGGGGTAGCTTAGTCCACGGTATATAGGACCTTATCGAATATCTTAGAGAATTAGCAAGGTAGTTTATGAGTTGGAGCTACCACAAGTGTTAACAGTAGGTCATCCGGTGTTTCACATCTTCATATTGAAGAAGTGCATGGAGATCATTCATTAATCATACTCACTGAAAATATTGGGATCAAGGAGTCCATTACAAATTCTGGAAATCTGAACGCAAGATGCGTCGTTAACCTCTCAGAGGTCGCAGACAATCCTCTTCTTAGCTTTCATCATAATCATATAGTTAAATTTGTGGAAATTTTATATCTTTTGAAACATAGTGAAGTATATATAGACATCATATGATTACTATATAGAATAATATTCTAATGAGCTCAAACTAAACAATCAAAATAGAAAATCATAATAATGATAATAGTTTGCCAATAGGCCTTATTACAAACGCTTGAACAAACCTTTGAAATGAAACCCTAGGAATACATCCACCAGCTATGTCTATTGTATTAAATATATAATAATAAAGTGTAGCATCCTCAAACTCAAGAGGACCTACCAAAGTCTGGAGATCACTAATCTAAACTGCTTCATCGAATCTTCAATCTTCTCTAGAAGCTGCACCTATAAAAATAGTAATAATTTATGGGATTGGTACACACTTTTACTAAGTATGGTTGTATTAATATAACACATAAGGGCTATGAATGATCAAGCTCTTCCTAAAGCAACATGTTGCATCTAGAAAGGTAAGTCTCTTTACTTTCTTAACTCATTACTTTAAATTTATGCTATGAATATGACATATTCTTATTCATTTAATGCATACAACTCATTATATATATGAACATAAGACCTTGTAATCATAATAATAATTTTATAACACCTGGAACGAAAAATTATAAATTTGATCCTCTCAAACTCGACAGCTCTTCCCCCAGGACTTAGTTTATCTTTCAGTATTTTTCTTCTTCTTGTTGTGTATTTCAATGATATTCTTAATCCTATGTCTTACATACAAGTGCAATGATTCATTATAGTCTCATACCTACAATGAATCGAGCATGTAATCCAAAAGACTAGGGAAATGATTTAACTACCCTTACTACAAGTTATTCTTTCCATTCTTGTTAAAATGGGTATGAAATCTTTATAAACCAATCTTTATTGGCTATACCAGTTATTTCATTATTTACATATTGTGAATATATGGGGCATTGATTAGCCATTATGTTTAACTCCCTTTATTGGAAGAATATAAGAAGTCATTATAAGCCAATTTTTATTTGGGTATGCCCATTATTTGATAATTTGCATAAAGTGAAGATATTGGAGCATATATCTTAACAATAACAAGCCAATAACTTGTTAAAACTTCATTCTTATCAACCAAAAATAATTTGACATACTTAAGCTCTTGCTTTCTTAGCTTACTTTTAACTTACATTCCTTCTTTTTTCTTACTTATTTTCTTACAGAAATCTTTGGAATTAAGATCATACGAGCTAACATGAAATCCAGTGTTTGCCCCACACCGAAAAGGGGTGGTTCACCGATCAAAGTGAACCTATATCATGTGAGCTAAACATGAAATCCAATGTCTCTCTCACACCTAGACATTCTGGTCACTTTCTTAATTCTTACACTTTTAATTACGTCATTACTCACCTTATCTTGTTCAATGACATTTGGTAGCTTTATACCACTCTGTATGAATGGTATAAACTTTGTTCAATGTACTCACTTATATTCATAGTTCATTCGGAAAGGGTATGTTGTGACTTGTCCCAATGAATGGCATACCCTTAGTTATGAATTGAAAGTTACATTGACCATGCTGAATTTGGTATAACTTAGCCATTAGACAATTTTATGTTATATTTTGGAATACATTGTAAGCAAATTTATTGGCATAGACTAAACTTTCACATATTATGGTAATCTAGAATATTGTTAGCCAATTTATTGGCATAAGCCAAACTTTCACTAGTAAATGGTCATGAGAATATCATTAGCCAATTCAATCAACTTCATGAATATACTATAGTGATTTCATCATTCTAAGAAAGTCGACATTTAATGGTGAACTAAGTTTCATGAACAATTCATAAAAACTTCATCTTCTCAAACACAGTAGGTATTATAACATTCTTTAACTCATGTATTTAATACCCTAATCATATGAATCAAATCTATAGGCCTCATTAGACATAATAGATAGAGAAACCTACACATAATCATAAATTATCACCACATACCAACAACATGTTTGAGATTACATCTACATACTATTATAATAAAAAAAAACAAGGATAACTAGGGATAGGGATGTGCAACAATCTCATTTGGAACAACCCTAATTTTGATATTCTTGAAATCATAAACCGTTTGAAAAGCCTCTTGGGGAAATTAATCCAGAGAAAAAACTCATAACTTAAGTAGAATTGAATCTACGAAGATCACCTTGCAAGAAAACCTTGAAGAATACCTTGAAATCGCTTAAGAGAACTTTTGTCTTTCTACGTTTCGCTCATTATTTTTCTCACGTTTTGTCTTCTATTTTATTCGTGAGCTTATAGGTCTTAGGAACTTAATATTTAGTAATTTAACTTATACTAATATACTTAATTAATAAATCAATTAGCTAATGCACTTAAACCCCCCTCCTTAATTGACTAGAATTAGATGAACACTTGACTTAACCGAAATCTAGAAATTGCTTAGTGGTTGTTTAGTGGTTTCGGTTTGACCAATTAAATTAATTAATTAAGTTTGTAATTGAATTAATTAAGTAACCTAGGTTAATAACTAAAGTACCCCTATGTTTTTAGGACCATAACCAGCCCTTTGGACCATCTTAGGTTAGGTACTAGAATGTTTCTTAGTTAGTTACTTGTCAAGTGTAAGGATTTCTGTTTGACCATTTAAATTAATTAATTAAGTATCTAATTTCATAAATTAGGTGACCTAGGATAATAACTAAAGTACCCTTAAGTCCTTAGGATCATAACTAACCATTTGGACCATCGTAGGTTAGGTACTAGGATGTTTCTTAGTTAATTCCTAGTCTTAATGTCAACAGATTAGGTCTTAGGTTGTAGGGTATCTTGGTTAGTTATTTTTTTATTTTTTACTAGTTTATTTAGTTAGCTAGTTCAGTAATTTAGAGCCTAGAACCAGTTAGGGATCTTGGCACCGCGTGTTCTAAATCGGATGCGCGCCTTGTTCCTAACTGCCCTAACCGAATTTATTAGCTTGTCCCTTGGCCGGTTGGACATGTACCATGTACTTTGCTAACAAAATATTATGGAAGGGTACATGATCATTTTAAGTGATCATGTTCTATGGTACTAGACTTTACACTTGGATTCCTAGTACATATTGTATGAAGGTTGGCATATTAATTTTAGCTTAGGGTTTTCATTGCAAGTACAATTCATAAACAAGCTTTAATTGAGGCATTTTAACATCAAAGTATATCTTAATATAGAGAAATTGGCTAACACCCTTAAGTCAATATTCTCTAATATGCCAAACATTACTCAATATTGGGCATTGGGAGGCCTATGTACCCCCATTACCTATTCTTAAAACTTAATAGACTCTTCACTAGACGAGTACATTTTCTAGAGTGTGATATCATCCCCCCCCCCATTAGGAACATTCGTCCATGAATGACAGTACACACCATTTGAATCAAAGAGGGTATTTTCGTAAGAACACATTAACATACTTGAAACTTTGTTATTTGTTAATGTCTGATTCACAATTTACTCTGGATGATGCACGTTACTCTAAGCTTATCTGAAGCTTCGTATCTGATATTCAGGAACTTCCTTCTCAATGTTACTTTAACTTTATGCACATCACACTCATACAACACATAAATCACGCAAACTCTATACATAAACAACAACAGGTATGCTAGCATGAACTCATATTAACTCATATAGTGCAAGTATAAAATACACAGTGATTGACATAAACACAAAAACCGACTAATGCAATAAAATTTGGAGTTACATAATAAAATTAGACATAGTAAGAATATATCTAACCTCAAGAACTAAATAAGTGAGGATAACGGGATCTCATATCGGCCTCGGCCTCCCATGTTTCTCCCTCAACAAGGTGGTTCCTTCATAACACCATAATGGTCAAACTCCTTGTTCCTCAACCGTTTCATATGGCGATCTAGATGTTCAACGGAAACCTCTTCGTACAAAAGGTTGTCATCGGCTCCTAAACCCTTGATAACATCTTGTTGGCTTTAAGATTGGAAACTATTTGGCTTGTTGGATTTGACCTAACCCCTTCCCATTTCAACTCTAACTCATTTGGCAACTAAAACTTTAATATCCTTTTGTCGATAGTCTATGGTAGCATACCATTTATGAAGCCAATCCATATCTAAAATAATATGAAAATCAAGCATGGTTAATTGATTAGATTAGCATGAGTAAATTTATTGAGAACATTTATTGGGCAATCTCTATATACTCTTTCAGCCCTAACACTCTCTCCGATGTGATTACTAACTAGAAATGGTTCATGTAAGATCTCTGACATCAAGTCAAATTTGCTAGCTACTAAAGGAGTAACAAAAGACAAGGTGGATCCTTGATCTAACAATGCATACACGGGAAAAGAAAAGAGATGCAAGGTACCAGTGACCACATTAGCTGACTTCTCGTGCTCCTCTCTACCTTTCAAAGCTTAGAACCATAATCTGGCGCCTTAGACCAACTCGGCCATCTCAACATCTGTCACGACCCAAAACCGGGCCGCGACTGGCACCCACACTTACCCTCCTATGTGAGCGAACCAACCAATCTAAACCTTAACATTTCAATGTAATATCAACATAAAGTAATGCGGAAGACTTAAACTCATTAATAAAAACCAATTCAATAACTATTATTTCCCAAAATATGGAAGTCATCATCACAAGAACATCTATGATCAAATTACTAAATCTAAGAGTTTCTAAGAAGCTAAAAATACATAAAAACTAGTCCATGCGGGAACTTCAAGGCATCAAGACATGAAGAGGAAGATCCAGTCCAAGCTAGAAGCATTAGCTCACCCTGATATCCGGAGTAATGAAGACTGGCTAGAGTTACTGTTGAGTCGAAGATGACGGCACGTTTGCTGCACTCCACAAATAAACAAGAAGAAAACATAAAAGTAGGGGTCAGTACAAAACACGGGTACTGAGTAGATATCATCGGCCTACTAAAAATAGAAATCAATATATACCAAGTAATATCATAAAATCAACTATGATACTCAACATGTAGCTACAGCAAGTACTATATCATTAACAATTACCGTCAAGTTCACACATGAGGACTCAAGCCTCCATACCATACTCATTTGGGAATTATGTTCATTAGATCGAGTATATTACCATCTTTCAAGATTCATTATCTTTATTTCTCTTGTGTCGGTACGTGATACTCCGATCCCTCATATTCATTAATCCTTTTGTGTCGGTACGTGACACTCCGCTCCCCTAAATCTACGTGTCGGTTCGTGACACCCGATCCCCTAAATCTACGTGTCAGTTCGTGACACCCGATCCCCTAAATCTACATGCCGGTTCATGATACCCGATCCCCTAAATCTACGTGTCGGTTCGTGACACCCGATCCCCTAAATCTACGTGTCGATTCGTGACACCCTATCCCCTAAATCTATGTGTCGGCTCGTGACACTCGATCCCCTAAATCTACGTGTCAGTTAATGACACCCGATCCCCTAAATCTAAGTGTCGGTTCGTGACACCCGATCCCCTAATCTCCTTCTATCAATTCACAAGACTTCTTTCTTACCAAGGCAACATCAATCTCATTATTTTAGTTCATCACGCCTTCTTTTATACCAAGGCGTCATCATTAACATAGAGATTAGGGTTTTGCAAGATTTGGGATTCAATGACTTCATCATGCTTATATAATCACAATTATATAATTACATTCATGCAAGCATACAATTAAGCACATAACAAGGTTTACAATATTATCAATACATATCAGTAGCTATTCAGAGTTTACTATGAATATCGTAAGAGAAACCATAACCTACCTCCACCGAAGACTAGTGATCAAGCAAGCAAATTCCCAAAGCTTTGTTCTTCTTCTCTCCTTGTTCGTTCATTTTCTCCCTCTCTTGTGCTTTCAAATTTTCTTATTCCAACCCTCTTTCTTTTACCCTAATTAGTATATAATTAAGAATGAAAGATGGCAATAATAACCCACTAATTAACTTTAGGTTACCTCTTTTAACCCCAAGTAACTAGACTTATTAACCTTAACCCTCTAACTTTATAATTAAAGTAGGAATAGTCCAAAATGTCCCTTAAAATGTGTAAAGAAATCCGACCCAGACTGGGATTACGCAACCTGCGACGACCCGTCGTGCCTGCGACGGTCCGTCCTGCAGGTCGACGCAAGGTTCAGAGACTGGATTTTCCCTGAAGACTCTGTGACGGTCCGTCACACATGTGACGGTCCGTCACACATGTGACGGTACGACCTGCCATTTCGTTACGAAGTTCAGAGAGTCAATTTTCAGTACCCAATTTCAGATTTTCTAAGTGTTTTGAAACGAGACCCTGCGACGGTCCGTCGTGCCCATGACGGTCCGTCATGGGGTCCGTTGCCTCAGCCTATTTTTCCAGAAATAAAATCTGCTATTCAAAACAACTAAATAGGTCGTTACAATAGATACTAATTTACCCATCCTTCGTCCCCGAACGATCACAAGAAGGAAAACAAGGGCGAAAAGAAGTACCTGAATCTGTAAACAGATGTGGGTATCTTTCTCGCATATCTGCCTCCTTCTCCCAAGTGGCTTCTTCAACGGGTCGATTCTTCCATTGAACTTTGATGGATGCAATCTCCCTTGATCTCAACTTGCGAATTTCTCTATCTAGAATGGCAACAGATTCCTCCTCATAAGACAAGTTCTCATCAAGCAAAACTGAATCCCAACGGTTAATGTAGTTTCCATCCCCATGGTATCTTTACAACATCGACACATGGAATACCGGATGCACTCCGGACAGCCCTGGAGGCAAGGCTAACTCATAAGCCACCTCCCCTACTCGCTTAAGTACTTCAAATGGACCAATATACCTTGGGCTAAGTTTACCTCGCTTACCAAACCGCATCACCCCTTTCATTGGCGAAACCTTCAACAAGACTTGTTCACCCTCCATAAACTCCAAGTCTCTAACCTTCTGATCTGCATACTCCTTTTGTCTACTTTGTGCCGCTAGAAACTTTTCTTGAATAGATTTCACTTTATCTAACGATTCCCTTAGAAGGTCAATACCCCAAGGTCTAACTTCAAATGCATCAAACCATCCAATGGGAGACCTACATTTTCTCCCACATAGTGCCTAAAATGGGGCCATATCAATGCTTGAGTGATAGCTATTCTTGTAGGAGTACTCTGCTAAGGGTAAGAAGATATCTCACTGACCGCCAAATTCTATCACACATACACGAAGCATATCCTCCAACACTTTAATCGTTCGCTCAGACTGACCATCAGTCTGAGGATGGAACGCAGTACTAAGGTCCAACCTAGTACCCAATTACGCATGCAATGTTTTCCAAAACATAGAAGTAAACTGCGTACCTCTATCTGATATAATGGAGAGTGGAACCCCATGCAATCGCACCACTTCCGAGATGTAATGTTTGGCTAACTTCTCTGCATTGTAAGTCACCTTGACCAGAATGAAGTGAGCAGACTTAGTTAACCTATCAACAATTACCCAAATAGAATCAAACTTTCCCAATGTCTTTGGAAGACCAACCACGAAATCCATTGCAATCCTTTCCCACTTCTATTCAGGAATGGGCATTGTCTGAAGTGTTCCTCTAGGCCTTTGGTGTTCATACTTTACCTGTTGACAGTTTGGACATTTGGCAATAAAATCCACAATATCACGCTTCATTCTACTCCACCAAAAGTGTTGCTTTAGGTCACGGTACATCTTGGTTGCACCCGGATGTATCGAATACCTTGAACTATGAGCCTCTGTCAGAATAGTGTTGATTAAATCATCGACGCGAGGTACACATACCCTTCCCTTAATCCTCAAAACACCTTCCTCATCAATTGTCTCTTCTTTTGACTCTCCTTGCAACACTTTATCTCGGATCCTGATCAATTTTTCATCATTAAACTGCTTTCCATTAATCTTGTCAAGGAAGGAAGATCTTGCCTCCACACAAGCAAAGAATCCTCCCTTCTCATTTACTTCTAATCTCATAAGGTCGTTAGCCAGAATCTGAACTTCTCTAGCCAATGGGGGTCTAGAAGCTTGTAACTGAGCTAGACTTCCCATGCTTCCCGCCTTTCTACTTAAAGCATCCACTACAACATTCGCCTTCCCCGGATGATACAAAATAGTGATGTCGTAGTCCTTCAGTAGTTCCATCCATCTCCTCTGTCTCAAGTTCAAATTTTTCTGAGTAAACACATACTGTAGGCTACGATGATCCGTATCGACCTCACACTTAACCCTATATAGATAGTGTCTCCATTGCTTTAATGCAAACACTACCGCGGCCAATTCCAAATCATGAGTTGGATAGTTACGTTCATGCACTTTTAATTGTCTTGAAGCAAAAGCAATCACATTCTTCTCTTGCATTAGTACTGCACCAAAACCCGAATAGGATGCATCACAATAGACAATGAAATTCTTACCTTCCACTGGCAAGGTGAGAATTGGTGCAGTAGTCAACAGAGTCTTAAGCTTCTGAAAGCTTTCCTCACTCTCATCCGACAATACAAATGGAACATTTTGCTTAGTCAAGTTCGTCAGTTGGGAGGCAATAGAAGAGAATCCCTTGACAAATCGGTGGTAGTAGCTAGCTAACCCAACAAAGCTCCTTATTTCTGACACATTAGTAGGCCTTACCCAATTCTTCACTGTCTCAATCTTAGAAGGATCCACCATCACTCCATCCTTAGAAACCACGTGCCCCAAGAAGGACACTGCATCTAGCAAAAACTCACACATAGAAAACTTGGCATAAAGCTTTTTCTC
Source organism: Solanum lycopersicum (assembly GCF_036512215.1). NCBI lineage: Eukaryota > Viridiplantae > Streptophyta > Magnoliopsida > Solanales > Solanaceae > Solanum > Solanum lycopersicum. The sequence goes on along the minus strand of NC_090807.1, from coordinate 26,652,399 downwards.
CCTCAACATTTCCAATACCATTCTCAAATGCTCCTCATGTTCCTCCTTACTTTTAGAGTATATCAGTATGTCATCAATAAATACGATCACAAAGAGATCCAAATATGGCTTAAAAATCCGGTTCATTAAACTCATGAACGCAACAAGGGCATTCGTAAGACCAAAAGATATCACTACAAATTCGTAATGCCCATACCTGGTTCTAAAAGCGGTCTTTGGCACATCCGTTGCCCGTATTTTCAATTGATGATAGCCGGATCTCAAGTCAATATTAGAGACGACACAAGCACCTTGTAACTGATCGAACAAGTCATTAATGCGAGGAAGAGGATACTTGTTCTTTATGGTTACCTTGTTCAACTGCCGGTAGTCTATGCACATCCGAAAACTCCCATCCTTCTTCTTTACAAACAAAACCGGAGCACCCCAAGGAGATGCACTTGGTCTAATGAAGCCTTTGCTCAACAACTCTTGAAGTTATGCTTTTAACTCTCTTAACTCCGCGGGAGCCATTCTATAAGGGGGTATAGAAATGGGGCGAGTACCCGGTTCAAGATCAATACAGAAGTCAATATCCCTATCTGGTGGCATAACAGGAAGATCTGCAGGGAACACATCCAGAAACTCACGGACCACCGAAACCGACTCAATCGAAAGGTACTTGCGTAGTGTCATCCTTGAGATGTGCCAAGAAAGCTAAACACCCTTTACTAACCATTTTCTTAGCACGAAGAAAGGAGATGATACGCACCGGATTGGAAGTGTAGTCACCTTCCCACACTAACGGATCTGTCCCAGGCTTGGCTAACGTCACCGTTTTAGCATTACAATCCAAGATTGCAAATTGCGGAGAAAGCCAAGTCATACCCAGAATTACATCAAAATCATCCATTTCTAAGATAACCAAATCTACATAAGTGTTGCTCCCCACAAAGTTCACCAAACAATACATATATACCTTTTTAACTACCACAGACTCACCCACCGGAGTAGAAACACGAATAGGTATATCAAATAATTCACAATGTAAATTTAGACCATTAGCAAATGAGGAAGATACATAAGAAAATGTGGATCCAGGATCAAACAATACAGAAGCCATACAATCACAAACCAGAAGATTACCTGTGATGACAACATCAGATGCCTCCGCTTCAGACCGCCCAGGGAAAGCGTAACAATGGGCCCTATCGTTTATCTGTCCATTGCCCCTACCATGTTGTGATGTAGTGGCTCCAGTTTGATCATCACCTCGGCCATTTTGGTGATCACCATTACCTCGACCACCACGTCCTCCAGAATAACGGCCTCTACCATGACCACCTCTACCTCTAGCCATTGGGGGTCTATAACTCTGTTTTGGACAATTCCTCCTAATATGTCCAGTCTCCCCACATCCATAACACTCTCTGGAGTCAAGCATAGGTCTCTCAGAGAAGTGTTGACCAGTCTGAGGAGGACCCCCAACTACAGTCTGTAGTGAAGACTGAATGGGTCGAACTGAGTAACCTCCGAAACCCTGTCCTCTAGAGTAAGAACCATTAAACTCACCTCCCTTTAGAAACCTCTTTGATGTCGATGCCATGGTGAATTCATCTGGCTTCACTCCTTCCACCTCTACCACGAAATATACCACTTCTTGGAAGGATTTTGCCGTAGCCGCTACCTGTAAGGCTGAAATCCGCAACTCTGACCTCAACCCCTTCACAAAACAACGAATCCGCTCTTGTGGACTGAAACAAAGTTAAGTGGCATATCTGGACAGTGGACAAACCTTAGCCTCATATGCATTGACCGACATTCTACCTTGCTCTAGGCTCAAGAACTCGTCCCTTTTCCTATCCCTCAAAGTCTGGGGGATATACTTCTCCACAAACAAGCTAGAGAATATGGCCCAAGTCATAGGTGGTGCCTCTGTTGGTTGACACTCAACATGTGACCGCCACCACATTTTGGCGTTCCCTTGAAACTGATAAGTCACAAACTCAACATCAAACCGTTCTACTATACCCATCTTGTGTAATAGCTCATGACAGTCAACCAGAAAATCATAGGCATCCTCAGATTCAGCACCCTTGAAGACTGGAGGTTTCAATTTCAAGAACTTATTGAAAAGTTCATGCTGATCATTTGTCATTATAGGCCCAGTAGTCAGACGTGGAAATGTGCCTATGTCCAATGAGGCATCCATACGAGGAGCCATAGTGGCTGCATGTTGTACCTCTGAAACCGGAGGTGTTTGTGCAGAAAACACTGGAGGGGCCTGACCCTGATCAGACAACCCACTAAGATAAGCGAGAACCTGATTGATCATCTCTGGGGTAGGTTGGGGTGCCAATTCCTCATTTTGCACTTGTTCATTCTCCCTTTCCTCACCCTCTCATACTACTTCCTCAGTCGGTGGAGGTGTCACCGCCCTAGCATCAGATGGGCTAGGTGCTTGTCCTCTTCCTCTAGAGGACGTCCTCCCACGACCTCTTCCACGGCCTCTTGCCGCTACTTTTCCTCTAGCTACAGCCCCTGTGGCTAGTTCAGACGCACCCTGTCCCGCCGGTGCTGGTGTTGGCGCGATTGTTGCTCTAGTTCTAACCATCTGCGAAATAGAGTGAAGATGGTCAGATACCAATTTGTATCACCTAGATACCAATTGGATCCAAGTAATAGCACGAAAGAAAGAATGAAAGAATGGGATTTTCCTAAAGTCTTATAGCCTCTCAAAAAAAAGTAAAGGCATCCCCCTACCTTTCCTTAAGACTCTACTAGACTCGTTCTTGTATGATGAGACCAACGAACCTAATGCTCTAATACCAAGTTTGTCACGACCCAAAACCGGGCCACGACTGGCACCCACACTTACCCTCCTATGTGAGCTAACCAACCAATCTAAACCTTAACATTTCAATGTAATATCAACATAAAGTAATGCGGAAGACTTAAAACTCATTAATAAAAACCAATTCAATAACTATTATTTCCCAAAATTTGGAAGTCATCATCACAAGAACATCTATGATCAAATTACTAAATCTAAGAGTTTCTAAGAAGCTAAAAATACATAAAAGCTAGTCCATGCCGGAACTTCAAGGCATCAAGACATGAAGAGGAAGATCCAGTCCAAGCTAGAAGCATTAGCTCATCCTGATATGCAGAGTAATGAAGACTGGCTAGAGTTACTGTTGAGTCGAAGATGATGGCACGTTTGCTGCACTCCACAAATAAACAAGAAGAAAACATAAAAGTAGGGGTCAGTACAAAACACGGGTACTAAGTACATATCATCGGCCTACTCAAAATAGAAATCAATATATACCAAGTAATATCATAAAATCAACTACGATACTCAACATGTAGCAACAGCAAGTACTATATCATTAACAATTACCGTCAAGTTCACACATGAGGACTCAAGCCTCCATACCATACTCATTTAGGAATTATGTTCATTAGATTGAGTATATTACCATCTTTCAAGATTTGTTATCTTTATTTCCCTTGTGTCGGTACGTGACACTCCGCTCCCTCATATTCATTAATCCTTTTGTGTCGGTATGTGACACTCCACTCTCCTAAATCTACGTGTCAGTTCGTGACACCCGATCCCCTAAATCTACGTGTCGGTTCGTGACAACCGATCCCTTAAATCTACATGTCGATTCGTGACACCCGATCCCCTAAATCTACGTGTCGGTTTGTGACACCCGATCCTCTAAATCTACGTGTCGGTTCGTGACACCTGATCCCCTTAATCTACGTGTCGGTTCGTGACACCCGATCCCCTAAATCTACGTGTTGGTTCGTGACACCCGATCCCCTAAATCTACGTGTTGGTTCGTGACACCCGATCCCTTAATCTTCTTCTATCAATTCATCAAGCCTTCTTTCTTACCAAGGCATCATCAATCTCATTATTTTAGTTCATCACGCCTTCTTTTATACCAAAGCCTCATCATTAACAGAGAGATTAGGGTTTTGCAAGATTTGGGATTCAATGACTTCATCATGCTTATATAATCACAATTATATAATAACATTCATGCAAGTATACAATTAAGCACATAGCAGGGTTTACAATATTATCAATACATATCAGTCACTATTAAGAGTTTACTATGAATATCGTAAGAGAAACCATAACCTACCTCCACCGAAGACTAGTGATCAAGCAAGCAAATTCCCAAAGCTGTGTTCGTCTTCTCTCCTTGTTCGTTCGTTTTCTCCCTCTCTTGTGCTTTCAAATTTTCTTACTCCAACCCTCTTTCTTTTACCCTAATTAGTATATAATTAAGAATGAAAGATGGCAATAATAACCCATTAATTAACTTAAGGTTACCTCTTTTAACCCCCAAGTAATTAGACTTATTAACCTTAACCCTCTAACTTTATAATTAAAGTAGGAATAGTCCAAAATGTCCCTTAAAACGTGTAAACAAATCCGACCCAGACTGGGATTACGTAACCTGCGACGGCCCGTCATGCCTGCGACGGCCCGTCGTGCCTGCGACGGCCCGTCGTGCCTGCGACGGCCCGTCGTGCCTGCGACGGTCCATCCTGCAGGTCGTCGCAAGGTTCAGAGACTGGATTTCCCCTGAAGACTCTGTGACGGTCCATCACACATGTGACGGTCCGTCCTGCCATTTCGTTACGAAGTTCAGAGAGTCGATTTTCAGTACCCAATTTCCGATTTTCTAAGTGTTTTGAAACGAGACCCTGCGATGGTCCGTCGTGCCCATGACGGTCTGTCGTGGGGTCCGTCGACTCATCCTATTTTTCCAGAAATAAAATCTGCTGTTCAAAACGACTAAACAGGTCGTTACAACATCCTGGTGAAATCTCTCAGTTATCTAGCATTGGTGCTAGCATATGGGTTCTCCCTGGGAGAACCCTCTCTAGTTGCCTCGGCTGTGATAGCCTGTGCCTTAGCACTGATGGCTTGGGCCATCTGAATCAGTGCTTGTCTCACTTCTCTATCCATCAACCCAACTGGGTTGATGAGGACTTTCACTCCGCAAATGGGGCTTGAGGAGGAGTTTGGCTTCCCCTGGCAGTTGCTTCTCCAACTCTCCTGCCTGTATTTCTTATTGTGTTGATATTTCTACTCGCACATGCAAGAAGAAAGTTCAATTCTCGAATGACACAAAATGTCAAAACTCTACACAACATGATAACGAGTAGAAGAAGGAAAGATTCCTAACATCACTTAGTCTCTAAGTCATTGTTGTGGTGCCCTTCACAATCATAAGATAGAAACTTTGCGACGTTGTTGTGTTGAGACTTAGTTCCTAAGTAATATAACCTCATGCTCTGATACCAAGTTTGTCACACTCGAATTTTTGCATCCGAACACAACCGGCATCGTTTACCCCTCAAATATTGCAGATAAGCCTTTTCTTAGCTGTCATCACAATCATGGAGTTAAATTTGTGGAAAATTTAAATCTTTTAAAACATAGTGAAGTAAACATATACTTCATATGATTACTATATATAATAATATTCTAATGAGATCAAACTAAACAACCATCTATAATAGATTAAACAATCGAAATACAAAACAATAATAATAAAATAGTTTGCCAATCGGCCTTATTACAAATGCTTGAATAAATGTTTGAAATGAAACGCCAGTTAATACATCCACCAGCTATGTCTGTTGTACAATATCTAGAATAATAAAGTGTAGCATCCTCAACCTCAAGAGGACCTACCAAAGTCTGGAGATCTCTAATCCAAACTACTTCGTCGAATCTTCAATCTTCTCTAGAACCTGCACCTATAAAAATAGAAATAATATATGGGGTTAGTACATACTTGTACTAAGTATGTATGTATGAACATAACACATAAGGACTATGCATGATCAAGGAAAGATCTTTCTAAAGCAACATGCCGTTTCTGGAAAGTTAATTTTGTTTACTTTCTTAAATCATTACTTCTTATTTATGTTATGAATATGACATATTATCATTCATTTAAAGCATACAATTCATTTTCCATATGAACATAAGACCGTGGAATGCTGATCATAATTTTAGAACACCTCGAACGAAAAATTATAAATTTGGTGCTCTAAAACCCGAAAGTTCTTCCCCCAATACTTAGTTTATTTTTCAGTCTACTTCTTCTTGTTGTTGTGTAATTCAATGATATCCTTAATCCTATGTCTTACTTACAAGTTCAATTATACATTATAGTCCCATACCTACAATGAATCGAGAAAGTAATCCAAAAGTCTAGGGAAATGATTTGATACCCTTACTTTAAGTTATTCTTTCCATCCTTGGTTAATTGGGCATGAAATCTTTATAAGCCAGTCTTTATTGGCTAGGCCACTTATTTCATCATTTTCATATTTTTAAGATTATGGGGAATTTATTAGGCATTATGTTTTACCCCTCTTTATTTGCATAATATAAGAAGTCATTATAAGCCAATTTTTATTTGGATATGCCCATTATTTGATCATTTGCATAAACTGAAGATAGTGTAGCATATATCTTGATTTGGACCAAGCCAATAAGTGTTAAAACTTCATTCCGATCAACCACATATTATTTGACATACTTAAGCTCTTGCTTTCTTAGCTAACCTTCTTTCTTAGTTTCTTAAAGAATTCTTTAAAATTAAGATCATGCGAGCTATCATGAAATCCATTTCCTGCCCCACACCTAAACGGGGTGCTTTACCAATCTAAGTGAACCTGATCATCTAAGCTAAACATGAAATCCAATGTTTGCCCCACACCAAAAAGGGGTGGTTCACTGGCTAAAGAGAAACAAAGTCTAGTGTCTTCCTCACACCGAAAACAGGTGGTTCACGTCTAAAGTGAACCAAATCTTTCCTTGAACATTAACCGACATAGATCATGTCAGATAAACATGAAATCCAGTTTCTGCCCCACACTGCATAGGGTGGTTTCACCGGCCAATGTGAAACCGTATCATACCTAGCGCTGTAAGGTGGAATCCATTAGCTAGTTCCTGTACTGGTAACATAGTTCGAAGACTAGGAGACATACGGAGACTACTTATCCATCATGGTTTTAGCCTCATCTAATGAGAATTACATGTGCTGGCACAAGATCATTCTTAGTCTATCGGTGCATTGCTCAACCTCTTTTTCTTTACATCTTTTACAGTTGGCTCAAACATTATGGAAGCTTGCTTCTAGTTATGAGGTTTACTCAAATCTTTCGATAACTGGTCATTCCCTTCTTTACTTGATGAAATGGGAATTTACCCTTACATTATCATCTTGGTGTTACTGAGACTTGTCTCATGATTATTAACACCCTCTTATATGAGTATCTTTAATGTAATTCTCTAGGTGTGAGTGAGACTTGTACCACTTCTTTTAACACCCCATTCTGGTCAATTTCATAATTCTTAAACTTTTAATGTCATTACTCACCTTATCTTGTTCAATTTCATTTGGTAGCTTTACACCACTCTTTATGATTGTTACAAACTTTATTCAATGTACACACTTATATTCATAGTTCATTTGGAAAGGGTATGTTGGGACTTGTCCCAATCAATGGCATACCCTTGGTTATGAATTCAAAGTTACATTGCTCATGCTTAATTCGGTATAACTTAGCCATTAGCCAATTTTATATTATATTTTAAAAAAACATTGTGAGCCAATTTTTTGGCATAGACTAATCTTGCACATATTATGGAAATCTAGAATATTGTTAACAATTTATTGGCAGAAGCCAAACTTTCACTAGACAATGGTCATGAGAATATCATTAGCTAATTCAATAAACTTCATGAATATACTATAGTGATTTCATCATTATAAGAAATTCAACATTTAACAGTGAACTTAACTTCATGAACAATTCATAACAACTTCATCTTCTCGAACACACTTAGGTATTATAACATTCTTTAACTCATGTAACTAATACCCTAATCATAGGAATCAAATCTATAGGCCTCATTAGACATTAAGAGATCAAGAACCCTACACATAATGATCAATTATCACCACATTCCAACAACATGTTCGAGATTACATCTACAAACTATTATAATCAAAAACAAGGATAACTAGGGAGATAGACGTTCAACAATGTCATTGAAAACAACCCTACTTTCGATATTATTGAATTCATAAAATGTTTGAAAAGCCTCTTGGGGAAAGGAATACAAGATATAAAACCCATACCTTATGTAGAATTGAACTTACGAAGATCAATTTGCACAAAAACCTTGAAGAATACCTTGAAATTGCCTAAGAGAACTTTTGTCTTTCTACTTTTTGCTCGTTGTTTTTATCACATTTGTCTTCTATTTTATTCATGAGTTTCTAGGTCTTAGGAACTGAATATTTAGTAATTTAACTTATGCTAATAAACTTAACTAATAAATCAATTATATAATGCACTAAAACGCCCCTCCTTAATTGACTAGAATTAGATGAACACTTGACTTATCCGAAATCTAGAAATTGCTTAGTGGTTTCGGTTTGAGCAATTAATTTAATTAATTTATTAAGTTTCTAATTTAATAAATAAAGTAACCTAGAATAACTAAAGTACGCCTAAGTTTTTAGGACCATAACCAGCCCTTTGGACCATTCTAGGTTAGGTACTAGGATGTTTCTCAGTTAGTTACTTGTCTAGTGTAAGGATTTATGTTTGACCATTTAAATTATTTAATTAAGTGGATAATTTAATTAATTAGGTGACCTAGAATAATTACTAAAGTACCCTTAAGTCGTTAGGACCATAACTAACCCTTTGGACCATCGTAGGTTAGGTACTACGATGTTTCTTAGTTAATTCCTAGTCTTAAAGTCAACAGATTAGGTCTAAAGTTGTCGGGTCTCTTGGTTAGGTATTTTTTATATTGTCCTAGGTTATTTAGTTAGCTAGTTCAGTAAGTCAGAGCCTAGGAACGTTTAGGGATATTGGTACCGCGTGTTCTGACTAGGACGCGCGCCTTGTTCCCAACTGCCCTAACCGAATCGGTTAGCTTGTCCCTTGGCCGGTTAGACATGTGCCGTGTACTTTGATAAATATATATTATGGAAGGGTACGCGATCATTTTAAGTGATCATGTTCTATGGTACTAGGAAGACACTTGGATGCCTAGTACTTATTGTATGAAGGTTGGCATATTAATTTTAGCTTAGGGTCTTCATTGTAGGTACAATTCTTAAACAACCTGAATTGGGGCATTTTAACAACAAAGTATATCTTACTACATAGAAATTGGTTAACACCCTTAAGCCAATATTCTCTAATATGCAAAATTTTACTCAATATTGGGTATTGGGATGCCTATCTACCCCCTAATATTTATTCTTAAAACTTAATAGACTCTATACTAGACAAGTACATTTTCTGGAATGTTACACAATGATAACTGATGTTTGAGGATTCTTGATCACATGCTAAACATCAGAGCTCTCATTTTGAGAACAATGTAGGTAACATCAGTCGAGGTCCTTTGGAGGAACTAATTTTTTAGGGAAGCTACTTGGGAAGTTGTTACGACCGGAAAGTACCCCCTAGAAGTAGCATAGTGTAATTGACCTCTCTAAGGTCTTGTACAACCCTCTTAGCTTTTATTCATCACATAGGTATGAAAAATAGCGCGGACTTAAAAGTTTTCGCAATAATAAGGAGAACTCTTTTATAAAACATAATAAGTATCATCATCATAATCCATCTTAGACGCATATTATTATCATAGGATCACGTCTCTTACATACGAAAAAAAACTCATTTCTAATACAAGTTTTTTAATAGAAAGAAAATTAGAAATAACATCTACGTCCTCGAACATATGAGGACGTACCACGAGCCTTGAGAGAACAATCTACCTCCCAAGCTTCAACTCTAAGATCCTCAATTCTTTCCACTAAACTGGTATAAATAGAAAAGAATGTGGAGTCAGTACAATTAATACACTAAGTATGGCAATATACAAAAATATGCTTTAAGGAGGACATTTTAGTTGAAATATGCTTTTCATGCTAAAACTTCATGAATCAAATGTAAAAGACATCATACAAGTCATCATCAATATACGAGTTAATATTCCCATTATTCTCAACATATAGTCATACTCATTGAGTAACCTATAAATCATTTAGACTCTCTATCAAAAATTATCCTCAGACCCACCTAGGTTAGACATGAAGAGACCTCTCATACAACCTCTTAAGTGATCCTTAGGACTATCAAAGATAATGATATTTCATCTCAACTCAAAAAGTCCACATTTATTACCATCTCCTAATTTCATCTCAACTCAACAAGTCCACATTTATTACCATCTCCTAGGATAACTTCAAGTTACACTAGTGTAACGCGAAATTAGCATCCCATTCTCCTTCTCCCACGTAGTACTTTGTAGGAACCACTCTAGACTAGGCACATTAGATTCAATCATTAACATAGCCTTCATTAATATTAGACATTCCATCAACATGCTTCATTAACATTAGAAATAAAGTAAACTTACTTCATTAATATCATATAGTAACCCATTCGTTCATTAACATTACAACGACACACCAAGACTTTCTCCAAATCCCTACTTTCCTAAGGTAGGGTCATTCTTTCAGCCTTTATGTGGAACATCACTACCTAGTCTTATGAGGGCGCGTGGTTAAGGGATAAGGAGATTGCTTCTAAGTTCTACATCTCAACAAACGAAGAGTACCCATCTCAAAAGGTAACTTTTGGATACTACATCTCTACTCATGAAAAGTATTCACCCCTTCGTCAAATCCTCTTGATGTTAAGCATCAATCCCCATAGTGTTTTAGTTATAGGTTAAGAGATTGCTACTAAGTACTACATCTCAACTCACGAAGAGTACTTATCTCAAAAGGTTAATTTTGGATATTACATACTCACGAAGATTACCCACCCCTCCCTATCATTCATTCATTAGAAAGCTCTTAGGAATATTGAGATTGTTACTAGACACTACATATCAACCCACGAAATGTGTCCACCCTAAAATCCCCGATTTATTCATTGGAAATCTACTGAGAAAACCTTTCAATAGACTCTTATCTATAATTTTTATTTAGCTTGATTCATTCGTTCATTGGTGTGTATATGTGAGAAAGCCTTTTCATGACCACCATCATTCATGACATTGTCTTCTAAACATGATCATGTTACATTCATCATAATCCACGCACAATCATACTTCACATTCAGATGATACTTCAACTAGTCATACTATCTTCAAGACACACATTCATAACTTCATAATACATCTCTATACATATACGTTATAGCATCACTTTACTTCACATCTAATGCCTTCAAGGTCATAATCACAATTAACATATATCTTCATATACATTAACTAAACACCGCCACCATAAGTGGACCATACCACACAAGATCAATTCAATAAGAACTAAGAACAATTAAGTTGAACTTACCCTTAATACAAGCCATGGTCACCTTTTCTCAATTCTCCAACAATTCATCATAATAAGGCATAATTGACAGAAAACAACCATAATACAACATAGTATAAAAAGAATTCTAACAATATTCAATCACATTCATCAAACCCACTTCATAAGCAAAGAGTAGAGAATTAGAATACTCATGGGTCCACGTAGTTTCTTATCATAAAACCATCAATTACTAAAAACATCATAATTCATCCATTAAAGCCTTTTAATGCAAGAACCCACTCTTAGAATTTGAAATAAGAATTTTAGGATTTTGAAATCTTTTTTAAAAGCCTTTAGATTGGCTCCTTGAATGATAGAATAATAAAGGATAAAATAAGCATACCCTTTTATTAGAAATCCCAAGAAAAATGATGAAGGAATCAATGGAAATCTGCAAATCCTAGCTCCAATTTGGATTCATGCTCCCATAGAGTCTTGAGAAAACAATATATGCAAAAGGGGTTTTGATTTTGAAAAGTGAAGTCTAATTCTAGGTCTATCTATTTAAAATAACTTAAAATACAATAAAATACCTAAAATAACAGTCTACAATTTAATTACATTTACCCCTAGGCTGGCTGAGACCGTGTAGAAAATAGCAAGTTCCATTCGACGGTCACCATTGACGAGGCGTCCACTGGATGACAGCTCATCATTTTGCTCCATCATTTTAGTTAGATACTCCATAATTTGGGCTATAATCTCCCACAAATAAGTGTAGATACACACCCCTTTTTGATGGGGCGTCAATTGGTCTAAAGGGCGTCAATGGGGTTTTTTTTACAACTTCTTTGCAAATGTTTGTGACCTCCTCAAGGACCCTTAAGCTGGTCCTTGGGGAATCGTACAAAGATGTTTTGACTCTAAACATGAACATATATTCTAGGGTCCCCTACTATCATTTTAAACTTCAAAAAACACTTAGAAATACATAAACCATGCAAAGGCATGTTAGCACACACAAGACTTATTTTTGAACGTATTGGTCCTTTTTTGCATTTGACTTCCAAAATATTTAAAAATGATTTCTAAAGATTATTTTAACATATTATTAACTCAAGAAACACATGTGAAGAACTAGCTTGTCCTATTTCACTTTGAGGGTCATCACAAAAGCTGCGGAGGATATGAAGAAGAGATGTTCACATCTCTTTGAATCCGGAGAAAGTGTAGATAAAGTTTCTAATTTTATTCTTAGTTCTCTCTAAAATATGAGTGCGAATATTGTTATTTTACATTTGCTTGTTTAGAGTTTCAACTTGATGTTACACCCTTAGCCTAGAAAGAGTAATCTCCTTCAAGGATGAATGTTCCCTTGCGGGAAACATTGTAACATCTCACAACTAGAAAGGACTAGAAGGAAGTTTAAAGTTTTGAAATAATTATTTTTTTGAATGAAATTAAGGATGTGGAAATTTGGCAAGTGTGTTTAAAGTGAGGTTTGGTCAACTTCAAACACTCATAACTCCTAACTCAGAATGAGATAAGTGTACTTCCATATATGGTTTGAAATCTCCTGGAATGATCTTTCCAACGCCACCAAGTTTGCACAATTCCAAGTTTGTATGAGTAAATTATGCCCTATGCTAATTGGGTTGTTTGAATAAGGAAAGTTCAATCCAAATTTGTATGGGCTATTTGATGTTTTCCTTACCTTTCTATTCTAATTAATTTTTGGTAATTAATTATGGGTGTAAGCTGAATTAGATCGGTTTACACTATTATCAAACGAGTTAGAGTTTTGGGAGAAGATAAAAGAAGAGGAGAAAGGAGGAGAAATGACAAGAATGTTTAAGATTCATCAAGAACGTCGAATTTTAACTTGTGGTTTTTGTCGGGGGTGATCCCTCCAAATTATATGAGATCACATAGTGTTGATTTAGTTCACCCACGCACCAATCATGACTCGATTCACCGCATATGTTTTATTTGAAAGTAAATACTTTAAATTCTTGATGATATTCATTTGAATTCTTGTGGGTTGTGTTGTGGAAGTAACTTGAAGTTTGAGTTATGTTACCGGGTGAAATTTTCGGTTTAATATATAATATATTTAGGGTCTAAGTGATTCAAACGTTTGGGGGGGAAATTATTGAAGTTTGGAGGGTTTAGAAATCAAAAAGGAAGGAGAAAAATTAGGGATTTTTGAGGCAAGGCTTGGGGTGTCGTGCCTAGCAGAGCGCCACAAAAGTTCCTCTAAACTTTGGGCTCAGGGGAGTCATGCCGTCAAGAGAACCACAAAAAAATCTCTAAACTATGAGGTCTGGAACTTCATGCCTCTCAAAGTGACAGGCATGCCAGTTCTCCCCATTCATTCTCTACCTTGTTGTACTTGTTCTTTAAGAATGTAACAAAATTTTCTAATGGCTAAAATGATATCTTGATAAACTTGAAAATAATGCATGACTAGCCATAGTAACTGATAATTGTGTGGCTTTTTTTGTACATAGTTTAAGTCTGATGCATGATGGCTAAAATGATATCCTGATACACTGGAAAATAATGCATGACTAGTCATAGTAACTGATAATTGTGTGTCTCTAAGCATGAAATAGAGTTACACCATTGCATTACCCTAAGTCTTAAATTCGAACTAGGTGTATGATAATCTGGTATAGTGATGAGATGTCAAGTGAGTGTGAGGAAATTTGAATAGTCCACTATTGGTACTAAGCTAGAACTTGTCTGGTTAGTCCTGCTAAAAGTAAGATGTAATAGACAATTAGGAAATGATCATAGGCCCTTATTCAATATAGCCCACTTCTAGCCTAAATAAAAGAAACCAAATAAAATTTATCCTTCTTTGATCCAAATAATCTGAGCTTAAAATTAGACCTTTCTTTTTCACCCCAACTGATCTTTTCTAGGAACAATGTGTTGGCCCTGGTCCCTCCTTGGACATGTGCACCTCAGCTTATGCCAAAAGCATAAGTTGAGGGTGGCTAATGCATAAACAACCTTCGTTATGACCCTGACCCAACTTTGGGTACTGTGTACCTTGACTCATGGCAAAGCCATGAGTTGAGGGTGGCTACTATGAGGAATGCTCTGGAAAGTGGGGTTGAAAGAACAAAGAGAGAGAAAGAACAAAAGTAAAGTGACTCAAGAATTAGATGAAAAGAAAAGTAAAGAAAAAGAAAAATCCACAAGAAATACAAGCAAGAAAAGAAGAGAGTCACTTACACAAATGAAGAAAGAAGAAAAAATAGTAAGGTGAAAGAATATGAGAAACTGGGCGAGATAAAATGAGAGACAGTGGACGGTTTAGCCGATATGTCAAAGAGGGCAAAAAGTCACTAAAGTATACCAAAATATACCTTACCTGACCCCAAGCCTATGTTACTAACTAAAAAAAGTCCTATCGTGATCCTAAGGGTCGTATAGCGAACTTAAGGCAGTGAAAATAAGGGCAAGCTTATGGCAAAACGTATGAATGAGTGTGACTTTGTTCTGAGAGTGAGTGTTGAAAAGTAATTCCTTATACTCAAACTGAAATCATTGTGTGAAAAAGGAGGATTTTGTTTTAAAGTAAGGACACTAGTTGCAACACCAGAATTGTTAGCACCTCGGTGAGAAATTGAAGAGGATAGGTGTTAGTGCGTGGTGAGTCTGTATCATGTTCTGATCCCACAAAATTCAAGCCTAATAGTGATAGCATGCTTAAATTTGATGAGATTAATCAGGATTGATAGCCAAATGATTGCAAAGTATATAAAACATGGATACTATTGTAAAATGATTGTGTAGTGAGTCATAGTGCGTCGCTTGCGGACAAAAAACGAATTTAAGTTGAGGGTGTTGATATACCGTGGTTTCACGCTATTATTAATACTTTTTCCTTAAGTTTAGTGTGTCCAAAAGACTTTTTGTGCTAATTTTTATATAAGTTTCTCTTTGTTTTGCAGGAAATTTGTCCAAAGCTGAATGCGGAGACTTTGAGCGAAGAAATGCAGAAGAGACCACCTACGGAGCTTATGACAGTTCGTCGTTCTTGTGATGGTCTGTAGGTGGCAGCGTAGTAAAACAGCTGAAGAAGATGGGGAAGTCTAACCAAGTGTGGGATTACGAAGCTTGTGATGATCCATCGTGGCAATGATGGTCCATCCTAAAGGTTCGTTGTGAAGTTAAGAGAAGTGATCCCAGTACCCAGATTCCAAGAGTTGAAGTGTTTTAGAACGAAGACCCTCGACGGACCGTTGTGCCTATGACGGTCCGTCATACTTGTCGACGAGAGGAATGAAGAGAGCAGCAGAAGAAATTGCACAAGTATGGGACGACAGAGTCCACGACGGTCCGTCGTGACCACGACGGTCCGTCGTGAGGTCCGTCGACCCAGCCGCGCTTTGGCAGATTTCCAACAATTAGATTCCTTGGTTAATTAGGTTTTTGTTTTTTTATAAATAGTTCGAAAAACCTCATTTTTGAGGTTAGACTCCGTATTGTTAGACACCAGATAGTTAGACACCAGATAGTTAGACTCCGTATTATTAGACTTTGTGTATTAGTGTTAGATTTTGAGATTCTTGCAATTGATTTTTGGAGATTAATCAAGCAAACTTTGGATTTTATTCTTTCTCTTGAAGTAAGTACATGAATTCGTATTTAATATATTTGAATATTGTGTTTATGGCTATGAGTAACTAAACTCCATAACTAGGGTTGTGGGAACCATAGTCAAATAATGAGATAAACCCTAACTAAAATAACAATTCTAGATTAGTATCTTGAACGTATTAATAATTCTTTCTCTTAAAAGTCTTTTTAACGAATGGCAAACGTTAGAACTCGCCTTAATGCTACTTGCCGGACCAAGGAGGTAGATAATAGGAAAAGAATTATTAACATAAATTTAGTGTATACTATCTAATAGGCTAGTATTGATTGGTACGAGGTAATAACTTAGTCAAATATCGAATACGATGCTTAATATGAGGTAAGGATAAGGGTTAGGATAGCAACACACGTAGCCGGATCAAGGTGCGAGTGAGATTTTCTAGATGCTGGACCAAGGATTTAGAAATACATAACTTATCACTTTGCATGCAAGATACTAGGAAAGAATTGTTATAGTTAGAACTATCAAGTTATGAACCTGTGGGGAACACGTAAACCTTAGTTACTTTGATTAATTGATTAAAACCCAACATTTAAAGCTGTTAAGTGTCTCTTTCAAGTTCGTTATTTATTTTCACTCATTTAGAAATAGAAACCCCCCTTTATTGTTTTTTAACTTTCCAAGGAAGTCATTAACCAAACAATAGTAATAATAGGTTGAAGTTAAGTCTAGAATAATTTCCTCGTGGGAACGATCCTAACCTCACTAGTTGGGTTATTTACTTGACACGACCGCTTTACTTCTTATTTATGAAGTAAGTTTGAGCGTATCAATGTGCTCCAGATCTTCTCTTTTGTTAAGGCCTTTGTAAGAGAATCTGAAAGATTATCACAAGATTTGACATAATCAACATTGATGGTACCAGTTGTCAAATACGATCTTACATTACTATGTTTCCTCCTTATAGGTCTGGATTTACTGTTGTAATAACGGTTTTAAACTCTACCAATTGCAGTGGTGCTATCACAATTGACTCAGATATTAGCAGCTATTGGGGATATGTGACAGGCACCAGCACCAGCGCTGCAAGTTCAGCCGCCACTAGTTCATGTGGCCGCCCCACCAAACTTAGAGGTTAGAGAGATGCCACTGCAGGATCAGAAGATGTTTAGGGTATTTCAGAGGTTGGCACCGCATATATTCTCACGGGATATTGGAGAGGATGCTCACGAGTTCCAGCTCACTTGCCAGGAACAGTTAAAGTCATTAGGCCTTTCAGATTCGAGAGGAGTGACTTTATTGATCATCAGTTCCGTGGGCCAGCCAGGCAGTGGTGGCGCACGTATCGAGAGTCTAGGCCAGTTAGATCTCCTCCTATATCTTGGAGTAAGTTCTCAAAGGCTTTCTTGGCCCGGTTCATGCCACGGAGCGTTAGAGATAGGTTTCGTGATCAGTTCTCTAGATTGGAGCAGGGATCTATGACCGTTTCAGAGAATAAGGCGAGGTTCCATGAGTTGTCTCGCCATGCTACTATGATCCTGCCCATAGAGGGAGAGAAAGTTCTTTGTTTTGTACGTGGGTTGCGATACCGTTTGAGGGTTGACAAGAAGAATATGGTTTCATCTGGCCGTTCTTTTCTTGATGTGGTCGATTATGCCCGATCCATGGAGCATATTCATCGTGAGGCCCAAGGGGGCAGCTATATGAGGACACGCTACTAGGGCAGCTATAGGGAGTCACAGACTAGGGGGAGAGACTCATATGATAGGGCCCGTCAGAGGTTCCAGCAGGGTCAAACCAGTCGGTCTGTTCAGGCGGCATTACCTATTTCTGAGGGAGGCCAATATTAGCAGAGTGGTCCTAATACAGGCAAGAATTCGAGGGGATCAGATTCCTTTCCTTCATGCCGCGGTCGGGTTACTACAGGGCGTTCAACTTTGGGGTATTATGATTGTGGTGCTCTTGACCATTGGTCTGGAGAATGCCCCCGCCGAGGTCGGAGGCGATTGTACCATATCCACCTACATCTAGACTAGTTTCAGCCGTGTCTTCTTCGGCTAGAGGAGGTATCAGGTTCAAGACCGTCAAGAGAGTCGACAGGGTACCAGGGGTGGAGTTCGGGGAGGCAGGTCAGGTGGTAGACAGGGTGCACCAGGTAGAGGTGCTCAGGGCCATGTCTATGCAGCCCCCGCAAGGACGGCGGTTGAGGCATCTGACGATGTCATCTCAGGTACGCTCTTCTTATTCCATCAGCCTGCTACAGTATTATTTGATCCAGAGTCCACATTCTCGTATGTATCTATTTATTTTGCTCCCCGATTGGGTATGAGGTCCGAGTCTTTGGCAGAGCCGGTTCATGTTTCGACCCTAGTAGGTGAGTTCTTAGTAGTGGATCAAGTATTGCGATCTTGGTTACTGACTATCCAGGGTTATGATACTAGAGATGATATTATTATGCTAGATATGTTTGATTTTGATGTGATTTTGGGTATGGGCTGGTTATCCCCATATCATGTGGTCTTGGATTGCTATGCCAAGACTGTTACCTTATCCATGCCTGATGTTCCCCCGGTATTGTGGCAGGTTGCTTTTAGTCTCACACCGACGGGGATAATCTCTTTTATTCAGGCTAGGCGGTTGGTTGCTTCTAGGTGTTTAGCTTATTTGGCCCACATCAGAGACATGAGTAGGGAGGGCCCTTCAGTTGACTCAGTTCATGTGGTTAGAGAGTATGCATATGTGTGCCCTACAGATCTACCTTGCCTACCCCCAGAGCATGACATTGATTTTTCTATAGATTTGGAGCCTGACACTCGTCCTATTTCTATTCCGCCTTATCGGATGGCTCATGCAGAACTCAAAGAGCTCTATGTTCAGTTAAAAAACCTTTTAGGAAAGGGGTTCATTCGTCCGAGTGTGTCGCCTTAGGGTGCTCCTGTTCTGTTTGTGAAAAAGAAGGATGGGACTTTGCGGATGTGCATTGACTACAGGCACCTGAACAAGGTGACGGTGAAGAATCGATACCCTATGCCTCGTATAGATGATTTGTTTGATCAGCTTCATGGTGCCGCCGTATTTTCTAAGATTCATTTGAGGTCCGGCTACCATCAACTGAGGATTAGAGCAGCATACATCCCTAAGACCACATGTAGGACTCGATACGGCCATTATGAGTTCCTTGTGATGTCTTTTGGGTTGACTAATGCCCCAGCCGCCTTTATGGACTTGATGACACGTGCGTTCAGACCATACCTTGATTCATTTGTTATCATCTTCATCGATTACATATTGGTATTCTCGCGGAGCCGGAGTGAGCATGAGCAGCATTTGAGGATAGTGCTCCAGACATTGAGAGATCAGCAGCTTTATGCCAAGTTCTCAAAGTGTGAGTTTTGTCTTGCGTCTATAGCATTCTTGGGGCAAGTGGTGTCCAAGGAGGGTATTAGGGTAGATCCGACGAAGATTGAAGCTATTCGTGATTGGGACAGACCCACTTCTGTTACTGAGGTTCGTAGCTTTGTCAGGTTAGCGAGTTACTACAGGCGTTTTGTTGAGGGCTTTTCTACTATTGCAGCTCCTTTGACTCGGTTGACTCGCCGGGATATTCCCTTTATGTGGTCAGAGGATTGTGAGATGAGCTTTCTGAAGCTCAAGGAGTTGCTTACTAGCGCTCCTTTATTGACTCTTCCGATTGAGGGTGAGCATTTCATGATTTATTGTGATGCGTCTGATGTTGGTGTGAGTTGTGTATTGATGCAATAGGGCTGGGTTATTGCGTATACGTCGAGGCAGCTTAAGGTCCATGAGCGCAACTACCCCACCCATGACTTGGAGTTGGCAGCGGTAGTTTTCGCGCTTAAGATTTGGAGGCACTAATTGTATGGAGTTCAATGTGAGATCTATACTGACCACAAGAGACTTCAATATATCATGGGCCAGAGGGACCTTAATTCGAGGCAGCGTCGTTGGATTGAGTTCTTGAAGGATTATGATCTCTCCATTCTCTATCATCCGGGCAAGGAGAACGTGGCAGCAGACGCCTTGAGCTGGAAGGTGGTGAGTATGGGTAGTCCAGCCTTCTTAGCTGCAGGTGAAAGACCCTTGTCTTTGGACATTCAGTTTTTATCAAATAGCATGACTTGATTAGATACCTCAGATTCTAGACGCGTCTTGGCTTATATGGGAGTTCAGTCTTCTTTGTATGATAGGATCCGTGGTTGTCAGCTTGAGGATAAGGCCCTGGGGTCCCTTAGAGATCGAGTATTAGCGGGTAATGGTGATTAGGCTACCTTAGATCCTGATGGAGTGTTGAGATTCGCCGGTCGCATTTGCGTCCCGAGAGTTGGAGATTTGATACAGTTTATACTTTCTGAGGCTCATGAGTCTAGATATTCTATCCATCCGGGTACAGCAAAGATGCATCGTGATTTGAGACAACATTACTGGTGGAGTGGCATGAGACGAGATATTGCTGACTTTGTTTCTCGTTGCTTGTGCTGCCAGCTGGTAAAGGCTGAGCATTTGAGGCCTGGTGGTGAATTTCAGGGATTACCCATTCCAGAGTGGAAGTGGGACCGCATTACTATGAATTTTGTGGCTTATCTACCAAGGACTTCTAGAGGAGTTGATAGTATTTGGGTCATCGTTGATCGATTGACCAAGTCAGCATATTTCCTTCCCGTTCAGTCTTCATTTAGTGCCGAGAGGTTGGATCGTATCTACATTCGAGAGATCGTTCGACTTCATGGGGTGCCAGTTTCTATTATATCAAATCGGGGTTCTCAGTTCACGTCTAGCTTTTGGAGGACCTTTCAGGATGAGTTAGGCACCCGGGTTGACCTGAGCATAACTTTCCACTCGCAGACTGATGTCCAGTCAGAGCGCACTATTCAGGTCCTTGAGGACATGATACGGTCTTGTGTTTTGGAGTTTGGTGGTTAATGGGACTAGTTCTTGCCTTTGGCAGAATTTGCGTATAACAACATCTACCATTCTAGCATTCAGATGTCCCCGTTTGAGGCCTTGTATGGTAGGCGTTGTCGCTCTCCAGTGGTCTGGTTTGAGTCTTCAGAGCCTAGATCATGAGGTATAGATTTGATTCAGGAGGCTTTGGAGCAGGTGAGAGTGATTCAGGATAGACTCTGGACAGCTCAGAGTAGGCACCAGAGTTATGCAAATCGAAGGCGTTGACCTTTGAGATTCTCTGTTGGTGATCAGGTATTTCTACAGGTATTTCTCAGTGTGTCGCCCATGAAGGGTGTGATAAGATTTGGGAGGCGGGGTAAGCTTAGCCCCAGGTACATTGGCCCTTTTAAGATACTTCGGACAGTTGGGGAGGTTGCTTATGAGTTGTCCCTACCTCCAGCATTTTCAGCCATCCATCCAGTTTTCCATGTCTTGATGTTATGCTCTACATCTATTTTCATGATGCAGGTCCGAGCACGAGTAGTCAGCGTTGATCGAGTTTGGAGCATTTCTGGTCTGGAGACATGGGTGAGCACACGGCGTTTTGTACTATTTCAGTCTCCATCTGTTTATATAAAGACTTGTCTTTTACTTTTCGAGACAGTCTAGTTTCGATGGTCCACTATTTGGACTTGCACTTGTTTTGTTGGTAGCTTTGTATTAGTGACTTCCAGGCTTTGGGAGGGATCCTTAATTTTATTTATGTTTTGGTTTGCTTATGTTGTTATAGTAATTTTGCTTAGTCTTCTTCTTTAGTTTCTACCCTCACACCCATTACGTGTTGTTCTGGGTTGTGGTTTGGCTTACCTACCGGTGGGTTACAGTAGGTGCCTCCATGGCTCGAGAAATTGGTTTACCGTTGTAATAACGGTTTTGAACTCTACCAATTGCAGCGGTGCCTATCACAATGAATTAAAATAGGAGGAATTGGTTTTTCAAAATAAGGAATTTGAAACAATAGATCTCTTAACCAACTCGCTTCCTCACTAGCTGAAGCTAAAGCAATTAGTTCAGCCTCCATGGTAGAGTTAGCAATTATAGTTTGCTTTTTTGATCTCCAACATACAACAACACCACCTAAAGTAAAGACATAACCAGTGGTAGAACAGGAATCACCTGACAAAGTGTTCCAATCCGCATCACAAAAGTCTTCAAGTACAACAGGATATTTGTTGTAGAACAAACCACGATTTTTCTTTCCAATTAAATATCTCATAACTTTTGTTATAGAATGCCAATGTTCATTACCTGGCTTGCTTGTAAACCTGCCAAGTACTCTTACTGCATATGCAATATCAGGCCTAGTGCAATCAGTCACATATCTTAAACTTCCGATTATACTAGCATATTCCTTTTGATTTATTACATCATTTTCACTTTCAACAGGAAATAAGTGGACAATTTAATCAAAAGGAGTAGCAACATGCTTGCAATCATGAAAATTATATTTTTTTCAAAATTTTCTCAACATAATGTGTTTGGTCAAGGAAAATCCCCTCACATGTTCTAGTTATTTTTATTCCAAGGTAAAATTTGTCTCACCAAGATCTTTCATATTAAAATGGCTTCTAAGAACATTTTTAGCTTCATCAATGACATTCATGTTAAAGCCAAAGATCAACAAATCATCAACATATAAGCAAATGATCACATGTGAATTATTCCAAGACTTATGATATATGCACTTATCACACTCATTTGTTTTAAAACCATTTTCAATCATGCAGGAATCAAACTTTTCATGTCATTGCTTTGGTGCCTATTTCAAGTCATATAGGGATTTAGTAAGTTTACATACTTTGCTTTCTTGGCATGCTTCAACAAAACACTCGGGTTGGTTCATATAAATTTCTTCATTTAGGTCTCCATTTAGAAAAATAGTTTTTACATCCATTTGATGAATTTGCAAACCAAAAATTGCAGCCATAGCAACTAGAAGTCTAATGGATGTAATTCTTGTTACCGGAGAAAAAGTATCAAAAAATTCTAAACCTTCTAGTTGTTTAAAACCTTTTGCAACTAGCCTAGCCTTGTATTTATCAATAGAACCATCCGGTTTCAACCTTTTCCTTAAGACCCATTTGCAACCAATTGTTTTACAACCCGGTGGTAAATCAACTAACTTCCAAGTTTTATTAGAAATTAGAGATTCCATTTCATCATTTACAACATCTTTCCAAAAGATAGAATCATGTGAAGATAATGCTTCTTTCATAGTTAGAGGGTCATTTTCATTATTAAACACATAAAAACCAGGACCAAAATCTTTTTCTACTCTAGCTCTTTTACTTCTTCTTAATTCAAAATAACCAACTTCTTTGTTTTTCAAGGTTGAAGTAGAAGAACTAGGTAGTGACAAAATATTTTGTTCAATCCTTTGACCCCCACTATTTTTAGTATCAAAAGGAAATTTATTTTCATGAAAAATTGCATCACCAAATTCTATTACAATATTATTTTCAAGATTAAAAAATCTATAAGTTGTACTATTTGAAGCATAACCAAGAAAAGCACAAATAGTAACTTTCTTACCCAACTTTGTAATCTTGGGATCCATTAGCCTCACAAAGGCTAGACAACCCCAAACTCTTAGATATTTCAAACTTGGCTTGTAACCTTTCCACAATTCAAAAGGTGTCAATTTAGACTTTTTATGAGGTACACGATTCAACACATAACAAGCAGTTAAGATAGATTCACCCAAAAAATTTAAAGGTGCATGTGAGTCAAGTAGCATGACATTAGTCAATTCAACCAAAGTTTTATTTTTTTCTTACTGCTACTCCATTAAACGAAGGAGAGTAAGGATGAGGAGTTTCAGCAATTATTCCCAATGATCTAACAAAAAAATTAAACTCATTTGATTCATATTCACGCAATTAAGATAGCTTCACCCCAAAAATTTAAAGGTGCATGTGACTCAATTAGCATGGCATTAGTCAATTCAACCAAAGTTCTATTTTTTCTTACTGCTACTCCATTAGACGAAGGAGAGTAAGGAGGAGGAGTTTCATGAATTATTCCCAATGATCTAACAAAAGAATTAAACTCATTTGATTCATATTCACGGCCTCTATCACTTCTAATTCTTTTTATTTTTCTTCCAAACTGATTTTCAACCTCATTGAGATAAGTTTTGGAATTTTCAAAAGCATCAGTTTTATTTTTCATCAAGTAAACATATGTGTACTTATAAAAATCATTAATGAAAGTGATAAAATATCTATTACCTTCACGAGTTAGAATTCCACCAAGTTCACAAATATCAGTATGAATTAATTCTAACAAATCAGTTTTTCTTTCAACTTAAAAATGAGGCCTTTTAGTGATCTTGGCTTTACTACAAGCCTCACACTTTTTAAAATTCTTTTTAACCATTGGTATTAATCCTAAACTGCTCATGATTCCAACATCACGATCATTAATATGACACAAACGAGCATGCAAAAAATTAGTAGAAGAAAGCATATAAATAGAAATAGAAGTTTTATTCATTTCAACATTCAACTTAAACATCCCATCACATGCATACCCCTTCCCCACAAAAATACCTTTATTCACTATTACATATTGATCAGATTTAATAATCTGCTTAAAGCCTGCTTTATTAAGAAGAAAACTAGACATCAAATTTTTTCTCATAGTATGAGTATAAAGTATATCTTTCAATGTTAATATCCTTCCAGAAGTGAAACACAATTCAACATCTCCCTTTCCAAGCACTTGAGTAGTGTGAGCATCACCAAGCATGATGGTTTTGGGCTCCTCAAAATGAGTATATTTTTTAAACCAAACTTTGTCATAACAGACATGACGATTTGCACCAGAATTAGCCCACCATCCATCAACATTCTCAACCATGTTTATGTTGGTAATCACCACCACAAAAGGTTCTTCGGTAACGTTTGCCTGAGGGTTAGGACCACCTTTCAGGAAACTGCAAAATCAAGCAATATGCCTACTCTTGCCACAAACAAAGCATGGTCCCTTTTCTTGAACATGTTGATTTTGTTCTTGGTGATTTTCACCATTATTTTTCTTGGGAGGTCTACCATTATTTTTCTTGAATTTTTTCTTCTTAGGCTTTAAATAAGTATTTTTGTGAGTTTCACGAGTAGCACTATTCGAAGTAATTAAATTTACCTTCGATGTGATGTTGTTCTCTTCTGTTTGTAAAAGTGCATCGTGGTCCCTTGCTTCTTCTTTCATGCGGATTTTCATTATGAAGGTTTCAAGAGAGGTTTTCTTTTGTTTGTGGTGCATAGTTTTTTGAAATTCCTTCCAAGAAGGTGGAAGTTAATCCACTATGCCACAAACAATAAGGTTATCTCCAATTTTCACCTCTTCGAACCTAAGCTCTCCAACAATCAAGATGAAGTCTTGAGCTTGATCTACCACTTATTTGGTGTCCACCATTTGAAAATGAAAAAATCTACTAGCTGCATATTTTTTCGCTCCAGCATCTTCGGTATCATACTTACTCTGCAATGCCTTCCAAATTTTCTTTGTACTAGAGTAAGTTTATATCATAATAATCCTAAAAATTATCAGATAGACAATTAATAAGATAATACCGACACTGATAGGAATCACCATCGTACTTTTCCTCTTTCTCTAGATGAGAAATAGTTTCATCATCATTCATAGTGGTGATGTCTTCTTTATTTGGATTCTTCTCAGTTAATACATAAGAAACATTGAGAAGACTTAAGTAGAAAAGTACTTTACCCTTCCATCTCTTAAAATGGTTACCATTGAACCGAAATGGCTTGTTAAGATCTCCCATCTTGACATTCGAGGTTTTTTCAATTGTAGCCATCTTTGAATCTCCTTAAAATTGTTAGTGAAAAAACTTACAAGATAATAAAATTGAAATATAACAATTGAAAATAAAATGAAGAAATTAATCTCTCCAGGCTGAGGCGCGGATATCTCGCTCTCTTTAAGGAGATTCAAGCCCACTACAACAAATGTTTTTACCGATCCAGCAGTAATCCTGTTTGACTTGACCTCTCAAGGATACAACAACCTTCACAAAGTATAACTCAACAACTCTGGACAAGAGTTGAGTTCAAAGCTCCACAAAAAAGAACACCTCCCTTCAACTAATAAGAACTCTCTTTTAGACTAACTCTTTCACTCTTTGTTTTCTCTTGTGTTTTTTGTGTGTCCAAACCAAATGAAAACCACCACTATTTATACTACAACAAGTCTTCCTA
Source organism: Solanum lycopersicum (assembly GCF_036512215.1). Classification (NCBI taxonomy): domain Eukaryota; kingdom Viridiplantae; phylum Streptophyta; class Magnoliopsida; order Solanales; family Solanaceae; genus Solanum; species Solanum lycopersicum. Next base: position 26,626,222 of record NC_090807.1, on the reverse strand, counting down.
GCAATGAATAGGAAGATAATGGAGGTAGAAAATAGTGAAAATAATGACCTTAAAAGTTTCATAGGTTACAATAGGAGTTACATAGGTTACAAAGAGTAATGGAGGAATTAAGAATGAAATAAAGTGATGGACAACCAATTCTATTGGATGATGTAGAAGTTATCCATTCCAATGTTTATTGGAATGTTTTTATCTCACAATGAATTCAACCAATAAAACCAAAAGTAATGGCATTACATGGCTACCAAGTCAAAGATGAATAGCATGATTAAATTGGTAGTTTAAAACTCAAATGTCTACCAATGGTCATTCTTATAACTCCAAAATAAAGCAATTTAATATGTTAAATATTAATACTAAAATGCTAATAACCTAACACTTTTCAATAACTAACATTGCATCCCATTTAATACGGATAGAGTTATTCAAATATTTTGTAGATAGACCTTTACCTTCGGGATATCTATCTTTGAAGTATGCTCAAATGACTTTTGTTGTGGCGTGTGGATTATGACTCGTAAGATGTTCTGAGCCACAAGTATGCATCTTTTCATACTTTTCAATATAAAATCTATCAGAATTTTCAACTTTCACCGCTTTTAGCCACCACTTGCAGTCAGGATGCTCATTTGACACAATACACTGAATGCGAATTAATTACTTTCTTCAATCTAAAATCTTTTTGGACATGCAATTTTCAATGCAATATCTAATTCTTCTTTATTTCGACATATCTTTGTAAAAGCTTGTTCCATCTTCTTGAGCATGACTACATTAAGTTAATTAATTATCAACTATAATAAATTTATTAAGTGTACAAAGAGAATGAAATTTTAGAAATAATTAAATTTATAACTTCATAGTACATGTCTATCAGCAACTTCACCAATAATGGGCAATCTATTTCGAACTTCAGGAGGAAAAATATCTTGACCTTCACGCTCTTCATTCGAAATATTCATATCTATCCTACCACATTCATCGTTCAACACTTGTTGGTCATCATAAAAGTTATAACTATCCACCAACCATGTAGATCCTTAAAACACCTCTAGGTCCATCTTCCAAATAAGTCCTTAAACTAAGTTGATCATTTATCTTGAAAGGAGTCGTCTTATGCTTTTCATCACAACTATGCAGGTAAGTGATCACAAAATCTTTTAACTCACAATTTAATTTACAACAAGTAATGATTTTATTCTCAAAATCATCATATGCAATATCTGTATGCACAATCATAGCAATTGTCGTTGGCAATTCTTTACTCTTCCAACGCCAAATAGAACGACTGTTGGACTCGACCCATTCGCCATTACAATTAACCGGTAGTACTATTCTATCTCCATTAATGATGTTAAAGATACCTGAAAATATTCTAACTTAGAACTAAGAAATTGATCATAACAAAAATTCTATTAAAATATCACAACTGTTGTAAGTTAGTAAGCATCCGTTGAAATAGATATAGCAATTGCGGCAATTATTCAACAACATCATTCAACAACTGCTGTAAATTATTGAAACAGTCTTATCAGTTGATGAAATTTATTATACATTTGTGGCAAGAACAATAACACAAAAATCGAATTTTTAAATGAATAATATACACAAACAATACTATTAACTTGTTAAAATGATTGAAAATTACCAGTTAAGAAGTAATTTCTAAAGCTTCAGACCTTTTCAAATCACATGTTGAATTAAAATTTGAAATTCTCCCTTCTCAAATTCTTCAAATAGAAAATCTACAATAAGTTGCAACACCAATAAAATAATAAGAAGAAGAAGAAGAAAAAGAGGAGGAAGAAAGAACCAGTGATGAAGATGAGAAGCAATAAAAGAAAACATGAAAAGAGCGAGAGTTGAAAGAGAACAAAAAAAAATGATTTGAGGATCTTCCTATTTAGAAATTTAAGGTTTTAATTAAATTTGGATGAAAGTATAAAAATAAAAACTTAAGGATCTATTTAACTATTTTTAAAAACTAATTAAAAATTTATCACCTACACTTAATAATTAAAACTAGTGGCACATTTTTAAAATTTTACGGAAAAGGGCCTAAAATACCCTCGAAGTATTGGAAATGGTATACAACTACCCCTCATCTACCTTTTTTCTCCAAAATACCTTCCTCATCCACCCATTTGCTCACAAATACCCTTTCCATTGATCTTTAGGTCCAATTTTAGACAATTTATTGGTTGACATTTAATTATGTAATATAATTTTAAACTTATTCATTACCCACCAATTTTTAACTAAACCCACCCCAATACTTATTGAACTCACCAGACCCAATACAAAAAGAACCCAATCTCTTCATGATAGACATGGGTTGGACCTGCTAGATGATGGTGTAAACTAATGAGCAGTTTCGGTTTTAAAGACTAATGGGTTTCACTTCATGCTATAAATTTTCCAAATAATATTTTTGTCCATACAATTTGTCATTATTTGACAAATATTTTTGGCAAATATCTCAAATTTCCAAATACTAGTTTTTTCTAGTATTTGGGTCAAATATCATTATTTGGGATATTTTAAAAATTAAAACTTTACCCCAATCTTTTATCTTTTACAAAAACACTCTTTCTAGTAGTTGCTTGCGTTGTATTACATCATTTTTACGTGAACACCAAAATAGTGATGAAATATTTAGTGAATATTAAATAATGATATGATTGTTGATGAAAATTATTAAAAATTGGCTTTAGGTAACAAAGTCATGTACTTTATCTACTTCACGATGTATGGAATAATTCTTGTTGCACTTACTCCAAATTACCACATTGCTTCAGTGTCATGGACATTATTTGTTATTGTTGTAACTAACATTCAATTGACTTGTAATACAAACTTTTAGTTAGTTTTGATAGTTTTTAAAACTTGTGTGTATAAATCATATTTTTCTAAAAAGGTGAAATATATTTCCCAAATTTTATGGCCAAATACATGGTGAAATTTCACCCAAATTTTCACTCAAATAATATTTGCCAAGAATATTTGGAAATCTATGGCCAAACGCTAGTTTAATTGACTTGCATTGGGATTTGGGAATATACTGCAAATAAGTGGTGTTGGCATTCTTAATTACTTGGGCTAAGAATGATCATTTCTCTTATTACTACGAAAAAACTACTAGTGAGTTTCTATTTTTATTTCCTTTTTTGCCAAGAAATAATTTTATCGAATAAGCTACACCACACTGAGTAGGTAATGAGTGTATGCAGAAAATTCACTGGACTTGACTCTTCTATGCAACCAAGGAATCAGTGAAGTCCAATGCAAGAATTATGTTTTCTTTCCCCTTATAGCATCAACCATTTCTGTTAAATCTATGCAAAAGATAAACTTCTTGGTGCATAGCTGGTGATAATGTTTCATTTTTTACTATTGCACATTGAACTTCGAGTCACTTGTCTTTCTTCTATGAGATCACAATTCCATTTACGTTATATATTTTCTATAGGATACTTTGTTAGTCTTTTAAAGGTTCAATTTGCTTAAGAAATAAATTGGGTTCTTTTTGTATTGGGTCGGGTGAGTTCAATAAGTATTGGGACGAATCTAGTTAAAAATGGGTGAATAATGGGTAGGTATAAAATTATATTAAATAATTAAATTTCAACCAATGATTGAGCGCCACGTAATTAAAAGAATTATTTTATTATTTTAAATGGTGCTCCATCATTGTAGTGACTAAAATTGGACGTCAAAGCGGATAAGAAGGGTATTTGTGAGCAAATTGGTGAATAAAAAATGTATTTTGGAGTTAATAAGTGGATGAGTGATAGTTATATATCATTTCAATATTTCAAGAGTATTTTAAACTTTTTTCGTAAATTTTATAACTTCTTTTATCACCTATAATTCATTCCCCGTGTCTCATCCTCCAAGCTCGCATGATAGGGACAGAAAGTACAACCGTTTGTATGCATATAAAAAAAACCAGAGTCACCATGAATGCAAATTGAAATAGTTTCTAGTAAAATCAAGCCGACCGTTCCATGGATTTGACGAGGCTAAGACAAGTTTCAGTTCCGGTGATTCCGGCATTCGCTTGTGAGAAGGACTCAGAAGCAATGCGTCGCCGTAGAGTCCTCAGAAAGTTTGATAAAGAGTTAGCAAACCGAAATTACAAAGCTGCTAACTCTCTGTTAAAGCAATTACAGCACAAGCCCCGAGCCCTACTTTGCTTCGATTCTGCCAAATTGGTAATTTTCTTTCAAAATTTTGCACTTTGCTGGAGTAATAGTTATGCTAATTCGTTCACTGTATTGTAATGGAGGTGCCTAAAATAATCAATACACAAGAACTATCTATGGTTGATTCATCGTCTTTTGAATCTTTAGTTGACACAATTATGTGTTCAATCAAATATAGCATCAAGTTTGCTCTATCAGATGAGGAGGTATGCCAGCTTCTTATTTTTAATTCTATTGTTAACCACATGCTATGCATTTTTTTCAATTTAAATATTTGGCATTATATTCATATAGGTCTTAATAACGGGATTTGAGGATGCTACTGGGAGTGAAACCGATAATTCCCCTTATGAAGATCATCAAATGTGTTTGCAAGTAAGACTTGTTAATAGTTTGATGATTATTTTATGCAAGGAACAAAGACAAATCGCTATCACAGGAAAACATGTAATTGTTCGTAAAACAATATTTAAATGACCCAATTCATAGGCAAGTGGTGACACTTGCTTTATATGAAATTCTATTTGACAAATTTAAGGCATGTCTATTTGCGTACAAGCTTTTATTCTTCTGTTAGTAGCTATTATTTGTGTACACAATTGAATATCAAGTACATGGCGAGTCTCTCTGTTGATGTTGATGTAAGTTATCTCGAACTGCTCTCTCTTCATTCAACTAAATTTCGTATTGTTTGTTCTGAACATTTTAAATCATTGAGCTCATATAGTCTAGCTGTATGTTAAAAGGTGCATTTTTTGCAGCATGAGGTGGGGCATTTTTTGGTTGGTTACCTGGTCGGGGTCTTACCAAGAAGCTATGAAGTACCTAGTCTACAAGATATAACACAGGACAAATTTGCTCAAGGAAATGTGCAGTTTCTTGGCTTTGAATTTCTGAAAGAAGTAAGAATGATGTATTAGTTACTATGAGAATTGTATAAACACCATGTATTGGCAACATATGGCTGTAGGATTTCTTTTATTTCACTTTTCTTTAATCTCTCTTGTTTCTGTAGTAAATTCTGGCGTGACTTCCATCTATTTATATCCTATTCAAATTCCCTGTTCCATAATTTCGTCTTATTCTAGAATAATGTATGAGTTGTATGCTTTTTGGAATGTCATGGCACCTATGCCCTCTTTGACAAACTAACGCAGGCTTTGAAACAAGTGACTACTAGCTACAAAGTTAGCATGTTTCCTACCATGTCCATATGATTTCTTTTCTTAGAGTTTAAGACCAGCATTCATGCAATTTTGCTGACTACACTCCCAATAATGTGATGGATTAATCTGCATATTTGTCTCTTGTTGATGCTGCTATTTTTTTGTGGTATTTGTTCCTCAATAATTACTACTTTAAGCATATCTAGGCACACAGGTATTACATGTGGATTTTAAAAATCAATTCATACTAGCCTTTGTTAGCTTCTCAAGATGAACTACTTCCCATTCATATGTTGCACTATAGAGAAGAAGATCTTTAAATTAGGTTCGTTTCTATTGTCAGTTGTAATTCAATGCATAGTCATTCATTTCAGGTCCAAATTGTGCAGGTTGATATTAATACTATATCAAGCAAACGGTTTACCCATGGCAAGCTAAAAAGCAAGGTAAGAATGGCTTGTTAAATATGTCAGCTTGAAGCTACCAAGATTCATGTAAGATATGTGGAAGGGTGAAGGACCAAAAATGTCCCTGAAGAAAAGGTAAAATTACCCTCTATTAATAGTTGAGATGACCACTAGCATTGCCATCACTAAAGTGGTTCAAATATTCGCTTATTTGCCAATTCAGCAAACGGTATCATTAAAAATGAAATTAGAAAATAAATAAGACAAAGTAATCGTCGATGGCAATAGTGATCTCAACTATCAATGGAGGGCAAAATTTTACCTATTTTGCATAGTTCAGGGGCATTTTTAACCCTTCATCCTGCGTGGAATGAATGTCAGGACAGTGAACAAACTGCTGGTGTAAATGATCATTATTTTGTAGACATAATTAGACCATGTGATTCTCTTCCATTTTAGTAGCTACAGAAGTAGTGGCTGATATACAAAATTTCTACCATCAAGGAATTTTTGAAAAAAGCTTCAATGCCACTTTCATTGCATTAATACCTAAGAAGATTGGGGCCAAAGATCTGAGAGACTTTAGACCTATCAGCTTGATAGGTAGCATTTACAAAATCATATCCAAGCTTTTGACTGAAAGACTGAAGAAAGTAGTGCACAAATTGGTATATGCTCAGCAGATGGCTTTCATCAAAGGTCGACAAATTCTGGATGCCATCTTAATCACCAATGAATGCACTGATGCTAGGATCAGAAGTAAAGCCCGAGGTATATTGTGCAAGTTAGACATTGAGAAGGCTTTTGATCACTTGAACTTGAACTTTTTATTGGGGATGCTTAGCAAGATGGGATATCGAGAAACTTGAATCAAATGGATCCACTTTTGCATAAGCACTGCTAAGTTCTCAGTACTTGTCAATGTCTCTCCAGCTGGCTTCTTCCCTTCACAGAGAGGTCTGAGGCAGGGGGATCCTCTATCCCCCTTCTTGTTCATCATTGCCATGGAGGGTTTAACATGCTACAGAAAGCCCAAACAAACAACTGGTTCAGAGGATTCAAAGTAAGCTCCAGGGAAGAAAGTAACATGACGATTACGCATCTACAATATGCAGACGATACATTGATTTTTTGTGAAGCAGATTTGAATCAAGTAGGGATGCTAAGGGTGATTTTTATTTTATTTGAGGCCATCTCCGGGCTGCACATCAACTGGAACAAAAGTTTTATTTACCCGTTAATGAAGTGGGATCTTCAGAGACTGTCCGACATTCTAGGAGGTAGAATTGGGTATCTTCCAACAACATATCTTGGTTTACCTCTGGTGGCAAAAGCAAGTCTATAAATATATGGACTCAGGTGTTGGAGAAATGTGAAACAATGTTGGCTAATTGGAAAACCCAATACTTATCCATGGGAGGAAGGCTGACCTTGGTTAACTCTGTATTGGATGCAATGCCTACCTACATGATATCTCTGTTTCCTGTCCCCCTGCCAGTGTTATGAAAAGGTTGGACTCCTTGAGAAGGAACTTCTTTTGGGAAGGGAACAACGAGAAAAATAAAATACATCTTCTCAATTGGAAGTCTTGTCAAACCAGCAAGAAGGTGGTGCTAGAATTAAGAATCTAAAGATCCAGAATCAGAGTTTAATGATGAAGTGGTTATGGAACTTCAACTCAGACGAATATCCATTATGGGAGAAGATAATCATGGAAAAATATGGTTTGGATGGAAGAGGGACTACCAAAGTAAGCAATAGTCCTTATGGAGTTGATCCCTGGAAATCCATAAGGAACTTGTGGCCCAAATTGCTAGCAAAAACCATGTTCAGCGTTAGTAATGGAAGGAAAGTCGATCTATGGAATGATAAATGATTGAACAAGGTCCTCTAAAGCAACTCTATCCATACATATACTCCCTCAATCAACAACAAAACTCAACAAATGAAACGGTTTGGGGTGAACACGGTTGAAATTTGAGTTCCAGAAGAGCTTTAAATGATTGGGGAATCGATAGACTAGCAAGCTTCTTCGGAACTTTAGAACAGTTCAAAGGTACATCAACTGAAGCAGATTGCTTGATATGGTTAAGGAATAAAGAGAACAAGTTTACAGTGAAAGCAGCATACAGAGTACTCACAACCTCAAACAATTTGAGTGGGACCTGGCCTTGGAAGATGATCTGGAGGGTTAAGATCCCTCGCAAAGTTGCATGTTTCTCTTGGTTGCTAGCCAGAGAAGTTGTACTCACACAAGATACGCTCACGAGGGGAGGTTTCATTCTTTGCTCAAGGTGTTTTCTCTGTGGTAAGGAAGCAGAGACAATCTCTCATCTCTTTCTTCACTGTAGCTGCACTGACCATTTGTGGAAGATTTTCATTAACTTGAGGGGCATTAGCTGGACTATGCCCGGAAGAGTATCTGATATATTGAAATGTTGGAATAGTGATACCAATCCCTCCAATAAAAAAAAAAATAAAAAAAAAAATCCCTCCAATCAGTTAAAGAGATGGAAAATTGTCCAAGCTTGTATTTGGTGGACTGTGTGGGGAGAAAGAAACTAAGTTTGTTTTGAAGACAAAGCCATTAGTATACAGAAACTAAAGTTGAAATGTTTAGGGCTTTTCTTTTTTTGTAGTAAATATAGCTTAATGGAGGAGTTCGAATCAACTAATGATGTACTCGACTCCTTACGAGAAGATTAAGGACTAGCAGTTTATTTTTGCTCATCTGGATGTAAATATGGGGGACTACACACCCTTTGTGTAGTTTGTTATTAATACACAAAAATGGTACCTGTTAAAAAAAAAGTAGCTTTTCACAGTCACCTCTAGGTAAATTAACTAGGAAAAGTTTCTATTAATAGAGAGCCAAAGGATAATTAAAAGATAGCAGTAGTCCCTCTATGCATATTTTGGAAATAAACGTCCATAAAATTTAAATTTCTGGTTAAGAGTAGCATACTTGAAAATATTGAACAAATACTTGAATTTTATGAGATGCTAGGGAAGAAACTGTAATAGCCTGTCTTTGAGTACCATCTTGGCCTATCACCATATTATATTTCTTAAATTTCTGGATGATAGGAATCAAATTAATTTGGGGATAAGTTTTTCTCGATGAGTCCTCTCTCGGTGTAGGTTACTAAAATGTGCTGGCCATGGGGAAGAGAGTCAGTGCTTCATCACAGAAGGTTCTAATGGTGCAGGAAGCAGCAACAAAAGGATATCAGCAAAGGGGGGAACAGGCACAGCAGCTTGAACTCCAGAAAGAGATCAAAATTGGATCTGAATCTAGTGCAACAATAAACTGGCAGAAAGAGGTAGAGAAAGTAGCTCAGTTAGTGGTGCAGAAGGCTAATGATACGGATAAAGAAAACTATGCAATAGCACTTGGGCCGAAATCACTCATCTACAACCTTCAAGACAAGGGTCTCCATCTGGAAGTGGAACGAAAGCATGGGCTGATGAAGAAGAAGAGGAACTGGTGCAGATGCCAAAGGCGAGAATAGCGTGGGACACATTCGATATTTTAAACTATCCAATGTTGTTCAAGCTAGATTACATCGTTCCGGAGAAACATGGTGAGGAGTCGATTATCGGTATTGATTTAGAAGATATTGAGTCTGAATTAGCTATTGAAATAATGCGGTGGTGTGTATGTTCTGGGTGCAAACCCTCCATTCAATGTAACCAATGGATACATCCAAAAAATTTGGTTGAACAAGATGGCGATGCTGAAAAATGGAGTCATAATAGTAAGGTTTGATTCAGTTGAAGGAAAAGAGGAGGTGTTGAAAGAGGGTGAGTTTACCCTTTTAATAAGAGGCCATTTATTGTCAAAGCATGGTCTATGGATATGTAATTCACAAAGGAGCAATTGGATTCTGTTCCAATTTGGATAAAACTCCCAGGTTTGGACTTCAAGTATTGGAGTCCAATAGGATTAAGCAAGATAGGGAGTTTGATAGGGAAACTATTGATGGAAGATCAAAACACTGCAAAGAAGCTGGGACTTAATTTTGCTAGAATCCTAGTTGAGGTAGAGTTTGGGGCCAATATTACCGAACTAGTGTGTTTCAAGAATGTAAAGGGAAGGTGATAGAACAAAAAGTTGTGTATGACTAGAAGCCAACTCATTGCAGGTTTTGTGATAAATATGGGCACTCCACTGATGAATGTAGAAGGAAGGATCCTGCAAATAGGAAGGTAACAAAGGAAAATGAGAAGCAGGGCAAGCCACCAGCACAAGTTGGACAAAGCAGTGAAGTTAAAGAGGATAAACAAGCTGATTTTAAAAACTGGAGAGAACAGAAGTGCAGGTTGTACAACTTTGAGGATAACATACAAAACATACACAAGTGACAACAGGTTGAACAAGGGAGTCCATCTTCTGAGGGTTGGGTAACACCATTCAAGACCGGAAGGAGCCAAAGTCCACATCAAATACAAGTCACTAGTAATAATTCATTCCAGATGTTGAACAAATTCATTGAGGTAACTACCCCAGCCCCAAAACTGTACAAACAATGGGAAGCAAAGCCATGTCCCAGTGGCCAGTAGGGAATGGTTAACATGTTATGCTGGAAGGTGAGAGGGCTCAATGCCCTGAATAAGCAGAAGGGAGGTGTTACTCCTCTGCAATAAGGAACAAGTGGGATGTGTTGGGCTGGTTGAAACAAAGGTGAAAAACCAAAATATGGTGAAAGTGGTGAAGAAAATGTTAGCAGGTTCGAATTCCTAACCAACTTAGAGTCACACTATAATGGAAGAATTCTGCTAGTTTGGAGACCATATTACTATAAAGTAGAGTTCGTAGAGAGATCTGCCAAATGCTGACTTGCAAGGTCTGCTGCAGTCCTCTTCAACTAACGTTTAGGGTGTCAATTCTGTATGCATACAACACTAGAGAGGAAAGAAGAGACATGTGGATAGAAATAAAAACACAAAGCTCTATTTACCGAGAGCCATGGTTATTACTGTGTGATTTTAATTGTGTTACGCACTGATGATAGTCTGGGAGGTAACCCTGTCTCTTGGACAGAAGTTGCCTAATTTCAGATCTGTATTAATGTAAGTGGATTGATAGAACTACCCAATCAAGGGCAAAAGTATACATGGAATGATAGAAGTACATGGAATATGATATATTCAAAGATAGATTGGATGTTCAGCAATTATATTTGGTTGAACACTATGCCTTCATGTGGAACATCTTATCTACCTGAAGGTATAAGTGACAATTGCCCTGCAAAGGTTTATCTACAGAATCATATTATTAGAACAAGGAGAGCGTTCCAGTATTGTAATGTTTAGTCTCAACATCCACAGTTCAATGATAAAATCCGAACAGTATGGACCACACATGTGGAGGGATGCAAAATATGGTAAGTAGTGAAAAGATTAAAATTATTGGAACCATGTCTGAAGAAGCTGAATATTCACACAATAATGTAGGAGCATAGTTACTGAAGCAAGTAAAGATAGGGATGCACTGATAGAAGGTCAACATAAACTTCATATTGACCCTCTGAATAAGTCTATGCAGGAAGAGGAGAAGGTAGGGACCCCATGTATCCTTAATTGTTTGTACTTGTTATGGAGTACTTATCCAGGACAGTGAAGTGTATGAGTGAGTTGCCTGAATTTCAGTTTCATCGAATGATTAGGAAAGTCAAGTTCACACATTTAGTATTTGCGGATGATTTGATGATATTTTGCAAATGGGATGTTCCATCAGTAAGCAGAATAATGGCACTCTTGCAACATTTCAGTAGTGTCACTGGTTTAGTTGAAAATATGGACAAGTCAAATATATTCATGGCAGGGTGGATGACAACACTAAAAGCCAATTGTTGTCAAGAATAGGATTTTCGCAGGGCTGATTTCCTACTAGGTACCTTGGACTATCATTATCTTCTAAGAAATGGAGCAAAATGGAGTGTCATCAACTGATTGAGAATATCACTAGTAGAATTACAAAAGTTTACTTGAAACAGTTATCCTATGCAGGAAGGCTGCTAGTGGCTATCTCAGTTATGTTTGTTATTCATAGCTTCTGGGGTTCTGTGTTTATACTACGCTAAAGTGTGTTACAAGAAGTTGACAAGCAATGTAGGGAGTACCTATGGGGAAGCTCTGTGGACACGAGGAAGACAACATTAGTAGCTTGAGATAATGTTTGTGTGCCTAGGAAGTTTAGTGGTCTAAATATTAAAGGAAGCCAGTTGTGGAATGTGGCATCTGGAGGTAACTGTTATGGCAGTTAGCAGTCAAGATGGGTACATGGGGTGTATGTGAAGGATCTAGTTATGCATCAGTGTTAGGAGTGCAGAGTAAATTGAGGATTGTAGGGTTTATATGGAATAAAATCTCTCAACCAAGGCATAGATACATTGTGTGGTTAACTGTGCAAGTTAGATTGCTGACCAAAGATAGACTACAAGCGATGAATATACTAGTGGATACTATAACATGCAGTTTGTGTGATGCTCAGGTTGTAGAGACACAACACCGCCTATTTTCTGTATGTGATTGGACTAAAGGACTCGTTACAGCAATTGCTCAATGGCCTGGAGTGCAGATTTCATCAGGAGATGTCAAATTGGTGTTGGATAGAATTTGGAGGAGGCACTGGAAGCTACTTTACAAGGAAACAATACCATGTGTGGCAGGCCAGGAATTGGAAACAGTTTCAGTGTTAGATTAGATATGGTTTAGAAGACTAGGAAAGGCCAATATTTGGCTCTTTAATTCAGCAGTTTTTCATGTAATTAAAGATATGTTGATGACTTAACTCACATAGCCCCCTTCCTAGAAGTATTGTGGTGTTGGGTGCTCTTTAGGTTTATTGGTTTGGTTGTTAATGGTAATATTTACATTTGTTACCAAAAAATAAAAGTTCTGGATGTGTGCCAAAGGCATCCTCCCCTGTTCATCAGATTGTTCAATCTTCTTTTTGATTTCATAATTTGAAATCCTATTATCATGTAAATATTATGAACTTATGAGAAATGTTGTAATCAACTGACATTCGTCCACATTTAAAGATCTTTGTGGAAAAATTCAGTTAATTATTATTCCTTTGTGCAATAACATTACGTTTTTTGCGTAACTCACATCTCCATGCATTTCTAACCATAACTCCAACTTCCATGCTTAAAATGCAATGTCTTTGCAGGAAAATAGGGCCAAAATCTCATCCCAGGTCAGATATCTTGCTATTTTGATCGTTTTTGTTTTTATAAATGTTTGCAAGCCTTAAAAATCATTATTATTTGATTTGGAGGTGGTTGACTTTTCTGTCCGAAGTTGTGCCTCGATTCTTGTGTTATATCAGGTGTAGTTATGAACATTATTTCAGACCATTACCATTGACCCACAAATATAATGAATTTATGTCACTTAATGGACCAACTCTAGCATCATTGATATTATAATGTAACATTATAGCTACAACCATGTAGGCTTGTAGCATGACACTCACATACAAATAGTGCTGGCAGAAATGAGCCTGTATTTTGTTAAGCAGCTCAACCTGCCATATTTTAGCGGATTGAATAAGTGATATTTTAGATGGATAAATGTTGGTCTTCAGCCCATATTTAAACCATATAAATATGAAAAATATATGGGTAAAAATGGGTATGCCATACTGCCCGCTGCTCTGTTTCTTTGTAAAACTCTCATAACAGACGAAATTAATGATCAGTAATTTTATAGTTATTCAACAAATATATCATGAAACTTATTTTGTGTACTTATATTGCTGGGAATAAAAATATTATTATCGAACTTACGATTCTCTTCAAGCAGACTTTGAACAGGTTCTTGTGTGTGATACTAGGAGGGTTAGCAGCAGAGCACCTGTTATTTGGTTACTCCGAATTACTTCACTCAGATGTTCAAAAGGTCACATGTTGTCTATAATATTTTGCTTTATCGATATGGAGCCTAAGTTGGACCAGTTGCTGACTGCTTCTCCATTAATTGTGGGCAGTTGGACAGAGTGCTAAGGTGGTTATGCTACAATGAGAATGAAGCCGACTCTCTGGTAAGATGGGCTATTCTTACCACTTTGTCACTATTAAGTCATCATCACGAGGCTCGATCAAGACTAGCAGAGGCCATGACTTCAAGAAGATCAATTGGCTATTGTATTGATATGATAGAGAGCACTTTGTGAGGCCATGTTGTTTAGCCACTTACTATGTCAACAAGTTCCCTTCTCATTTTCTTGCAGCAGCAGAAATGTCAGAATACATAAGAGGGGTTACCTAAATAATGTCTTTCTCTTATCTCTCAAAGAGCATCAGAAACTAAGTTACATTGACCCTACTTGACTTCACCTGGCCCTGACTGCAGTGTTATGGCCAAGTCCTTCAGATAGAAGAAAAGAGCAAGTGAGGTCCAGTGGTATAGGTCAGGAGATCACATGTAGGGGTGTTGGTATGATTTTCCCCCCAATTTTCTCATATTTGGTTGATTTATATGTTTTGGAAAATATTTTTCAAATCAACTCATTTTTCCTTTAAAGATTAAGAAAAACATTTTACAAAACTCGGCTCCCATCTCAAGTTACAATTTTTTTTTCCCCGACCCTCATTAAAAATAATAATTAACCATTTAAAACATTATTTTTGAAAAATAGTTCAAATTTTAAAAATTTTGACTACCTCTACCCTCCCCCATTTCTATCTCAAGTAAGTTTGTTTTTGAATTTTTTTTAAAAAAATTCATTTTCTTCGACCCTTACCTCCCTACCAGCCCCATTCCTCCCCAATTTTAAACTTTTTTTAAAAATCAATTTAATTTTTTTTATCCACCTCATCTGATACCTCGACCCCTTGATCATCCCTTGCCCTACCATCCCCCACAACCTCTCTGTTATTTTTTTTAAGTTAGTGTTTGAAAAGAGTTTCAATTTGAATTTATTAACTTTTTACCCCACCCACCCTACCCCTTATCCCTTTCCCCAAAAAATGAAAAGTGTTATGAAACTATAGAATAAGAAGAAAGTAGAGAGAAGAAAAGAGTTATTATTTCTTTTAAGGGATACTTTTACAATGAAGAGAGCCCCTCTATTTATAGGGGAGTTCTAACTTGGTCCCCAAGTAAGACTCTTAACCATATCCTAAAAGGACTCCACATGGAAGACATTTACTATAATACAAATACTTTATAACACTCCCTCAAAATGTCCAAATCATAAATGACGGGCCTCGTAAAAAGCCTTACTAAAAAAAACTTTAAGAAAAGAAAAACTCTAGTGGAGGAAAAGAGTACACATATCTATTAATACACATCTAGACTGCCTCATTAAATATCTTACAAGGAAAATTCACTGGGACAAAAACCTCGTAAGGGAAAAAGAGAACAACGTGCATTAATTCCCCCTAATGAGAACATCAATCTAGAGACTTTAATCTTCGTATTTCAAGCTTGTGCACCATCTTAATGAAAGTTGCAGTTGGTAAAGACTTGGTGAATAAGTCGGTCAAATAGTAACTTAAAAGAATCTGTTGCACATTCATATCACCATTCTTTTGGAGTTCATGTGTATAGAATTTTTTTTGTGAAATGTGCTTTGTTCTATCTACTTATATGAAATCTCCCTTAAGTTGTGCTATGCATGCTGCATTATCTTTATATAAAGTGGTTGGTATTTTATCAGATACACCAAATCACATTACTCTCTAATGTGATTTATCATAGGCGTTAACCACACACATTTACTACTTGCTTCATGAATAGTTATAATCTCAACATGATTAGATGACGTGGTTACGATGAACTGCTTTGTAGATCTCCAAGATATGACAGTCCCCCCACATATAAACATATAACCTGTTTGTGGTCAAACTTTGTATGAATCAAATAAATATGTTGCATCAACATAACCAACAAGAATGGAGTTACAATTATTAGAATAAAATAAGTTCATCTTAATTGTCCCTTTAAGATATCACAAAATGTGTTTGGTCCCATTCCAATGTCCCCTAGTAGGAGTAGAACTTTACCTTTCTAACAAATTAACAACAAAAAGCTATATTAGGTCTTGTAGTATTAGCAAGTTACATTAGTGTACCAATTGCACTAAGATATGGTACTTCAGAACCAAGAAGTTTCTCATTCTTTTCTTGAGGTTGGAATGGATCCTTATTTACAAAATCTTTTCAACACTTTTTCTTTGTAGGCAGATTGATGAACAAAAATATCATTTGTCAACTGCTCAATTTGCAAACCAAGACATAATTTTGTCCTTCCAAGATCTTTCATCTCAAATTCGCTCTTTAAATAATCAATTGCCTTTTGAAGTTCTATTGGAGTTCCAATAAGATTTATGTCATCAACAAAACTAGCAAGTTTAACAAGTTCCGATATTGATTTCTATATAAAGATACATGGACAAATTGCATCATTTGTATAACCTTCCTTCATTAAATACTCACTAAGACGGTTACACCACATGCGTTCAGATTGCTTCAAACCATATAATGATCTTTGCAATTTAATTGAATATATTTTTCGAGATTTGGAATTACTCGATTTAGGCATCGCAAATCCTTCAGGATTATTCATGTATATCTTATTATCAAGTGATCCATAAAGTTAGACTATAACTACATCCATCAAATGCATTTCAAGTTGCTCATGGACTATGAAACTATGAGATGACGTAATCTTATTGCATCCATAACGGGTGAGTATGTCTCTTCATAATCAAACAGGCCTTTGTGAAAATTCTTGTGCCACAAGGCGTGCTTTATACCTTTGTATTTCATTTTTTGTCATTTCTTTTTTGGACAAAAATTCATTTACAACCAATATATTTAATAACATTAGGTGTTTGAACTACTGGTTTAAAAACTTCACGCTTGGCAAATGAATTCAACTCTAATTGAATTGCTTCTTGTCATTTTGGTCAATCATTCCTTTGTCGACATTTTTATAATAGATTGAGGTTCAAGATTTGATTATCTTGCATGATATTTGTTGCAATATTATATGCAAAGACATAATCAACCACCATTTTTTATTGATTAAGATTAGTTTCAACATTTTTTAGATTTATGGATAGTTCATTATTTTCTTGCGTGATTCTTTCATAGTGTGATCTTGACATTTTATTTTTCTTTTTCTAGAATTTTGATCCTTAGAACCCAATGGTCTACCACACTTAGGCATGGTTTTGACTCATTAGCTATGACACTAGTGGATGGTCCTATAGGGACATGAATTCAAATTGGGACATTCTTTGTAGGAATCTATGATTTAACAATCCTTTTCAAATCTGTAAATGTGTCTGGCATTTGATTTACAATTTTTTGTAGATGAATAATCTTTTGTATTTCTTGCTCACAAATAAAATAATATGGATCAAGATGAGACGATGATAATTTTTCACAAATTTTTTTGTTTTATTTCACTATTCTCTCCCCCCTAATTTTGGAAAAACCATCTCATCAAATCGACAATTTGCAAATTGAGCTATAAACATGTCTCAAATCAATGACTCAAGATAGCGAGTAATGGAGGGTGGTTCAAACTTAACATATATTCCTAACCTTCTTTGAGGGCCCATCTAGTGAGATTTGGTGGTGCCACAGGCATATGTACAACACATTCAAAAATTCTTAGATGAGATATATTAGGTTCTTGACTCAAATTTATTATCAATGGAGAAACCTTAATATAATTTGTCGGTCTGAGATGAATAAGTGATGCAACATGCAAAATTGTATGTCTCCACACATAAGTGGGCAACCTAGTTTTCATAAGCAGTGGTTTGCTATTAATTGCAGACTTTTAATTAATGATTTAGCGAGATCATTTCGAGTATGAACATGAGCAACGGGGTGTTCAACTCTTATCCAAATTGATACACAATAATCATTAAATGACTGGGATGAAAACTCTGCAGCATTATCAAGACGAATAGACTTACTGTGATTATCATGAATGTGTGTCTTTAATCTTATTATTTGTATCAATAATTTTACATATGCCAAGTTACAAGATGACAATAGACACACAAAAGACCATCTAGAAGAAGGTCTATTAGAACCATAAAGTGTCTAAATGACCCACTGGGTGGGTTAATAGGTCCACAAACATCCCCATGTATACGTTCCAAGAATGCAGGGGACTCAATCTCAATTTTCTCTGGTGATGGTCTCACAATTAACCTGTCTTGATACAAGTAGTACAAGAAAATTCACCATTTAAAAGAACTTTTAGGTCCTTTAATGGATGTCTATTCAAATTTTCTATAATTCGTCTCATCATATAGCCCAGGATGTCCTAGACGGTCATGCCAAAGTACAAATGTATTGGAATCAACAAACTTCTTACTTACTATAAAATGTGCCTCAATTGCACTAATTTTTGTCCAATACAAGCCAGAAGATAAATTAGGAAACTTTTTTCTGTAGCACATCACACATGTATGCTCATAGACATTCTTGGTGATACCAAGATATTCAAGATTTATTTCATCCATTAATTGAATATGATAACCATTTTCACGGATATCTTTAAAACTCAACAAGTTTCTCTTAGATTTTGAAGAAAAAATAGAATTATTTTTTATGAGTTTAGTTCCCTTAGTCGAAATTACAATGGGTCTTGCAAAACCTTCAATCATAGTAGTATTATCCAAAATTGTAGTAACATTTATTGTGCTTAATACTTAAATGAGAAAAATATTTCTTATTTTTGAATATCATATGTGTTGTACCAAATCAGTCAAGCAAATGTCTTCATATTTCGATAATATGTTTTTAGAATTATCCATATCTTTACATGAAATGTCATACACAAATAAACATATATTAAATATTAGTGTTATCAAAAGGGTACAATATATTCAGATTAATAAATTAATAATTGAATATTAGAAGTTGAGCCTTAATTTATTGCTTCCTCCAAGTCAATAACGAGTCGTTAGAAAAAAAAAGTAAAATCATTATTTAATCCTAGTTAATAACATATTGCATGTTTTTAGCATAAGATCAAGTTAACGATCTAATATAATGCAAACCACATGATAAAGTTTAGTGTTGGATTAACACTATCATATTAGAATCATACCATTTAAATAAATCAATGAAAAATAAATATTATCTAATTAAGATAGAACAAACTAATGAACTACAAGAATATGACTAAACTAATTCAAAATACTAATACTCATGTAAACAACTATCATTATGTGAAATTTATTAAGAACTACTACCATAAACAATCACTCTTCCATGTTCACAGAATCATCACCAATTAAGTGATCTATCTTTCCTTCAGGATGTGCGAAGAAATCTGCTACATCCAAGTGTGTGATGTCAACTTGATTTTCAGAGACAAAATTTGCTTCAGGATTTCTCTTTCTTCTTTAGCGATTCTTCATAAAGCTCAACCAAGTATTTGGAAGTACGACAATCACGTGCATTAGTTGCTTCACGTTTCTCATCCTTTCTTTTTTTCCTTTTGATTGTGATTTTTATTTGATGAATGATTAACACTAGGAAAAGAATTATGTTCTTGACTATAATAATGACCACGTCCATGACCACGACCACGATTAGGGCCGCGACCTTTTCCACGCCTAGCATGGAGGGCGAACGCCTCATTCACTTCCAAAAGTAGATCAGATCCAGTAGGTCGATTCTCATGATTTTTCATTGATAAATTATTATTTTGCTCACCCAAAAGAAGATGAGAAATTAGTTTAGAATACTTTTGAAATCTTTCTTTCGACATTGTTGCTGCAAGAGAACATTTGAGGCATGAAAAGTGGAGAAAGTCTTTTCCATCATATCAATCTTACTAACCGTTTCTCCATATAATTTCAACTGAGTGATTCTGAACATGACAGAATTATACTCATGTATAGACATAAAGTCTTGTAGCTTTAGATGCATCCAATCATATTGCATGTTTGGATGCATGACCATCTTCAAGTAGTTATATTTTTCTTTTTAGGTTTTTCCACATAATAAGTGGATCCTTAACTGTGACATATTCGATATTCAGAATCTTGTCAAGATTATAACACAAGTATATCATTGCTCGTGCACAGTTTTGTTTTGATGCTTTATTTTTTTTCTTTTATGGTGTCTCCAAGACCCATTGCATCAAGGTGGATTTCAACATCCAACATTAATGGAAGTAGTTCCTACCAGAACTATGAAGGGCAATTAACTCTAGTTTAGTAAGATTGACCCTTAAAATTATAAACGATAGTACTTTATTAATTCTTCAAATCTAACCTTCACTTTTTGAAACGGTAGATTCTCGTGCTGATAATGTGTTGTGAAGCTATAGAATAAGAAGACGCAAGTAGAGATAATAGAAGACTTATTATTTCTCTTGAAGGATGATTTTACAATGAAGATGACCCCTTTATTTATCGGGGAAATCAAACTTGGTTCCTAATTAGGACTCTTAACCATATTCTAAAAGGAATCTACATGATAAACATTCACTATAATACAAGTACTTTATAACGAAAAGTTGATTTTCGAAAAATATTTTCCAATTTTAAAAATTCATGTTTGTTCGCATGCCATAAAATTTTGTGATATGCATGATGTTGAGTCGTACAATTTTGATACATAAGATCTTAGAAATTTTGGGATCCACTAATACATAGCATATAGTAGAAATGAAATCGACATTGCTCCAGATCACATGACACTAAGATGTAGTTTGTGTAGAGAAATCGGTTATAAGTGGAAATCATTGTTCTTGTCGAGCTTTGTAATTTTTATACAATTGATTGTATTATACTCTCAGTTTTTTATATTTTTAATATTATTAGTTCTTGGACACGTCCGTTGCACGTGTATTCCATCTGAATTGGCATAAATTATTTCAAATTATAACTGTATACAAATAGTTTTATGATTATATTATATGAGTATCGTTCATTTTCAAGAAACAGTTCAAATATTTGAAATTTACTCTTGGATACCAATAACAAATTAAAATATGACAACAAAGTATCTCTTCTCCAAATGAAATAAAAGATGAAAATATTTAATAATTTATATACAATAATTATAGACACAAATTAATGTATGCATATTCTTATCTCATATGTTAATTACATGCGAGACAAAATTCAGAGAAAAGAAGAAATTTTGTAAAAATAATAAATTATAATTTACTCAATCTTTTTGACGATTAAGTTATTGTACTATATTATTTGATAATCAATGTTATTTAATCTATTCTTATGCAATGTACTATTATGTAATGTACGAAACTTTGTAAAAATAAATTGTATAAGATAAGAGTTAGAAAAACTCTTCTCATAATTCGTGCAAGTGTAATTACAGGTCTTCAAAAGCATATAATAGTGATTTGGCTCATAGAAGCGAGGATCTGGAAGAGAGGGTCAACTATGGCAGTGACTGAGGGGGACTTGTTCTGTGATAAACAAATGACAAGTACAATATTTTAAGATAAACCTTCAAATATATAATATATTAATTGTCATTATTGATGTTATCATAAAAATTAGCATTTTTAATTAAAAAAATATAAAGAGGCATTTTTGTAATCAAACTTTAAATTTTAAACCTTCGACTTTTAACATACAAAAATATTTGTAACATTATCTCAATTAATGTGAATAGTAATAAGATGACTCACTGATCATATAATGAAAAAAAACTTCAATAATAAATTAATTAAGGGATAATTTCAGAGACTTCCATTCAGGTTTTCTCTATGATACTCACCTAAAATAAAAATATAAATTAATTTTGATTTGACGATTTTACCCTTCTTTATATTAATTTCTTCATATTAATAGTATGATACAAAAAAATAACTCCTTTAACAAATACTTTAAAAATAAATTAGCACAAATACGTATTATTTTCATCCAACAAAGATTAAAGTCTTCATTCAAGCTGACCCACCATTTTCACCAAATATTAACTCTTCACTTCCATTTCACTTTTAGCAATTCATGTAAAAAAAATTCCCCACAATAACTCATAAAATTCCGGCAATAATTTCTTCAAATAGAAGATAAAAATGAACTCCCCAAGAGAGAAATTCGATAAGAACGATCAGATTGTGTTCTAGTTATATATTTTCACCAGCAAAGAAGAAACATGATCCAACAAATAGTGATAAATCGTTGAGAATTAGATCTAAACTTTCATATATAAGGGTAAAATTGTCAAATATAAATTACTTTATATTTATTTTAAATAAGTTTAAATAATGGTTACAAGAAAATCGATATAAGGGAGGTAAACGTAATATGATAAATCATAGAGCAGGTGAATGGTATAGAGCGAAACTTAGAGGGAGGTTTGTAAAATTATCCCATTAATTGATGCAAAATATATCTAAATGTGAAAATTGAATATTCAACAAATATAGAAATATTGTAAAAGTGAATGGTAGATAACTAAACAATAAAGTACTATGAAGAAGACAAGAATCAATAATTAAAACAACCTCATTTTTGTATTGCAGTTAACTTGGTTTTCCTATCTAATTAATTAATCTTTGAAAATAAACGAACCACAATGAAGATTAAATATGTTAATTTCAATTATTTGACAAAATATTAAATCACAAATTTCATTTCTATAAAATAGAAGCTACAAATAAAGTATTATAGTTAATACAAACTTCTTTTCATTACCATTAAATTGAATAAATAAATAAATAAAAATAAATTAACACAGTGTGTTGACATAACAAAAAAATGATCAAAAAGAAGAGAAAATATCTTTTTTTTTTAATTGAATACTTGAATGTCACCCATGTAAAGGTACGGGTGTATTCTATTCAACTCTTGTTATTGCTTTATTTTTATGAGATCATGTTATAAATTTAATCAAAGAGTTACTTAAAATTAAACTAAAAAGGTTATTTAATATTTAACTAATCTTGCGTAAGAAATAATCATATCTCAATTCTTCATTTTAATCAACTTTGGGAAATGGATAAAACGAAAAAAAAAGAGTTTACTTTCCGTTCTTTGACATATATAATTAACTTACAAATTTTAATTATAACAATATAAATTGTATCAAAATTTAAATTTAATATCTAAATCTGCCATGTATTTTGCTTACAACTGAGAGATTTATTACTTACTAATAAATGGTACAAAAATAAAATAAAAATTTACAATAATTATGCCCCAAAAAACAAGAGTTATAATGACACATACAAAAAATATACTGTATTTATTTACTTCAACGTATGGCTTTATTATTGCACAAGGTGTAACATTATTTTTCTTCAGAATAATAATTAAGATTAGTAGTATATTATCAAACAAAAATAAAAAAGTAAATTATTCTTTATGCTATAAAGAATATCAATGCAACTAAAACGTAAATTAAATCAATTGCATACTTGATGAAACAAACATACTTTATCAATAACAAATGAAAAAACAAACAATTCAGAAAAGAATCTTTATTGAAAGCATGTTAATCAATGGAAGAAGAAGAAACTATTATGAAAAATTACAAGAATCAATAAAGCAAACAAATTTTCTTTATTACAAATGAAACAATACCTGATACCGTCGAATAAAAAAATATAGCAGCTTCAAAATTAAAACTTACTTAAAAGTGAAATGATTTTAGAAGCTATAAGTATATGTATGATACATTGGATTGGAACGCCAAAAGTTTGGAAGTTAGAAAAGCTTTAAAAGCCTGAGAGTTGAAGAAAAATAATGAAGAGTCAATATTTATTATAATCTCTTAAAGAAAATGTCTTAAAAGGTGTTTTTTCTTTTAATTGAAAATCTTTAATGTTCTTATTTTTGGTCAGTTTCTTTCCTCCTCTTACTTTCGTCTTCTTGTTCTTCTCTGTTTCAAATTTTGTATGCAAACTTCAAGCTATTTTTTGGTGAGATTGATTGGATCTTATCCAATCTTTCTTTATTTTTATCGGTGATAATTTGATATATTTTATTTGGTACTTTCTAATTGTTTTACATATAATTTCTTGCTAAGATATCAAGAACATATTAGTAATTTTACTTGATTTCCACATGCATTCAGTTTTAGAAATGAATTGCGCATCCAGCGTGTTTGATTATATGTCCAAGTCATTTTCTATGGAGTACTTGATTATTTTAAGAGACCAACTCTTCTTGTGTTGGTTCATCAAGTTGGGTGTCATGTCTTTCACATGTTAGAGATGTTTGTTGAGTACTATCAAAAAGCTTTTGTTCTTGCTCCCAAGCTTCAAGGGTGTTTGAGTTCTTGCTGCTATTGTGTTCAACCTGTAGGTATATCTTTTGCTTAATTTTGTTTATGCCTTCTTTTTCTATTCATTATTATTTTCCTTCTCGGTCTCCTTTCAATTCTTTCCACACTTCTAAATTTCAAAATTCAATAGCATTATTGGGTTAAATTTGTAACATACCGTAACTCAAAATAGTTAGGAATAAGCTAAGAAGACAAAGATAATAACTTTTGGAAACAAAGGGGAAAATCTGGAAAATTGACTAAGTTGAAAAAGTGACTTTTGGTCATTTTCAAATGGCCATAACTTCTCGCTGAGGACGAGTTCGAGTCAGTTCTTTATATGGTTGGAAAGGCCTTGGAGAGATCTTCCCAACGGCGCCGAGTTTGCACGATTTTGATATCGTATGAGGGAAATATACCCTTCGGAAGTTGGGTTATTGAAGTAAGGAAAGTCCAGTTCCGAATTTTAGTAAGGGCAAACTTGTCTTTTCACCCCTCTATTTCCTAATTCCTTTTAAAGGTTTATCATGGGAAAAACTAAGCCTTAAGTCAGTTTTGGAAAAGTTATTGACGCTTAGAGTTTGGGAGAAAAGAAAAGAGAAGAAGGAATAAGGAGAGGGAGAAAATGATCAAGAATTCGTAAGAACACCAAGATCTTTGAGTGGAATTCGCCGAGGGTGATCCCACACACCAACGTTTCAAATAAATGAATTTTCAGTAAATTAAATGATGAACATTGAAGTTCTTGATAAACAATTGTTGAATTCTTGTTTGTTGAGTTGTAGCATACCTTTAGTTGATTTGATTCATGATTCTAGGTTGTTTTACGAGTCTATTCTATTGGGTATTGAGGTTATTTGTATCCTAAGTGATTGAGATGAGATCCATGGAAGTTTAAAAAGCTTAGAGATGAATAATGGAGAATAAAAGTCGAGATTCTCGTCGGACAGAACCTAAGACGCCGCTCCTGCCAGAGCACCTTAGGGCATGCTCTGTCCGACAGGGCCTGGGGCACTGCGCTAGCTAGAGCGCCTCAGGACAGAGTCTGTCCGTTAGGCTCTGGCGCCCCGCGCCTCTCAGAGCGCCAGGGTTTGCCTAGAGACTCCATTTTTTCCCATCCTTTCATACTAGTTCCTAAGTGATGTAGCTACAGTTCCTAATCGATTTGAACACTCTAAGGTACATCGAAACATCATGAAATCATCCATAAATATGAAATCATGAGCCTTGATCATGTAAGTTAAGGAGTTCTATGCGACGACAAAGTATAGGATAATTCTGGCAGCATGGGTAATACATTGTATCACCATTTCGGCTCATAGTGATGGTTGTCGGTTAGAGAATCTCCCACAGAACTATATTACTTTCATATATAAGTAAAGTTGAGTTTGTTATTGCATTTTATTTAATGAACTAAGTTGTTTTACTATTTTACAAAACTTAATATATATCGCATGTGTTAAAAATTGCTTTATGTACATACATTGAGTTGAGTATTCATGAGTTGAATAGAGTCAAGGTAAGCTCATCTTATTCTTATCAAGCTTAAGTTGTTGTTTAGCATTTCAACTCGCATACTCGTACATTCAATGTACTGATGTCAGTTGACCTGCATAGTCTTATGATGCAGACACAGGTAACCAGGATCAACACCCAGCGCCTCGTTGATCTAGCTTGAGCACTCAGAGTTAGTGGTGAGCCTCCTTGCATTCCGGAGGATCCTTGTTATTGTTTTCTAGTCTTTCATTTACAGAATATTGTGGGGTTTGTCTCAACATTCATCATAGTATTTTAGAGGTTTCATAGATAGATAGTCAGTCATTTAGTTCAGTTGAGTCTCTTTTTTTACAGATATTTTATTTTGTTTTGTCCATGACAATCAATTTAAGTTATGTATGAGAATGTTCTTGCTTTATCATTGAGTAAGTCTTCCGCTGAGTTAAGTGAGCAAGATCAAGGGTTCGCTCAAGACCATCAATGGTCATTGGGTGCCGGCCACGTCCAAGGTGAAGGCTCGGCGTGACAAAATCTATGAGTATCATTGAACTCGATAGCGCAAAGTGCAAAGTAATTATCTTAATATGTTTTGAACATTTTTTTTATGAGTAGTTTATTTGAATCGGCTCTACAATTCTATGCATCAGTCACCTCTTTAATTATTTTCATTGCTCCTTTGAATGCATATATTGTTCTTTGTCTTGTGAGATTGTAATTTTTATAATGATTTACAAATTCTACTATCATCGGAATAAATGTTGTGCGATAATATTTTCAATTAGCCTTGTAAAATAATAAGTTATTTTCAAAAATCAAAATTAGAATGTTGGGGGCGTACTAAAATAGTCAAAGTAAATATACATTTTGGTGTTTGCTTTGTTTGAAACGTGATGCCCATGTTAATAGAGAGAATGACTTGGCATTTTTAATCTATTTATAAAACGAAATTCCAAAAAAAAAGAAAGGAGAAGGAAAGAATAACTTCGTATTTTGTTTTATGACCAACAGATTTAGTAATCATGTAAAGATGTTAGATTGATGATACTTACATTTAAAGTACTACTGCTGAAATTCATGATCTCTGTTACTTTAAATTATTTCAGAAGAATTTTTACTGTAAAATTTCTGCAAAGTGTGTGATGTGATAGAAATAGAGCTCCTTAATTTTGAAGGACTAGATGTTCCTGTGTATTTGGTATGCCCTCATAAAAAATAATTAATTTTAATATATTCTCAAGGAAGAAGAATTTCATTTGGATCATTCTTGCTTTATTTGTCATATAAATATGAGCAATGTGAGGGTTCAACTTTTTGAAACCGACATCGAGAGTTTCCAGGAAGTGTTTGCCCTTCTTAAGTAATGTTGTTACTAGGATACTATTTCTGCAAATATCTTATTCCATATTAAATCACAACGAAAATAAGCTGGTCAATGATTTTTATGAAAAAATTCCTTCCTAATTGTCATTGGCATCCTATAGTATAATGCAAAATTATATATCTTATTATTGTTGTTTCCCACAATGCTTTCTAAATCATTCTGTTATATTTTTCATTTTGGGAAAGTACTAGATTTGGTATGATACAACATTACTACTTAATTATATAGTATATTTGTCGTCTTCCATCACGATATGTTAAGTGGGCTGATATTGAGCCTTTCTACCTCGCAGTTGTAGTGGTGTTCCCCGTGTTTCCATTTGTAAGACTTTCCATAAGGTGAAATGATTCAACAACAACTAACTCAGGTATAAATTTAAAAAATCTCATTCTTGAGATTTGAAGAGAGTGATTTTTCGTTATTGCCTTACTATTTCTTATAACTTAAAAGGAAGAAGTCATATAAATGCATGATTGTGAATTGTTGATTCAAGGTCTCTTTTCTCCAACTGCTTAAAAGAACATTAATGCCTCATTTCAAATGTTTCACTCAATGATCAAGAAATCTGGATTTTTTCTTCTTCTTCATTAGTCTCTTTTATAATGAGATGTTTTCACCTTCTATGTTTTCTTCTTGCTACACAGTTACCCCAGTGAATTCAACTACTGATGCATTAGATCCACTGAACACTCATGGACGCTATATAAATATCATACTTGCTGAAGCCTCCCTTCTTATTTTTAATGAATTTTTAGTTTCACCAAGCTGGACATCAATTTAAAACACATTGTTCAGTGAGATCTTTTCCATTTTATTTTTCTACTTGAACTAGTAGAGATCACGTACAAGGTATCCTTTTTTGCCTAATGTACAGTTCTTTTCTTTTCTTCTCATATTCTGTTGTGGAAGTGAAATTCATCATTGGTTGTCTAGAGTCTTAGAAGTTCCTTTTCTTGATAATTTTGTGAAGTTATCGATTATATATGGATTTGACCGAAAAACTCTCATGTTGTCTTCCATTGGAGGTGTATCTTTCTAATCGGAAAGAAAAATAAATGTACTTAGTGAAATTGAGGGAGGCCTTGCCATGGAAAACAAGAACAATCACAGACATGTTAGTTAATATTGGCATTTAGATTGCTTCAATAGATATAATACATCATTTCAGTCCTAATCTTGTATTAGAATTACCATGTTATTTGGCTTATGAAAAAAGTTCGAGAAAGCTAGTCCATTGTAAAACTAGATACTTAAAAAGTAGAATTCTGAGAATGCTAGACTTGAGTTCAACATACTATTCATTGTGCACCTGATGCTTAAAATTATGAGTTGGTGTATTGCAAGTTTGAATAGAAACACCATGGCAGTAAATTGCCAATGAAATATTGTTGTAAAGATCTTTTGTAGCTAAATATTGAATGCCCATCTTGAGGGAGTTCTGAAAGAGTTGACATGAAAATTTAGCATTACAACATCAATCCCAAATGTAGAAGGAATGCAAGGCATGTAATGTGGGCATTCAAAAAAGATTTTTCTGAATTAGATTCGTGTAAGTTTTTCTTGAACAAGCATCTTAGGACTTTTTGTGTGCGCAATGTTGGAAAGGGTGTACACAATGATTGATAAAAAGTGTCTATGGATTAGAAATTCCAGCTTACAGAATTTGATTTACCCATGTGATGATATTAATGAGTTGGAAAGATCAAATAGGGAACTGATTGTAAAGTAAATTGATATCTTTGATTCTTTAGTTGAAATTAATAGTTTCTATTATAATTATATTTCAATTGAACAAATAGGTCAAAACTATCTTAGTGAATTCTATAATGTACAATTGTTATACTCTTTATCTTATTGATTTGCTCTTGAACGATTTATTTATATTGCCTTGATAGAGAAGATGTTGAGAACAACTTCAGTTGCATGTGTTATTGTTTCAAATTTAAATTCTTTTTATGGAGCCGCAAATGAATTTTTGACTTATAAGTTCATAATCAGGTTAGTTACTATTTATTCTACTCCTTGTGATTTGTTTGAGCAGTCATGATAATTTTCTTCATATTTTGATATTTATGCCTTAGCTTATTTTAAGTGCAGATATAATTTGTTGTTGCTCTGTTAAATGAAGTGAACAAGTAGAAAGAATTCTTGGTGGTGGCCCTATATGAAGCTGACACTTGCCAATTTTGACAAATTTGAAATATGCAGCATTGTAAGCCCGTGACAATTCCAAAAAGTATATTTCATAATTGAAAACACTTCCTTCTACTATGCACCTATGATAATTCTTTTTGTTTTTTCGAAAGAAAAGAGCTAACTGGATGCAACAATGTATATTGAGCTTCCAATCCAACAAGAGAATACTCAAAAGAATACAAAAGAGAGTCCAATAAACTCTGAGGGATACAGCTTATGCAGGAAGATAAAGGTATAATAATAGCTTTTAGGCAGTCAATCACGTTCAAGAAAGAGATTCATTTCCTCATTCCATACAGGGACATACAACATCAAAAGAGGAAAAGATAAATGTACAAAAAGTTAAAAAGTTAATGTTTCTCATGGCACATTCGATAGCCCAGAAGTGAATTCGTCCAGTAGTTGTGAAACCAATTGAATTTGAATGATAGATTGTGAAAGCACTCTTGATGAGCATTCTCCTTTATTTTTATCTTTTCGATTTTTTTGGAGTTGTGTCAGCATTTAATGTCGTCTACTTTATAGATGTTATTGTGTACCATTAATAGATTAAATGAATAGACTTTGTTCCTTACCTTATTAGATCATTCTTTTTAGTATTACACACATAATTTGGATAAATTGTTTCCTTGTAATTTATGGTTTATATATTTTTAAGCAACAAAATTTATTATCAACAGTGAACAGATTTATTACCAGCACAGGCCATCCCCGTCTAATAATGCAAATAAATGGAAGTAGCTAGAAAAAATCTAATATTTTCTAATATATATACATATAGAAAAAATGTCAAAAGTTTAAGCAAAATAACAAAAGTCATTTAATTGTCATTACTGATTTGATTTTAGAAAGTATAAGATATTATTTTAATTAAAAAAGGTAGTGTAGGAGTATTTTTGTAATCCAACTTTTAATTTAGACTTTTACCACTTTTAATAGTATATGATATGATATGATGTATCACATAAACATAACAATATATTTAAAATTCAGAAAAAGATATTCCTTCATGTGAAAAACTAATAAAAGTTGTAGTTCCCCATTTATGGGAGAACCAATTAAAATATGTGAGCTTTATATTGCAATGGAAAGTATAGTTAATAGATCTTTTGAATAATTTGTCTATTTCTTGGCGAAGTGTCTATTTTCGTCTATGTTATTAAGGAGACTCCCTTTTGTTATGTGGTGGACAAAAAAAATATCTGTTTTGGGGCTGGACTCAGTGAGCTTAGCTGCACGAAAATAATAAATGTAGAACAATTTTTTTATTAATTAAGTAGAGACAAAGAAAATAATTCTATTTTTCTTATAATCGAGGCTTGTTTTTCCTAGCAAACAGAACAACTAAGAAAAAGAAAATAAAATCTTCACATTAGAAAGAATCCCTTTTGGTATGTGGTGGACAAAAATTGTGCATTTTTTGGGGGGAATTTAGTGAACTTAACAACAGGAAAACAGAGATTTAGAACATTTTTTTCATAAATTATGTAGAGATAAAGAGACAAATTGAGCAGTTACAAGCCAAAAAGTATATAGGAAAATGAGGGGCTGGAAGAGGATATTGATTTATTACCTAGAAACATGATATCTTGAAAAGTGGAATTAAGAAAGACAAATCAACTATACCATTGCAGGTTAGAAGAAAGAGCAACAAGGACAAACTTTTATCAAATTGATCAATGATTAAAAAGATCTTATTATGGAATATAAGGTCAGACGATTAAATGTCGGTTGAGAGATTGATGGATCTATACAGAAGACATCACTACTATTACATAGTCATTATGGAACCTTTTTAGGATACAATGCGAGACCATTTTTTCTTAAGAAAGTTGTCTGGTAATCTATCATAGGAAAATTCTAATGTCATGACCCAAAGTATATACTTGGCAAAACATGTCATATAAAACCCCGAGAGGTCCTACACAATTCACTTAACATATAACATACAAAATAGTAGAAGTAAAAGCTTCAAAAGATAGAATTTATACATTAAAAGAGTTTGACAAAAGTAGAAGCCTAACGTAAGTCTCAAATCCATCTAATACATCATTAGTAAAGTGATTGGGACAAAATACATACATATCATTTAGAAAGGCCAAGACAAAAATAACATAATGCAATAAAAGACTCTCGATCCTCGGATTATGAGGACTCACCAATTTTCAAAGCCTATAGAGAATCAACTAGCCACAAGTATGAGAGGTAGGAGATTTGGACAAAAAAATAGTGAAATAATGTAGACACAAGTATGCATTAGTACATGGAATGTACTAAGTATGAGGCAATAGACATAAACATAGGCATGATACTAGAGACTATCCTATTTGAGCCTCCACCTCAAAATCGTCTCGGTACTAAGTCTAAATTTCAACGGAATAGATAAAAGCCGATTATCAATTTAACATACTAAAGATAATGATCAATACAAACACACACTTTTGAGATAAAAACATAGAATAACTCCTTAAACTTAAAATAACATGGATGTAAAAACCAATGTGAATTCATTTGTGAGAAATACCTTTAAAATCATGATCATCATAGTAAGTGAGAAATCCTTTAACCATAGCACAAATAATTTTCTTTCATAGCATCATTAATTCATTTATAATAACTTTATGAAAACATGCATATCTTCATAAACTCATATTTAATAGTTCATGGGTTTATCATAATATCATGCTTGTAAATCATAAATTAGGCATGTATAAATGGAATTTAAACTAAATATCATAGATTAACATCAAATAATGTAGGGATAATGCACAAGTACCCCCTCAACCTAGCCCGAAATTTCAGAGACACACTTATACTATACTAATGTCCTATTACTACCTTGAATTTATTTTATTAATAATTTTCTACCCCTTTTCAACCTAAGTGGTACTATCTTGTAGGACCAACACTGGTTGACTTTTCTTTTCAAGCTAGTTTCACGTAGGCCGAAAAGGGGAAGAAAATTACTTATAAAATAAGTTCAGCGGGGGTAATAGGAACTTAGTTTAGTATAAGTGTGTTTCTAGAATTTCAGGCATAGGTTGACGGGGTACTTGTGCATTTTCTCAATACTGTATTTGAAGATTTAATCAATCATGATCAATCATAATTTGATGAACCCCACATTAATCCTAATTTGATCAATTGGAAATTGATTTGAGAAATTGAAATCCTTAGGATCCCATGGAGGAAAGAAATCCATGGGTGAATACACATATACCTTGATGCAAAAAGCCCAAAAGAATGGATGGTTGAAAACGTGGATGAATCCTTAACTCCTCTTCTTCCTTAGCCTTGACAGAATTTGGTCAAGTTTAGGCATTTTGGGAGATTGAGTTGAAATTGGGTAAATCAAGGGATTAATAACTTTATATAAGACTTAGGGTAGGAGGGAAATGATATAATTGGGTAAAAGAATTAGAAAAAGACCCAAAAGCCACTTAAAAGTAACCGGTGGGCTCAACCTACAAGTTGTTCTTGTCAATCGTAGACTAAGTATTGGGACAACAAAATTACCTATCTTTTGATGGAACACGTCTATGGTTCGTAGGTATTTCTGTTGTTTATGGAAACCAACCGTAGAAATCAACTTTGACCCTTAAATTTCACGAAGTCTGGGAGTCACCTACGAGGCCTACAGAGGGTGAATGGCTGTACAAGAGGTACTGGGACTTGTTTTGAAACATTTAATTTCCCCTTTCTACGTTTTCCATCTATGTCTTAGAAGCTTCTACATAGATGTAAACCGATAGACACAACCTTCAACCCCAAAAAATCTTTTCTCCCTTTTCTATATTATTAGGTGTACACAAAATAAGACTAAAAAATCTCTCATCCGAAAAGAATCACCGTATGAAGAAAATCCTTGAAAGTTTATTCAATTAAATACTATTCACAAAAGGAAATATTAGATGGTGCATTCATAGTAAGAGAACGTTCTCAGAAAGAACTCTAAGTGCAATTTACAAGCATGAAGAGTACAACTAATAGAAATATCGAACCAATCCGGCTCGAAACAAATAACAAAATATGAAAATATCAAAAATTAAGCGCAACAAAGGCATAATTTAAACATTAAACATGTTTACCAAAGATATAAAATATCCAAAACAATCAAAAGAAATATGATGATAAGACTCAAAAATTAGAAATCAATCAAACCTCCAAAGAGGGAAAAGGTAGAAGTATAGCACTATCGAAAACCCTGACGTCTTGTGATTCCAGTGCAATTCTTAACAAGATGGTTCTACCCAAAGTCTATTCAACACAATCTTGAGGCGTCATATTTCAATTCTAACAAAGAAGAAACAATAGAAGAAGCCTCACCAAAGGTGTCT
The DNA here is from genome assembly GCF_036512215.1 of Solanum lycopersicum. Classification (NCBI taxonomy): domain Eukaryota; kingdom Viridiplantae; phylum Streptophyta; class Magnoliopsida; order Solanales; family Solanaceae; genus Solanum; species Solanum lycopersicum. Next base: position 26,592,797 of record NC_090807.1, on the reverse strand, counting down.
TCTATTTACAAATAAAGAAAAAACAATACAAATATCATCAATGGTGTCCCCTTAGCCTTTTAAAAATCCTATGATGTTTCCCCCCAAGAAGTACATGATTTGATAAAACTATTAGACAAATAATGATTTTGTGTTTGGTTAAACATTACAAACCGTCCTTTATGCATGGTGAGTTACATGCTAGAGAAGAAGAAAAATAGAATTTTTATAGCTAAAAGATATGGAGTCAACATTCTGCCTATCAATACATTGAAGGAACTTGGCATCACGAGGGAAAAACTTGGTGAAACATTTATTAATACAAGGATTCAATCAAGGGAACTACAGGGCATATGCTCTATTAAGTTATATATCAACATATAAAATTTGCGATCAAGCGCATGGATGCATGTGATCGATGCAAAAACTTCATACAACATATTAATTATTTGGAAGGTCTTGAGTACATGAGAATAAAATTGTCACATCTTATTATGATCAATATTTGAAGTGTCCCAGAAGCACAATTGAAAGGTAAATAATTGCAGTTGATATTCCTTTTACCAAAATTGAGAACCAATTTCTGATGAAAAATTCTATTTGTAGATTTACGTTTTCAAAGGACAAAAACCTATTGACTTCAATATAATTAAGTGTGATAAGATTGCAAGCAAAAGAGTTGATATGGAAATCGAAAAGGTCAAATTTTGCACTAGAAAACCTTGTCCCATGTTGAATGAAGGGAAGATATGTCTTCCAAAAGAAAATTGATTTATGTACTTCACTATATTCCAAAAGTGAAAGGAAGATAAAGGTCAATCATCTAATAGACAAGGAAATGCACTAAGAGGACTAACTTTTAGTATCACATATGTTGATGTAATAAACTTTGTTTCAAAGCTATTAGGAAAGTCAATCACTCTAAATTAAGTGCAAGATGTGGAACTTTCTACGTAATACACAAGAGAATGCATTGATTCAAATCCTTAAAAGTTGTGAAGGTTGGAAGCAACCTTAATAACCATCAGTGTTAGGAAAACTCCCATCGAAAACTATAAATAGGAAATCACCCAAAGTCGTAGGGTTTACCCCACCACCACTAGTTTTTATATCCATAAGAAGCTCAATTAACAACATATCACTACAAAAGATGAATATGTTGCTTCCAACAAAAGGCCTTCTATTTTTGATTGACATAGAAAATCAACTACAACAACTTTTCTATATGAGAAGTAAGGTCAATTAAAGAAAAATGAAAAGCATAGAATAATCTACCAAAGATTGACAATAGTTGTTTCAGCCATGATCCAAAAGTATTTCAAAATTTTGATTCCTTCTGGGATGAGACAATGAGACAAACTTATGGTTTCGTGTGAAAGGGAACTCCAGGCAAAGCTCACACTGTGATTTAAATCAAAGTGAGCAAGGACTATGAAAAATGTCTAGGCTCCTCATATCATGTTACAATCCAGAGTGAACATAATGCATTGTCTGGAACAAAGGTTGATGAATTGTTAGGAGATATTGTTTGTTCATATAACATGTTTGTCAATGAAAATGATCCTCAAGAAGAAGAAGATGCTGGAGATGGTCCATTGGAACATGAAGTAGGAGTAAAGACCAGAATAGATCCCTCAAAGGAAGTTCCCCTTGGCATTGAAGAAGACACAAGACAAACTTCCCTAAATTCCTTTCTAGAAGTTGATTTAGAAATCACTTAAATTAATATTCTCAAAGAATATAGGGATATCTTCACTTGGAGTTATAAAAGAAATTCCTAGATTGAATTCTTAACTAGTAGTCCATCAGTCAATAGTAAAGAATGGTGGTTGTCCTATTAAGGAGGCTCAATGTCGTTTTAGGATTGACTTGGTTCCATTGATAGCAAATGAGTTAAAAAGCTCATTGAGACAAACTTTATTCGTGAAGTCATTTAACTTACATGGTTTTAAAGTAATTTTTTTGTAATGAATAAAAATGGTCAAATTTGAGTATGTGTCAAATTTAGGGATCAAGATATAATGCACTCCCTAAAGACGAGTTTCCTCTTTTACTGAGTGGATGATTGATGTTACCACTGGTTATGAGGCCATGTAATTTATGGATGGTTCGTCCGGCTGTAACGAATCTATAAGGCACAAAAGGATGAAGAACTCACTGCATTTTGCACGTCTAAACATATTTACAGCTATAAAGTGATGCCTTTTAGTTTGAAGAAGTTTGGAGTCACATATCAAACGGTTATACAAAATATATTTTAGAGAATTGTGGGTAGGATTGCTAGTTTGTAACACATTATATATTCATGTTTGAAATTAAGATATGATACTTCACCCATAAAAATTATCTTCAGAAACGTGATAGAGTGATAGTATAGTTAAACTAAATTGACTGAGAAAATTGAACAAAAATGTATTAACTTAAGCAAAAACTGATTTTGTAATAATATAGGATCTAAACTCTTTCAATCATTTGATTGAAATCGTTTGCATTAACACAAGAATAATGCTACATTCATTCAAGTATTTGTTTTTATTTTCTGTACAAACAAAGTTGTTGGCTGCTAAACTATTTTTGAAAATCCTAGCTAATAATAATTAGAGCAAAAGAAAGATATAAGAATAAAGGAAACATGCATTGCTGGCTGCTTAATTGCTAGGCATAACTTTTAGAATGATAGTCATAACCCTCTGTACAAATACCTACACTTATCGTACATGACGACTTTAAGTAAACTAACTTAAAAAATCATCTTCAAGTCGTCAAAACTAATATGCAGTTATTACCATAGAATACTCTACTTGAGCCATATATCTTGCCCTTCAAGTTTTGCCAGCTCATCCAAGGCATTCTCATGGGAAACTCTCAGCTTTCTCTGTTTAGTCTACAATTTTTCACAATGTAAGTTAAAGTAACAACACTAGTCATACCTTAGATCTTTGTACAGAAATGAGCATAAACAATTTTCATCGTTGAAAGAAACAATTTAAGAAACAATTCGTGTTTCCTCCCGTCCTTTGTTAGTATGGACATATGTAGAAGGTTCTTTAAGAAAATAATTATATCTTTTATCCTCCTATCTAGTCAAACTAAAAATAAAATTAATAGCAACCGTTGGAATCAACCTCAACACCTAAAAAATTTCAACTATTGAAATGTATAAGAGAAAAACAAATATCAATAATAGTAGAGTCCATAACTTAAATGAAGGAACATGAGCAAACAATTGATTAACAGATCCCAAGTGAAAGCTGGCAATCATGCGTAGTTGTACCAAATAACATTGAAATATGTAAACACTATAACAAGTAAAAGATCTATTAACAAGGCAAAATCTTAAATACCTCTCCATCACAACCACCAAGATGTTTTAGAGGCCTGATGAGAGTTAAATGAAAAGTAGCACTAGAAAATTTTCAAGCGACAGTAAAAACAAGAATTTCTCATTTTTCTTTTAATAATAAAAGTCTCAAGGATACTCGGGTATTTGTTTAAAAGCCTGGGAATTATCATAAATCTTGTTCCTTTGAGAAGATGCTAATCCCCTATCAAATTAACTTGTATAAACAAAGTCAATCCAACAAGCATGTTGTATTTTTTTGAAAGTTATGTATATAAATCAAGAGATTCTTAGAAAGAAAACTAGAGTAGAATTGAAATTTAATTAGTCTACTCATATTGTAAGCCATTTAGTTCTTGATTTACCAAATTAAAGAGACAGATAACCATCAAATGCCTCACATGCATTTTATTTGCCCACATTTGCATGATCACGTTGACGATAGTGTGATTTCATTTCAAAAAATTTATTAATTACTTTTTTCTATGTTTGTGGAGTCATAGGAATACCACTTGGTGAAAAGATTAGAATACAAGCATCTGCAACAGAGAGCAAGTTATATTTTCAGTGTTATAATATCAAATCATAGTTCAAGATCCCTAGCATGTTCTGGTAAAAACAATTTCTACGTAGTAGAATATCTAATTCTTAATCAAAGCAGTCAGTTTATCATTTTAAGACTTATTTAGTATGACATAGTATTTAATCCAACAAAACATAGAACTGTATATGATAGCTCCATTTATATGATTAAAATTAAATCTCCCACAAATAAAGATAGATAATACATCATATCATAGTAAATACCAAAAATATATAATACATTGTAATATAAATATATATAAAAAAATAAATACATAACTACGTAATTTCTAACACAACCGCAAATTTTTAAATAAATAGAAGAATAAGATTTTACCTTTTAAAGTGTAGTGGACTAGGGACGTTACCGGCCTCAAATCTACTAGCTTCCATCAAATAAAGCAAGTGCTAAAGAGAGGAGATTCAAAAATACATTGTAAGAAATATCCAAACACAAGCGTGGTGCTCTTTTTATTGTAAAAACATGTCAGGAAATTTTCTTGGCAATCAATTCTCATCCACAATAATGGCTAACAGGGCATGTTTTCATAGAAAAGTTTAAGTCTCTAACATTTTGCCTTTTGGTGGGATTTTGATTTTGATTTTTCATCTTTCTCAAATGGAGATGTTCATGTCCAGACTATTCAAGATGTGTCCTGAAATGGAGAGATTTTGCCTTTTCTTTCAAGATTTAAGTGCCTACAAATCATGAAATAGGAAAGAGGTGTTGGGTCGCGCCAAGTCAAGTGAGAAGAGACACTTCTTGCTCAAATAGAGCTCGGGCAGGACTTGTTCATGGATGTACTTTGGTGAATTCTTGTGTAAAAATGGATATGTTAAGATAGGATGTATAGCGGCCGAAGAGATAGGAACCCTAGCTGGGATAGTCTCTTTTTTTCACTTGGGCTAAATGAATAAAATAAGATGGGCTTTGCTTGATGAGCTGTGATCAGACCAAATAAATGGTGTATTTGGGCATTTTTGTTTTGTAAATTGATTCTTTTAAACTTCTAATTTACTATAAAATATGTATTACATAAAAATTTTAGTAAATAAAAAAACTAGAGATGAAGTAACAACGATCTATCTTAAAGTAGACAACAATAATGTAATACTAGTAATGTTGATGATAAAAATTTACTTTTAAAAAAATAAAAATATGATAAGTATAAGAACAATACAAGTTACTAATATATAGATAATTGTAATAAACAAAAATAGTAGTGAAATACCAAACATTTGACTTGTGAATATTTTAGAAACTCAAAAGAATAAATTAAAAGAAAGGAGGGACAAAATTTGGTGTCAATAATTTGCTCCCCTCATTGAGTGGAGACAATGAAAGAGATTTTCGGGAAAAGAAGTTCACATAGTAGCCCATTTTGTCCAAGCCGACAAATGCAACTGCAATATAAGAGATTTCTATGAATGTTGGAAAGATTATGAGGGATGATTTTTTTAATAAACAAAAAATTAAATTCATGGCTGAATATTGACTTCAAGGTGACTTTATGTCGATTCCATGAGAATCATGTCATATGTAATTCACGTGTTTTTGAATAGTGATACTTCAGGATTTTTAGTTTCTAGGGGCCATGAAATGAGTTAGTTGAAATCAGATGTAGATGTGGGTATGAAAGAAGAATTTAGATTACGTACATATCATGTGTTCGTGGGACATCATACGAGATGAGTTGGAAAATTGATCCTTTACACATGCTAGCAGTTTGATATTCCGCTTCACCAAATTTCCCTCATTTTACTGCCTCAAAAGTAGGAATTAAGTTTAAAACTTTAACTTATAGTTTAACCCTATGTTAGTTAGACCAAATTAATGCATTAACAGTAAACAAAAAAGAGCTTAGCACAATAACCACTACATTGAATCAACACACATACCCATTAGAGCACCCCTAAATATTGTAGATTTAACCACCCATAAAAAATTAAAAAATTATACCTTCTACGAAAGAAGCCATGGGTAACTTGAAATGAAAAAATAAGAGTAAATCAACTTTAGATTTAACTTCAATTTATCAAATCCAAGTCTCAAATTGTAAAACCCAAGAACAAGAAAAATCTTCTTTCAAAAGTAGAGTATTCTCTCCTTTTTACTCTCTAATCTAACTTCTCACATATAGCCCTTCAAACTTCACAAAAAATATATCCTTTGTGCTATTTATACTTTTATAATTGGCCCAAATCCACTCAATATCAAACTCGATGACATTAGTCGCGCTCGCTAAACACACTTTGCGAAACACCCTTTGCTCCCTGCTCACCATGTGATGATGCTCTATACTTGAGGTGTTTGAAACACTATTGGAGAACTCAATCGATCCATTCTTTCACCTTTAGAGAATCGCCAAATACCACCTCAGTCTGTCTTTCGAGCATTAAATATTTGTGTTGCACATTGTAACTTTGGGCGATGTGCAGCAGGATCGTGTTCTAACTCAGTGCATCACCTTCTCTTATGGAGTCCGTCGACGTTCCTTGATAGACACAAATGTTTTGCACTGTTACTTTGGTCAAGGTCGTGCTCACTTGGTGATCCTCCCTTTATGTTAGGTTCTAAACAATGTTAACATTGAACATCTTTTTTTTGTATTTTTGGTCATTCCTTCAAACTACAGTCAGGGCCCTTTCCAATTTTCTTCATAGCTACAAATCATCAACATTTGATTAGAAAAGGACAATGTTAGACATTGAGGACACGAATTATTGAGATAAATTAAACTTAATTAAGTGAAAATATACCCCTCATTAACACCTCCAACTTAAACTTGTCTTTGTCCTCAAGTTAACCAAGAACATAATAAGCTCAATAAGGGTGTCTACAGTAGTACTCAATGAGAAATATCATGCCAATACTACTTTATATAGCATATTTCCCTAAATAAAGATAAAAATACTTAAATTGATGACTATATTGTCTCAACACAAACTGACGCACACATTAGCTTCTTGTCTAATAAGAGAACATTTTTCAACAAATGCATTCAAATGCCCTACATCAAGAAAGATTCGATTCTCTTAGAATGCAAATAAATAAAGGTAATAGGAATCAATGAAACCCTTACTCTATCAAAGGGGAAACACATTCACAATTTGTCCCATAGGTTTGCCCATATATTTCAATCATCACACAACCTTGTTTATGAAAGATCTCAATCCCTTTCAGGCTTGGAACAGGTTGAGGGCTAAGGCATAGTCAATTTAGATTCGTGACATTAATTCTCAAAGTATTAATGCAATAATCATCACCTCTTATAGGTTTTGTTTATTATTTTTCATTTGAGAAATCAAATCTTGACATTCACTCAATTTATTTGGAATTCCCCTTTATTCAATTTCACTTCTGTTTTTCATTTAAATATTTCCAATATCTTTCCATTACAATGGTTACACAATTTTTTAGGAGGGGTTTCTTTCTTTTTTTTTTTAAAAAAAACTTCACTTGGTTTTCATTCATCTTCCTTTCTTTACACCACCCAACATAGGCTTTTGACTTAAGTTGACTTTTTAAATATTTCAATGCTTTAGAAAGGATTTAAGGTGAGATCGTAGGGATAATTTGGTTCAAGAGGCTTATTTTGGTTGTCAATAAATAATTTAGTCTCATTTGGTTCAAATATGGATTCGCACCCTCACAAGGTAGTCAGAAAAGGCTTTATGGACAATTTGGTTCCCTCATCGATTTTCGCCCTATATCATGTTCCATATTAGAAAGATTGATACAATTCGAGTAAGAAGTCATATTTTAAGCCTCCATATGCATTCTTTGAAGTAAAACCGTACCACACATGTAAATTTGAACTTATTTAGCACATCTTGGAAAGATCAAAAACACATGCAATGTTCATTGTAAGGCTCATATCAAAGTATACCTAGTTAACAAAAGATTTGAAGAGATTGCACAGACGTGTAACCATATTAAATTTTTTTATCACAACAAAAACACTACACATCATGCTCATCCTGAGTAGTATTCAAGACATATATTTTCAAAAAATCAATTTTCAAATTGTTATCAATGAAAATTCAAGAATTTCATGATTTGAACTCATGTGGGAATGCAACATGAAGGGAGAACGAGATAGAAGTAAAGAAACTGATACACTCAAACTTACTTCTCAAATAAGAAGTAAAGCGGTCGTATCAAGTAAGGAACCCAACAAATGAGGTTGGGATCGTTCCCACAAGGAAAATAGTTCAGACTTAACTTTAATCTATTATTACTATTATTTAGTCAATTATTTCCTTAGAAAACAAAAGACAATAAGGGGGGGGGGGGGTTATTTCTAAATTAATGAAAATAACTAACTAAATTAAAGTAAACAACTAACAGATTCAAATCTTGGAGTTTAATCAATTAATAAAAGTAACTAGGGTTTACGTGTTCCTCACAAGTTCCTAACTTATTGATTCTAACTATAACAACTCTTTCCTAGTATCTTGCATGCAAAGTGATAAGTTATGTCTTTCTAAATCCTTGGTCCAGCATCTAGAAAAATTTACTCCGCACCTTGGTCTAGCTACGTGTGTTGCTATACTAACCCTTACCTTTACCTCATATTAAGCATTGTATTCGATATTTGACTAAGTTAGTACCTCGTACCAATCGACACTAGCCTATTATATACTATACACTAAATCTATGTTGATAGTTCTTTTCCTATAATCTATCTCCTTTGTTCGGCAAGTAGCATTAAGGCAAGTTCAAACGTTGTCCATCCGTTAATAAGACTTCTAAATGAAAAAATTATCAATACATGCAAGAAACTATTCTGGAATTGTTATTTTAGTTAGATTTTACCTCATTATATATCCATGGTTCCCACAACCCTAGTTATGGATTTTAGTTACCCATAGTCATAATCACAATATTCATATATTTAATATAAGAATTCATGCACTTACTTTGATGAGAAAGAATAAAATCCAGAAATTCACTTGATTAATCAACAAAATCACCAACAATCAATTCCAGAAAAAGTGTAACGATTGTTGAAATTAATCCTTCAATACTTGAACAAGAGAACAAAAGATTCTCCAAAAGTGTAACAATCAAAAAGTCCAATATCAAAGAGTCTACTAACAAAGTGTCTAACCCCAAAAACGAGGTTTTTTGAACTATTTAAAATAAAAACAAAACCTAATAAAAGAAGGATTCTAATTACTGAAAATCTGTCAAACGCCGCTGGGTCGACGGACCTCGTGACGGACCGTCATGATCACGACGGGCCGTCATGGCCTCCGTCGTCCCATACTTCACAAATTCTTCTGCTGCTCTCTTCATTACCCTCGACGAACAGGTATGATAGACCGTTCCAAGCATGATGGTCCATCGAGGGTCTTCCTTCCATAATACTTATACTTGTTGGAATTTGAGTACTGGACTACTCTCTGATCATCACGATAAACCAGCAGAACAGACTGTCGTGGATATGACGATCCATCATGAACTTCCGTAATCCCACACTTAGGTTAGACTTCCCCATCTTCCTTCAGCAGCTTCACTACGTTGCCACCTACGGACCATCGCAAGCTCGACCGACTGTCATAAGCTCCGTAGGTGGTAAATTTTCTGCATTTCTTGCTCAAAAACTTTTGCGTTCATCTTTGGACAGCTTTCCTGCAAATAAGGAGAAACTTACATAAAAATCAATACAAAAAGGCTTTTGGACACACACTAAACTTAAGAAAAAAAGCATTAAAAATACCGTGAAACCACGGTATATCAACACCCTCAAATTAAATTCGTTGTTTTTCCTCAAGCGACGCACTATGACTCACTACAAAACTTTTGGACAGTAGTATCCATATTTTAGCTTTCGCAATCATTTTGCTATCAATACCAATTAGTCTCATCATATTTATGCATGTTATCAGTATTAGGCTTGAATTATGTGGAATCAGACCATGACACAGACTCACTAAGCATTGACACCTATCCTCTTCAATTTCTCACCGAGGTGCTACTATTTTCGGTATTGCGACTAGTGTCCTCACTTCAAACAACATCCTCATTTTTCACACAATGATTTAAATTTGAGTATAAGTTTTACACTCACTCTCAGAACAAATTCATAACTCATTCATACATATTGCCATAAGCTTGCCCTTATTTTCATTGCTTTAAGTTCTCCATACAACTCTTAGTATCACGATAGGACTTTCTTAGCTTGTAACATAGGATCGGGGTCAGGTAGGGTATATTCAGGTATACTTCAGTGACTTTTTTCCCTCCTTGACATATCGTCTAAATGTACCACTTTTTAATGTTAATTCGCCAATTTCTCATATTCTTTCACCTTGCTATTTTTCCTTCATTCTTTATTTGTGTAAGAGACTCTTTTTCTTTTCTTGCTTGTATTTATTATATTTTTTTATGTCACTTTTCTTTCAAGTGGTTCTTGAATCACTTTACTTTTGTTCTTTTTATCTCTTTGTTCTTTCAATCCCACTTTCCAGAGTATTCCTCATAAGAGCTACGAAAAGGTTGTTTCATATTTTCTATTATAGCTTACTTTTAGCAGGACTAACTAGACAAGTTCTAGCTCAGTACAAATAGTGGACTATTAAAATTTTCCTCACACTCACTTGACATTTCATTACTCTACCAGATTATCAGACACCTAGTTCGAATTTTAGACTTAGGGTCATGCAGTGGTGTATCTCTATGTCATGTTTAGAGCCACACATTTATCAATTAATATGCCTAGCCATGCATCATTTTCATTACATCAGGATATCATTTTTGTTTTAGCCATCATTCTTCAAAGTTATACTATGTACACAAGATATAGACATTCCAGTTCAACAATAAAAATAATCAGTCTCTTGGGGAAAAAGAACACATGGAAGAAAACCTCAAAAGAGGATCGTGAATTTGGATACTTAAACTTCACCCTAGAAATCACTTTTCATTAACCCCACCCACAACAAAAAGATATACAATTATCTCCAATGCATAAAAAAAAATTGAAATACGAGAGTGGTAGATGAAGCAAACCTGGGGCGCAAAGCGCCAGCGATCACCAAGCTAGTGGGTCTGCGTCTCCGGAACCCAATACCTCTATAGTCTGGACACCCTCAGTAGTGTCCTCATTAGCAACAACACTATCAACAATTCCTCCCGCTCTATCCACATATCTAGAGATAGATGCCCCAACAACTAACTCTACAACCCTGATCCGACGCGCCTCCTCATCTACAAGCGAGTCTCTCTTGCAGCCTCCATCTTACGGCGCTCCTTCTTTCGTGCTCTAGCCTCATCCTTGTATCAACCTTTGTGCCTCTTGGCATGCTATCGTGGGGGAGGTGGTGGAATCTCATAAGTAGTCTCTGCAGAAGGGGCCTTAGACTTAGGCACCCTAGCCTCTAGAATCATATCAATATCTGCTCGCAGACTCTTGATTGCAGCCTGAGGGGTCGACACGTCCACCAGAGGGGTTGGCCGGGATAACACCTGCAACTCAAAAGCGTCTAAGGGCTGATGAACCTCAGTGATCTTCTGCTATGTGTGCTGGACCATTTTACGCTCCAAGCGCTCCTCCGCCTCAGCAATAGACCTTTGCATCCAAGGCTTGATGTCATGCAGAAGTGTGGCCATCTGAGCTTCTAGTTTCTGGACCCTAGCAAGCCGGACCAGCATGGGGAACGGGGCTGAGCGAGAGGATCTAGGGGCAGTGCTACTACCTAGAATGTACTCAACCGGGGTAGTGTCAGTGGTTTCGCAAGCAGCCTGCGAATCCGTTCGAGCATGTGCTACCGTATCAGCCAAATTTTCACAAAGTGGAGGCAACTATGGACGGGGCCCTCTTTGTGGAGCCAACTCATTGGCCTCATCCCTGATGAGGCCGATATCAAAAGTAACCAACAGAGTCTTGAGTTGATCAATGTGACAGACGGGCACACCTGCAAACCTGCATAAGGAAAATATCATGCACAGAGAAGGGTAAGTAGTTGTGACCTTTAAATCCCTCTCGTACATGACCACCTATAGAAGCCAAGCGAAGTCCACCTCAAACTTGGCTATCATTGTCTCTATCAAAACTGCACGATCCCATGTGACTATATTATAAGTAGCCGTGGGGGAGAGGAAGTGGCAGGCAATCAACCATAAAAACTTAGTCTTGAAGGTCAAGTTAGCCTTCTTGATGGAAAGCTTCAGTTCGTTACCCAGTCGGCACCCTCTCCATCAATAGAAAAGTGCAGGGACATCTGCTTTTTGGTGGTCGCTCTCAGCGATGGCTCATGCAAGAATTGGCCATCTTTTACAATTTGCCACCGGTAGTCGAACTCGGCGGTGAGAGGGGTCCTGTTGGCATCATCATCCTCTCCGTATAGATATCGACGGATGACGTGCAGGGAAATGTCGACCTGTCTGCCTCGTACTCGGATGTTCTCAAGTGGGGCCTATTTGGCGGGTGCAGCCCACTTATCTATCTGTGACCGGACAGTAGCCACGTAAGAGGTTTAAAACTCTCAGACCAAATCCTCACTATAGAGGCCTAAAGAACGATACGTCCACTCTAGCCGGTGTCTGGTGAAGAGATTGTGGATCTCTAGCATGCTGGGGAGACTTCCTGTAAGCAACCGCCTTTCCAGTGTAAGGGTTCCTGTCATGACACCTTTATCATTTAGAAACTAGGCGTCTGAATACACTTGGTATTGCCCGTCAATACACCACCGGTTGAGCTGGTCGGCGACCGGGGTGAGATCCTGGAGTGGAATCAGGACTGTTAGACTCATCAAACGAGGCAAACTGTGCAGCTGTGGCGGGTGTAGGGACGTATGCGGACCCCGAGGCTTTCTCCGACCATGAAACTCCTAAGGAACCAGACGCTCCTTCTTCATGTGTAGTTTACCCATAAGGTGTGCCAGTCAGTGTGTGCTCTTCATCAGACTGGGAGGCAGTGACTATGCCGGATGCCACCTTTTTGGGCATAGATCTGGTTGCACGTGCAACTCATGATGGAGTGGCAGTGCTTGGCGTAAAGTACTCGCGATCATGTTCATCATCAAAGCCTATAAACAGCCGGGCAGATGGGGTGACAAACTTTGAACGCCCATGTGTGTAAACTCGATCTTCTTTTTGTGCCATTATAGATAGTATCTGTAAAGAATCAATATTACTACTAGAAGGAGCAAACAAGCAAGCAAAAATGACACAAAATATAAGAGCGAAGTTGTAATGACATCTCTGTAGTAACAGTGAAACACGACAGACCACGTGACGACTCGTCGTGTGTACGACTGACCGTCATGGGGTCCGTCATGTCTTACTTCAACTATGTTTATGTGGAGACCCCTGAAGGGAAGTCTCTGACAGTTATGACGGATCAGCAGGATGGACCATCGTGATAATGACGGTTCGTCATCGATGCTCGTCGTGGGGCACTTAGAAAAAATATGGAGATCCTTAGGAGAGGGGTCTCTGACTGTCATGACGATTGTGTAGGACGGACCGTCGAGGGTATGACGGTCCGTCATCGATGTCCGTCAGAGGACACTTGAAAAAAACTAAAGACTCTTAGGACAAGGGTCTCTGACAACCATGACAGTTGTGCAGGACGGACAATCGTGTTAATGATGGTCCGTCTTAGATGACCATCAGAGGACACTGAGAAAGAGTTGGAGACCCTTAGGAATAGGGTCTCTGAAAACCATAACGGTTATGCAGGACGGACCGTCGCGGGTATGACAGTCCATCGTAGATGACTGTCAGAGGACAATTGGAAAAGAAATGGAGACCCTTAGGACAAGGGTCTCTGACAACCATGAAGGTTGTGTAGGATGGACCGTTGTGTTAATGATGGTCCGTCTTAGATGTACGTCAGAGTACACTTAGAAAAAGTTAAAGACACTTAGGAATAAGGTCTCTGACAACCAGAACGGTTGTGCAGGACGGACCGTTGTGGGAACGATGGTCCGTCGTGGAAACGACGGTCCGTCGCATGTGTCCACTAGTGGACACTTAGAGAAAACAAATAGTGGGGTGTTAGAACAGACTCTATAAAGGTCCGTCGTGGGTACGATGGTCCGTTATCGGGTTCTTATTCTGTCATTCAGTTATAGAACTGAGGATGCCACAATCATTCCCTGTGACTCAAACATGTTTCTAACCCAAATACCTAGCAAACTAGAAATGCTAAAGCTCCTATTTCTCGAGTTTTAAAAAGGAAATTTGAGGATTCTCAACGTAGGTTAGATAAAATTGGATCAAAGAATGAAAACCCACTAAAAAGAAATAGGCTAATACTAATTAAACAACAAAAATGCAATGTAAATGGGTAGAGATCAGAGACACATACTTGACAAGAGGAGAAAAAACAATCAAATGAGGCACTTGGTTATCAAGAGCAGAACCACAGCAACAGACTCAGACCAGTAGAAAGGAAATTTCTAAAATTGGGGATTTGTGGAAGTGATCAGTTGATAGAGAAAAAAGGTAAGAAGTAGGAAGTATGAAAGGGAGGGAAATGGAAGAAAGAGGGAAGGAAATGGTTAACATGAAGGGGTGGGTATGCTGGTTAATGATGCAACGAGTACCGACGATGGTCCATTGCAGATGCGACAGTCTGTCATGGTTTCCATCATGTGTGCCCTAATTTTGAAAATAAATGAAAGGAGTACCTGGCACGAGGGATTCATGCGACGGTCCGTCGCATGAATGACGGTTCGTCGATGTATCTGTCAGTGACTATTGTAGAGTGATTTTCTGCAGAGTTTCCTGGTGATGTGCTTCTTGCAAATTTAAAATCCATTAGTAGAAATACTACCATTACAAGAAATAAAACTATAAGTATTGGGTTGCCTCCCAACCAGCGCCTGATTTAACGTCGCGGCACGACTGAAGACACTTGATTACTCAGACTTCATCAAGAGGGTATGCCTCGGTCACTTCATTAGCTGATTCAGCATACCCGAAATAGATTTTTATTCGTTGTCCATTCACCTTAAACTGCACACCCTCCTTGTTTCCAACTCAACTGCTCCATGAGGGAATAGTTCGGTAACCAAGTAAGGGCCAGTCCATTTGGACTTGAGCTTGCCCAGAAACAAGCGCGACCTAGAATTGTATGAAATTACCAAATTCCTAACCATAAACTCTTGTTTTTCAATTTTTAGGTCATGGTACTTCTTCATCTTTTCTTTGTAGGATATAACAGATACCGATTGGAGCTCATCACTCTGCCTCGTGGACCTACAAATGTTGAAGGTCACTTCTTCATTGTTTAACTAAAATTTCATCTGCAAATTTTCCATATCAACTAAGGCTATACCCGTAACAAGGAATGGCCTCGCAAGAATAATAGACACTTCAAAATTGACTTCACAATCAAGCATAACAAAATTTGCCAGAAATATGAATGACTCCACTTTTACTAGCACATCGTGGAGTATCCCTATAGGCCTTTTTACTATTCAATCGACCATCAATAGCCACATCGTAGTGTGCTTTGGATCACCCAAACCCAACTTCTTGTAAATCGATAGGGGCATGAGATTTATGCTTGCCCCCATATCACATAATGCTTTCGCAAAATGTAATGACCCGACTGTACAAGGAATAATGAACGCACCTGGATCTTCTTTCTTTTGTACTAGAGATCTTGTAGCAATAGCACTACAATGTTGCATTCTATCATTATCCTCAAAAGTGACCAATATTTTCTTTGTAACCTGATCTTTAAAACTTTGCATAATCGGGCATTTGTTCTAGAGCTTCTACCAAAGGGACGTTGATAGAAACTTGTTTCAACATTGTTATAAAAAGCCGCTATTACCATCATTGATCTTTTTCACTAATCTTTGAGGAAAGGGTGGTGGTGGTCTAGACATGGGAGTTACCTTTGTAGGCACTTCAGCATCTTTTTCAGTGTTATCTTCTACTTCACCACTAACCTCTATCACTTTATCATTATCTTTTATCACCTTTTCCTCATTAGATGGCATAGGTGGGTCAATGGTTTGCTTACCAGCCAGAGTAGTGATTTCCATACAATGTCCATCATTTTTCAGATTTTGGACAATGTTTCTAGGAAAAGTGCCCGGTTTCCTTCACAGTAGCAGATAATTGGGCCATTTGCAACTCAAGCTGCTTAATTGATATTGCATGTGTATCAACTTTCTGCCCAATACCCGCTAAATCAATCCTTAAATCTTTAATGTTCTCATCACTAGCATCGAGCCTCCTCATTATTTTGTACAAAATATCCTCAACTCGCGTCATACTATCTCCACCATCCCTAGGAGTAACTTCACGATTTTGAGGAGGGACATAGGGCCCATTCCTATCATTTCTGTTACCATAGTTACCCTGTTGAAGTTGTTGTTGCAGTTGTAGTTTCCATCTTGGACATAATGACCCTCACGGTTATAGTTACCATAGATCCGACCTTGGTTTCCTTGAACTTGGCTCCAATTCTCCTGATTTGAGCCTTGGGCAGTCGGTTCGAAACCCTCTGGCTGCTCATTTACTGCATAGGAATCCTCCTCATAATAACAATCATTATTTGGTGGTGGTGGTTTAGACAAGTAGTTAACTGCATTTATCTTTTTTGCACCCCAGTGATATGTTTTAATACCAACCCAAGCTTAGTTCTCATCTGAGCCATCTGTGGCTAGGTTGTGAGTGGATTGCACTGCGAAGGTATTTCTCCCAGTATCTGACTTCCTAGTACTCCAAGATTTATTATTCTGGGACATTTTCTCTAACTTTTCGGCAATCTCGGCATAAGGACACTCCCCATAAGAACCACCCACTATAGTATCCAATACCGGGTTATTATTATCATACTGTCCCCGATAGAAGTATTCCTTCAATGACTCATCATCTATGCGGTGATTGGGTACACTTCTAAAAAATGAAGTGAATCTATCCCAAGAACTGCTAACTGTCTCTCCTGATAGTGAGACAAAGTTGTTCACTGTATCTTTGTGATTTAGTTTCTTTGGGACCGGGTAGTAACGTGCGAAGAAAACGTCCCTTAGTTGGTTCCAAGTGAAAATTGAGTTATAAGGGAGCTCAATGAACCAAATAGCAGCCTCTCCTGTAAGTGAGAGAGGAAATACTCTTAGCCTTATCACATCCAAATCCAAATCATGCCTCCCTAAACAATTACCTTAGATATATGAGCATGTGGGTCCTCAAAAGGTAGCCCTTAAAACAAACCTCTAGCAGTGAGCATTTGCATCTGACTACTAATTACCACAAAGGTGTGGCCTTGTGGTAGAGGGGCCAAGACAAGTAGCCCATTAGAGTCTGCAATATTATCATATTCTCTGTAGTATTCTTGAGGACATGGAGCCTGATTTTGTCCCCTTTGTTGATTTTCACCAGGATCATTAGGCAATAACTGACCTTGAACATTAACTGGAGCTGGGATGTCCTAGTTTGGATCATCATCATTAATACCCATGTTTTGATTCATATTGTGTAGTATACTCTCTTGTTCGTGGTCATAGCGAAGCAAGGGTCATCTTTCTCTCCGTGTATTTGCCATACAAGAAAGTTAATTCTGCAAGAATAAAAAACAATAGAAAAGTAAAATCAAGAAAATATTGACTAAACTTTAGTAATAAGTTTAAGTTAATCTAAAAGCTACTTCGCCGACAATGGCGCCAAAATTTGATACGCTAAAACTTACTTCTCAATTAAGAAGTAAAACGGTCGTATCAAGTAAGGACCCAACAAATGAGGTTTGGATCGTTCCCACAAGGAAAATAGTTCAGACTTAACTTTAAGCTATTATTACTATTATTTAGTCAATTATTTCCTTAGAAAACAGAAGACAATAAAAGGGGGGTTTTTATTTCTAAATTGATGAAAATAACTAACTAAATTAAAGTAAACAGCTAACAGATTGAAATCTTGGAGTTAAATCAATTAATAAAAGTAACTAGGGTTTAAGTGTTCCCCACAGGTTCCTAACTTGATAATTCTAACTATAACAATTTGTTGCTAGTATCTTGCATGCAAAGTGATAAAATATGTATTTCTAAATCCTTGGTCCAGCATCTAGAAAATTTCACTCCGCACCTTGGTCTGGCTACGTGTGTTGCTATACTAACTCTTACCTTTACCTCATATTAAGCATTGTATTCGATATTTGACTAAGTTAGTACCTCGTACCAATCGACACTAGCCTATTAGATAGAATATACTAAATCTATGTTGATAATTCTTTTCCTATAATCTACCTCCTTGATCCGGCAAGTAGCATTAAGGCGAGTTTAAACATTGGTCATCCATTAAAAAGACTTCTAAACTAAGAATTATCAATACATGCAAGACAATATTCTGGAATTGTTATGTTAGTTAGATTTTACCTCATTATATATCCATGGTTCCCACAACCTAGTTATGGATTTTAGTTACCCATATACATAATCACAATATTCATATATTTATTATAAGAATTCATGCACTTACTTTGATGAGAAAGAATAAAATCAGAAATTCACTTGATTAATCAACAAAATCACCAATAATCAATTCCAGAAAAAGTGTAACGATTGTTGAAATTAATCCTTCAATACTTGAACAAGAGAACAAAAGATTCTCCAAAAGTGTAACAATCAAAAAGTCCAATATCAAAGAGTCTAAAAACAAAACCTAATAAAAGAAGGATTCTAAGTACTGAAAATCTGTCAAACGCCGCTGGGTCGACGGACCTCGTGACGGACCGTCATGATCACGACGGGCCATCATGGCCTCCGTCGTCCCATACTTCACAAATTCTTCTACTGCTCTCTTCATTACGCTCGACGAACAGGTATGACAGACCATTCCAAGCACGACGGTCCGTCGAGGGTCTTAGTTCCATAATACTCAAACTTGTTGGAATTTTGGTATTGGGATTACTCTCTGATTATCATGATGAACCAGCAGAACAGACTGTCGTGGATATGACGATCCGTCATGAACTTCCGTAATCCCACACTTAGGTCAGACTTCCGCATCTTCCTTCAGCAGCTTCACTACGTTGCCACCTACGGACCGTCGCAAGCTCGACGGACCATCATAAGCTCCGTAAGTGGTAAATTTTCTACATTTCTTGCTCAAAAACTTCTACATTCATCTTTGGATAGATTTCTTGCAAATAAGGAGAAACTTACATTAAAATCAATACAAAAAGGCTTTTGGACACACACTAAACTTATGAGAAAAATTGTAAAAATACCATGAAACCACAGTATATCAGGAACACACGATTATCAAAAAAGATGTCACATATAAAGAAAACAATAACAATTTTTCAAAATACAAAATAAAAAAATACAAAAAAGGGAATATTAGCATGCAGGCACTCACCTCATCAAAAACAGAATGTAGTGTCCTCAATGCAAAATAAAATACATGTACTGGAACGATAAGAGAATAGGTCCCGTTGACAAGGTATGTATGTATATCACTCTGATCTAGATTCTCGAGTTGATAAGCCTCATGCGTGGCATCGATGCCCGATAGTAGGATCAAACGAGGCATCATAAAATGCACAACTTGGGTATTAGTGCCGATCTTAGTGGCACGAGTCATGGTGGAGTCTGGAGTGACACGAGTCATGGTGGAGTCTGGAGTGCAAGAGAACACGTGATTTGCTACGATGTTAGCTATGAATCTAAACTATCTGGCTAACATATAATATTAGCTATGAAATTACTAGGAAATACATATTTCCTAAAAACGTTTTGATTTCAAAATCTAGGCAGATAAGCGCTAAGAATTAGCTAGGGACAGTCCCTAGCTAAACTGTAGCTTTGCAATTCCTCTATCTAAGTCTAACGCTAATTATTTTCTGGAATATATTGGAATAAAATTTTATCCCAAAATTTTTGGAGGGAAAACAAATTATAAATCCATCTCTTTTAGAACTTTAGTTCTTTTATTTTTTCAATTAAAACTCTTGTTTCTTCCTTTTCTACTTTACCAGTTAGAACTGCTCTTGCTGATAACCTCCCCTTTGATATCTGCTTTTTGGTAAAGCTAATTTGATTTACATATATATCTTTATTTTTTTGAAATTGATGTATATTGACATATGTTTATCCATCAAGATGTAAAGGTTTTTCTGTGTATCTTTGAATTTTGCAATTAGGATATATTTGAATGGTGCGTACTGGAGAACTAGAGCAATGCAGACCTTGATATTCTATAATCAATGAGTTTTATGTCAAGGAATTTGGTGTACCAATTTCTAAATTATTCCAATTCATTAATCTTTTCTATTGATAACACTTTTTCTAAACCTAATCATATGGAAAAGTATTGAATTTATTATGGGATATGCTGCTGCTTACATGAAGAAGTTGTGCTTGTTAATTGTGTTAAAATAGATTTCTTTTCCTTCAACTTACGGAAGAATATATTTTTTATCTTGATATTAGGTTGAATTTTAGATAATTTGTTGTTTACTCATCAGTTTGATTAAATACATTTGGAAAATAAACTTTTGATTGTTGCATTATAAAAATGTGTATTGACAAATTATTGGTGAATTTATTTATCTTAAGCTAATTAAAGGAACGGTCTCCAAGGAATCTCCATCTAGTAGCACTTTTCTTCAATTTCTCTATTATGCGTTTGATTTTATCTGATATAGTTCTTTTATGTGCTATACTACGATGTCACCAAGTCTTTTAGAGATGTTCAAAATTTCATGAATTTCCCTAGCCTCATGCCAGGCTTGCAATTTGAACTTCTAGAACAGTAACAAATAGTAGAGTATTTTTGGAGAATCTGATAATGGGTGCAACATCAAAAGTGAAGAGTCTGTGCAACTAAGAATTAACGAATAAAAACATAAAAAGAAAATTTGAAGCAACAACCGAAGAGAAAATAGAAATAAGTGTTTACGAAAGCCAGAACGCAGAAGATGCCGAAAAAAAGTTCTACGACTAGCAATTCATTTATTTTCAAACCGACCCATTTACTATCTATTATTTGATTGAGTAATCCTTTATATTGGAATGGCTGAAACACCAAACATGTCCCAAACTTCTCGCTCCCACCGGCCGGCCGATGGAAATAGACTGACTACCAAAGATATTCGTGTTACTTCGTTTGCAAAGGACAAAAGGTTTTCTTGAACCCAAACATAAACAACAATGGGAGCATATGTCAAGGAGCATTGGAGCCATGGCCTAACAATATTTAATTTAATTTCTTAGTGTATTTAAATTATATATTATTGAATTACTGCTTCATTATAAAAACTTTGATCAAATATATTTTTTGGTTTCTTGTGCTCAGAGTATTCTAGTAATTTAATTTGTATCTTTGCTGTATAGATTTTATGCAGTGAATATGTTAGTTAAAGTAGTGCTTGGTAAGCATTTTGTTCCTAATAAGGATACAGAAAAGTAAACTTAACAAAATTACTATGAGTTGCAGAATGGATGGTGCTGATTTTTATTTTAAGATTTGGATTTACTTTTCACTTGTGCTTCTCGTTTGAAGGACTTAGGTTATTGTTTAATTTATTTAGGAGTTAATATTTATTGGCACTACATAAATATGTTGATTTGCATCTATGCTAAGCTTTATTCTGATGTGCATTGGTTTTTGTGATATACTAATAATACTATGTTTTTACTTAAATGGAAGGAGTACTTGTTATTCTAGTCCATATTCAGTAGTTAGTAGGAACTACGAGTGATACCAGTTATTTTTTTTATGGACTAATATATAAACATGCTTTTAACTTGACTTCATGTTGCGTCTACACTCTTCAACTTTGGTTGTACACAACCAGACACTTAAACTTATATATAGTTGAACAAGTAAACACATGGGTTTTGCTGGGCATCCTACATAGCAATTCATATCCTACACATTATTATACGTGGTGTCCTACGTGTATTATATCACGCACGATGCATTGACAAGTTTATACAAGTTTAAGTGTTTACTTGTGCACACAAAAAATTAAAGGGTGCATTATATATTTTTTCTTTCATTAATTATGTTTGAGAATATCTCATCGGACTAATTGTACACTTTTGTTCGAAATTAAAAGAAGTTTTTCGGTATGATTGGGTAATGAATGGTGCTGACTTTTTATTCTGGAGAGTTTCAGTTTAACATGGAATGTTTGGCCAATAACATTCAAAGGTATGCCCACGAATTGAAGTACATCCTTAAGATATCCATGTGAACCAAAGACATGGTTACTTTTTCTCTAAATGAACAATTTTCATATTTCCATTATCCAAAATCAAAAAGCTTAAAACAACTTAGAACTATTGTAAGTTTAAATGATATGAAAGCCTCCAATATATCTTTTTTGTTCATACATTATATTCTAAATGTTCAATAAAGATTTAGTAGTATGCTCGTTGGTTTCTTAAATCTTTTGGTATATGATTCCTTTTACTAATAATGTGTCATTCTTCTTGTGTCAAAACCTGTAAAATAATCTAATGCATACTTCATTTGGACAATTTTCTTAGTTCAAATTATTTATCTCTTTACTTGTTATTTGATTTGTTTTATTATTCAAAATGACTAATTATCTTTTTTTAGAACACATTTATAAAAACTTTTCGGGGAGAAGGTTGATGTGATTTCGACACCAAGGGATGAATATGGCATTGAAGTAATGTAAGGATACATTAAATTTGAAGAAACATGCCAAAAAAGTGAAGCTAGAAACCTTAAATTTAAAGAAACATGTCAACGAATGGAACTGGAAACATTAAATTGGAGGACAATGCCAACAAGGAGTTTATGAGCTTAAGTTGACATGGAGATATTTTAATGTTTTTAAATTTTTGATATATTCGATTTTATTTCTATACATGATATTCATTTATGAAGGATATACCATTTTAAAATGGTTGTGCAAATATATGCATAATTATAGTTAATGAATTGGTGTAGTTTGACTTGATTCAATGACTTATTTCATGATATGTGAAATTTAAGTAATATTGGTTTCTTCTTAATGTAAGTTAGGGGGTCATGAAAACATAAAAAATCAACCCTAGAAAAACCTAGGATGTGTACATATTAGCTTGGAAAATGTCCAAGCAAAAGAGAGTTGTTTGTTGTGAAGTTACCTAGGAATAATCCTAGCTATTATTTGCTAGGATATGTTGCCTAGCAAAATATTCTAGCTAAATTAGCTAAGCTAACAACGTTTTCCTTTTAGCTAAGAGCGTATTAGCTACAAATGTTGCTACTGTCATTTTCCTAGCAAAAATGATGTTATCTAGGAATTCGGTAAGTTAGCTAGGGATTTAGTCTCTAGCTAATGACATGTTCTCTTATAGAGTGAATCCACTACACTGGACCTCTAAAGTCTATTCAAGATACCTCTCCAATACAGCCTAAAAATGACCTCCTTAATCACATGAAGCTCGGCTAGTGTCTCCGCAATCCCATTCTCCTCATCTCTCAACTTCTCCTCATATGTTTCCTCGTCCAACTCCTCCTCATCCCTTTCATTCTCAAGCACAAAAGCAGATGCACTGCACTAGGCATCCCGGGCGCATTTGGAAGGGAAACCTCGCCCCAATGTGTGGAGATGTCCACAAATTGAATCTGGATCAACTCATTCTGCAAAGTATCCACCTCCACCGTCAGGGTATTAACATCAGTAAAACTACCCCTTACATTTTTCTGAGCCTCAACCCTCACATTTAAATCATTGAGCTTCATAGGATAGCTCATTACTGTCCCCTCAGACTTTATCATTCTCTCAAACATATAAGCCAATGTGTAACATCTCATAACTCAAAATAGATAGTGATAAGCTAAGAAACTAAAAATAATTACTTTTGGAAAGAAAGGGAAAAATCTGGAAAATTATTGAAGTTTAAGATAGTGAGTTTTTGGTCTTTTTCAAACAGTCATAACTCCTAGATCAGGACGAGTTATATATAGTTCTTGATATTGTTGGAAAGCCCTTGGATATATCTTTCCAACTCTGCCGAGTTTGGGCATTTTCGATATCATATGAGAGATATGCCTATCGGAAGTTAGATTGTTGAAGCGAAGAAAATCCAATTCCAGATTTAAGGAAGGGCAAACTAGTCTTTCCACCACTTAGTTTCCTAATTCGTTTTAGGGGTTAATAGGGTAACAATAAGCCTTATGCCAGTTTTGGAAAATGAAATTCACGCTTAGGGCTTGGAGAATAGTGAATAGAAGAAGAGAAGGGAGAAAAGTCAAGAATTCGCCAAGAACGTCAAGAGCTTCAAGTGGTTTTCGTCGAGGGTGATCCCTATCAAGGTATATGAGATCTTCTGTGTCGGGTTAGTTATCCCACAGAACAGTTTGTTTCAATTCAACGATTGTGAGTTGTTTACATATTAAAAGATGAAGTTCTACAAGAAAAATGTCAAATTCTCGTTGATTGAATAATTGGATGCCTATTGTTCTTTGATTCTTGTTTCTCCGGGTTGTTTTCGATTTGAATCTAGTGGGTATTAATGGTACAAATAGTACCAAGTATTTTGGTGGAAGAATTAGGGAGGTTTGGAGATGAAAAACAAGTTGAAAAATTCATGAGACACACATGGGCAAAGACAGGCGCATCGCGCCAAAAACAGGCCTTAGTCATTTGGGGTCCGGCGCGGCGCGCCACCACTGCACAAGAACCAAGCCTCAGTCAAGCGAGGCTGGCACGGCATGCCCTGAATGCTTCTAAATCCTCAATTTTTACCCAGTTTTCATAGTTTTGCCCTTTTAATCCCATCAAAGGTATATTAACACTATATAATGATTCTAATTACATCATATGATTTCTAAACACCTAGAAATAATCAAAGAACAGAAATCATAATCTGGAATCCAAAATCCAATTCAAGGAAGGTTAAGATCAAAGTGAAAGAAGTTAAGAGTCACGTCTAAAGTTAAGTCGTAAGTCAAAGCAAAGTTCTTAAAGGTTTTCAAGAGTCCTGCACTAAATGTTTTAACTTCATTTTAAGCCTCAAGTGTCAAGATAGAGTAAAGATCCCAAAAAAAGGTTGAAGTCTTTCCTTCAAATAAATATAAGGGAACTAAGTATTCCCTTAGAGTAGATATAAGACTGAAGTTTCATGTTAAGCAAAGATTAAAAAGTTGAGTTCATTTCACAAAAAGTTATAAGGGAATTAAGCATTCCCTAAAAAATTATAAATGTTTTCACATTTTAGTTAAGATGAAACTAAGATTTCCCAAAAGATTTTTGAACAAAAAAAGGGAAAATTGATTCCAAGAGGGATTTTTAAAGCTAAGTGTTGAGCAATTATCTCAACCCAAGAAGGATGTTTTTTCTAAATGCATGAGCTAAAGTATATTTTGGGAGTAGTATTGAGCAACGATGTTGTAACACCTCTGAAGTCCTATGAACTAGAATAGAGCCTCATCTATTGAATAATGACTAAATTGATGCTTACAAACTTAAAACAACATAATAAAGTTGATTTATAAGTATTATATCATAAACGTCAAAGGGAAGACCTTAACGTCTGGAAAGTAGCGAAATCAAACTACTAGACATCCTTATATTTTGTGAAGGTTTGGGGGTGTCATATAAATATTAAAACTTGTAAAGAAGACTTTAAATAGGTAAAATAGTATTTAAGGTTGAAAAAATCAAGTCATGACTCCCCAAGGACCACCTGAGGGGTCCTTGACGAGGACCTTAACATTGGCAAGCAGTTTTCCAAAGCAGCTTGCGACAACCAAGATTTGAAGGTAGCCACGCACCGCGCCCTCAACATTGAAGAGACAAAATGTGCATCTCAACGTGGGGTCTTTACGAGGCTCACAACCTCAAACTGGATTACAGAAAAAAAATTGGAACTGCCCCCGCGAAGTGCAGCTACTTCCCAGATTTGTTCGCGTCGTTTTTAAGTCAATTTGACTTTAGAAAAGATCCTGTTAAGTCAGAGGTACTTTGGGTAATTTAGGGGGTGACTAGATATTGATTTATTGTAAGTTTAAGTCATTTTTACCCATTCAAATAAATACTACGAAGCACTATCACTTCTCTCTCAAAATTCTCTCTCTACTCAACCTCCATTGAAGGGCAGTTGCGAGCTTGAAGAAGAAGACCAATTCCTCCATTTTATCACAAAAATTTCGTGGGAAATCTTCAATTGAGGTATGGGGATGTTTATTCATTTATTAGTTTCTCTATGAATCCCTTCAAAACTTCTATTTTCAAATTCTATATTGTGACAAAAAACTAGGACTTTTGATCTATCCATGGGTTCAATACAAAATCTTTTGTTTATGTTATTTGCCTTGAATTATAAATATATTGGTATTAATTGATTTTTTGTATTGTTAAAATCTCCCAAGAACCAATGTGCACCCTATGACCTAATTTCTTGAATGTTGATGGATGAATTGATTACATATGAACATGATGCATTTTAATAGATGATTATCTAGTCATAGAATCTTGTATTCATGCCTATTGAGTGGTATATGGGGGTGATCATGATACTTGATTCCTAACCTTCAAAAGGGGTAAATTCTAGGATTTGTATATATGATGAAGATTATGTGCATACACTTTGAATTGCTTGCTAGGTATATGTCTTATGAAAGGATACAAGCAAGGTAATTGGAATTTTTTCATTCTCTTTAACCTTATCTATTGTATGCCATGATTTACGTATAATGTAGTTGATATCTTGTGTTAATTGAAAGTATAGTCCTCATGGAAACACTATAATTGAGATTGTGAAAGTTCTACACATATGTGTGTAGATTCTAGGATGAAAGTGTATTCTCACCTAATGAATCTAAGAAGTTTATGTTGATATCTCTTCACACATGTAGATACAATTAAACAATGGTAGTAAGTTCGAAAAGTATACTATGCACCGAGAGGATATGGCCTATGAGGAAAAGACCCTTCTGTTAATGCAAGAGGTTGGGTAATCCTAGTGATACTCATGAGATTGGGACTCCTCCGCGAATGCAATAGTTAAAGTCCATAGAAGCAATCTCCATATCCCTTAAATACGTGCCCTGGTAGGACTTATCTAGTGGATCCACATAGTAGATAGTATGTAGGTTCTACCTTGGCAAGTATAACACCCTTTTTAGATGTGGGGCTTTACGACACCGGATTCCATGCAAGCTCTCATGGTTTATGTCAGTTATGGTAGATATTCCCTAAATAATAAAGTAAAAAATTAAATGTGAACTAGCCTATTATATCATTATAAGTGGACTAGGTTCAAGTGGGGGTATGGGACTTCACTTGTTCATTAAACTAGTAGGCTCTGAGGGATGTTGTCACACCCTAAAATGAAATAAGGTGAACTAGCGCTTTGTGATTGTTTCTTGAGTTAACTTTTTGTAAATTCACCTTAAGTATTTTATGAACCTAGGGTGATATTTTTTGGGTCTTTTAGGTGTGTTAAAGTATTTGAAACCCTAAGACCTAATTTTAGACCTTATTTCCTAAAACCCCAAAACCCCTCTCTCGTAGAACTCTCTCTCAAACTCCATAAAAGCTAGAAGTCAAGAAGGAGCTAGGAGGGATGTTGGTGGTTGAGTTATTTATCAAAATTATTTGGGTTTCTTTTATTTGAGGTATGGTATCCATCATTTAACTCTCTTCTATTCTAGGAGTCCCTTCTAATGAATTTTCAAAAATGATTTTCAACCCTAGCTTCTTCTATCTTGAACTCTAAATATGGGTCTTGCATGAAAACGTTCCTAATGATTGAAAAATGATGTTGGTAATGTTACTTGCTGATTTTAATAATAAAACTTCAATGAAATATATTAAAGCTTTTTAACAAATTATGGCTTAAGAAATGTGTTAAATGAGCTCAGTTTTTAGTCTTTGAGATTTTATTTC
This sequence comes from Solanum lycopersicum, assembly GCF_036512215.1. Taxonomy (NCBI): domain Eukaryota; kingdom Viridiplantae; phylum Streptophyta; class Magnoliopsida; order Solanales; family Solanaceae; genus Solanum; species Solanum lycopersicum. Next base: position 26,565,071 of record NC_090807.1, on the reverse strand, counting down.
CTTGTGTTGTTATTGATGTGTAGCTACTTTCCTAAGGGATATTTTATGGTGAATTTTGGAGTAGATGCTATGGGTGATGGAAGCTTGAATGAAAGGGTAAGTTGGTAATGTTGTTTAACTTCTATTATATGATTTGCTCTTGATAGGTGTGGTCCACCTTCTTGGTGGCGGTGTTTACTTGATTTATTTGGATATATTTGATATGTATTGTGAGTATGGATTGAAGTCCTAATATGTGAGGTGAAGTGATACTGAAGACGGTTCTTGAAATGTGTATTATGAAGTTAGAATTGCATGTTTTGCATAGTTTATGCCCAAATGAAGTAATGTATATGTTGAGCATGTTAAAGTGTGTATTGTCATGAATGAAGATCTAAACATGTATAGAATTGAATGTAATTGAATGATGCTTATGTGAAAGGTGTGCTCACATGTACACACACTCACACTTGAAAGAATGAATCAAGTTAAGTAAAACATGGGAGTTTTGGGGTGAACACTCTTCGTGAGTTGAGATGAAGTGTTTAGTAGTAACCTCACTACATCCTAAGAGATTTCTAAGATTGGTTGGAGGATCAATTCCCTTCTTGAGTTGATATGTGATATTCATTAGTAATCCTCAATCTATAGGATATAATGTTGAGAATCCGTGGGGAGTTACGCCTAGCACTGAGAGGATATGAAGAAGGGGTAGTTACACTTCATGAGTTGAGATGTTGTATTCCAATGTACCTCATGATATGAATACTACAATGTGTTACTTAGTAGCAATCTCCTTATCCCCTAACTATGCGGCCGCATAGGTTTAGCTATTGGGTAAGACATGTAAATGCTAAGAGAATGACCATACTTTAGGAAAGTGAGTATCCCTAGGGGTTAATATCGGGATTCTATATCTAGCTCTCACGGTCTATGTCAATTAAGCTAACGCCCCCACAAAAGTAATGAAAATGATAAGTCTTCTAAAAGAGTGTACTACTTAGGGTAGGTAGTGGAATGACACGCTATTAATCTATTGCACTAGGTAGGCATTCCGAAAGGGGAGTCTTGGTGAGGATTATATGAATTGAATGAACTAAGTCTCCTAAAAGAATGTACTACTTACGGCAGGTGGTGGTAGGGGATACTATCTATACATTGCACTAAGTAGACCTTCCGAAAGGGGAGTCTTTGTGCTAAGCCTTCTAAAAGAGTGTACTACTTAGGGCAGGTAGGTGGTGGTATGGGATGCTATCTACTCATTGCACTAAGTAGGCATTCCGAAAAGAAAGTCTTGGTGTATTACTTCAGTGTTCTTCTAATGTCTTGTCATTGGGGGCTTAATATCCCGAGGTGAGTAAGCCTAAAAGAGGTAGTCTTGAGGATCACTTTGGTGTGTTTTGAAGGAGGTATATGTGCACTTCCTTCATGTCTTACCTTGGTGAGTATTAGGATAACCTTAGTTAGGGAAACTCCTACAGAAATGAGTTCACTTCCTCTTTGCTTGGCCTTGAAAGTTCACTATTTTGGAATTGGGATTGTTCAGTGTTTATGTTTAAAGAGTTCACTGTAATGTTGAAGGAACATACTGTAAATTATTGACACTTCACTGTACAATCTTCTGTTTGCTTAAAATCATGGAAATTTTTCTATAAGAGTTAAATGATGATTATTATGTTGTTTTACTTCTATATTCTTGAGTGTTTTACATAATTGGCATGGCAATTTGTTTTTATTAAAATGTCCCATTTTGCATGTTTTTGAGTATGCCATATTAGTACATTATTTTTACTAACCCCATACTTTTCAATACTTAATAAGTATAGGTTGGAGGACTTTGAAGATTCGAAGACGAAGCTTGGAATCTACTCTCTCAAGACAAAGTATGTCCTCATATATGCATAATCATTTTCTCTTAGTTTCTTATTTAAAGACATTTTATGTATTTTCTTTCAATGTTAAGGGCCGTGTCCCTAAGATTTTATGTCGTGTCTTTATATTGGTTTGTAAGGATGAGACTTCTTTAGCATTTTATGAAAAAAGATTCCTTCATTAAATTATTCGTGTAAAGTTTTAATTCCACACTACTTTTCATGTATTATGTAATGAACGATAGTTGAAGGGATTGTATAAGACCCCAAAGGATCAAGTACGCCGTGTCCCGATTCAAGTGTTCTTGCTAAATTCTAGGGGTGCTTGCGGGTCGTGACATATGTTATAGGGAGTTGTTTGTAGCCATGAAGTAATATGTGAATATGAAAATTGTATGGATAATAGTTGAAGTGAACATATCCTTGTATACAAATGTTTCTCATGATGTATGTGTTTCATTTATGATTATTGGTATGTGATAAATATAAATTTAATATGTGTGGCCAAGGTGGTTTCTATGGGAATGCTTGGTAGGGTTGGTAGTATGGGTTCTAACTCTACATTGCACAAGAAGACCCTAGTAAGTGCTAAGTTCATCCGTTTGTCTCATGTGTTGTCTTGATGATGTAAATGGCTTTCAAAAATCTTATAAATTCATACTTACATGTAAATCGCATCTTGTGCATTAATTGTACTAACCCCCTTCTCCCTCTTATATTATGAGTATATGTTCCGGGTAATTTTTTTGCTTCTACATCCTTGAAGAAAGCTTGGACTTCTATTCTCCAAGACATTGTGGTAGGTATCAAAGATTCGAGGACATATGCACCAGTTGACACTTTATGACTTCTCTATCGACGTAATAGACATAGTTATCTTCTCTTATGTACTTTTATTCGAATAGACTATTGTGCCTAAAGGGCTAAGGACTCTATTGTATAATTGTGTTGAAATCTTGTAAATAGATGGTGTTGTGAAACAATATTAGAATATGATCATGAGTCACTTATATTGCAAAACGAGGAGTCTAATTAAACTGCATAAACGAGGAGTCTATGTAAACTCCATATATGATATGTGAGAAGTCTAAGTATACTTCACTATGTACATGTTTTAAATTTTCTGTATTATTTTAAGTTCATTATTCCATGACAATTATGCTAAGAGGCTTGTACGAGACCTCTTCGAGTTGAAGTACGTCGGTGACATCTAAGTGGTACTCTCTGGTCGTTACTGATGTGGGGATGAGAGTTCTTATTAACTCAAGTCTCCATGGAAACTATGTAGCCATCATGAGTATTAATGGATCATAATTTTTAAATGATTACGTAAGTTAAGCTAGTTGACACTTTATGACTTCTCTATCGACGTAATAGACATAGTTATCTTCTCTTATGTACTTTTATTCGAATAGACTATTGTGCCTAAAGGGCTAAGGACTCTATTGTATAATTGTGTTGAAATCTTGTAAATAGATGGTGTTGTGAAACAATATTAGAATATGATCATGAGTCACTTATATTGCAAAACGAGGAGTCTAATTAAACTGCATAAACGAGGAGTCTATGTAAACTCCATGTATGATATGTGAGAAGTCTAAGTATACTTCACTATGTACATGTTTTAAATTTTCTGTATTATTTTAAGTTCATTATTCCATGACAATTATGCTAAGAGGCTTGTACGAGACCTCTTCGAGTTGAAGTACGTCGGTGACATCTAAGTGGTACTCTCTGGTCGTTACTGATGTGGGGATGAGAGTTCTTATTAACTCAAGTCTCCATGGAAACTATGTAGCCATCATGAGTATTAATGGATCATAATTTTTAAATGATTACGTAAGTTAAGCTAGTGGGTCCACTAAATTAAGGAGTTTTATACGAACGCAAAGTATAGCACAATTCTAGCAGCGCGGGCAAGATGCTGTATCACCACTTAGGCTCATAGTGGTGGTTGTCGATTAGACAATCTCCTGCAGAAACTATTTTACTTTCATCTATAATAAAAGTTGAGTTTGTTATTGCATTTTCTTTAACGAACCAAGTTGTTTACACTATTTTACAAGCTTTATATATATATATATATATATATATATATGTATGTATGTATGTATGTATATATATATATATGTATATTGCATGTGTTATTATTGCTTTATAATAAGTTCAATATCTCATGATTTGAGCAGAGCCAAGGTAAGTGTTTCTTTTTATTATTTTTGAGTATAAGTTGTTGTTAAACATTACAACTCGTATGCTCCCATATTCAATGTAGTGATACCAGTTGGCCTGCATAATCTTATGATGCAGACAAAGGTCACCAAGATCAACATCCAACGCCTCCTTGATGTCGTTTGATCACTCAGAGTTAGTGGTGAGGTTCCTTACATTCTTAAGGACTCTTCTGTGAGGTTTGTTCCAACATCCGTCTTAATATTATAGAGGCTTCGTAGATAGATAGTCAGTCAAACAACTTAGTTTTGAGTCTCTCTTTATTTACATTTCAGATTTTTTATTATGAAACTTAACTGCCATTTTGCCAAGACATTTATTTAAGTTATCTTTATGTGTCACGACCGGAGAGCACTCCCTAGAAGTAACACGGTGTACTTGACCCCTAGGAGGTCTTATACAAGCCCTTAGACATCTTTCATTGCAAAATAGTAATAAAAAAATAGCGGAAAAGTTAAAACTTTTCATAGCATATCATGTTCTAGAATCATCACTTTTTATATATATAAAATATCATAAGTACATAAGTAAATTCTAAGTCTCTTTGCCATATTAAGACAAAAGTCAATAAAATCGAATACGGACATGAACCTTAGCAAAAAATATAAGTCTAAACTATTACATTAACTTAAAGAAACATCTTGACATAGGCAACCCTTGAATCATAAGGTTTCCTTTACTTGAACTTGGGAGATCTATCCAAGCTCTTCACTTAGGAGACATCCTCTAGCCATCTAAACCTAGACTTTGTATTAAAAAAATGAAGAAGAATGGTATTAGTACAAGAATGCAGTAAGTATGACAACCATGCCAACATGAATTTAAACTAGGAAATTTCATTTGAAATCAAGAAACATGTCTTTTTAGTTAACTTCATGAAATATTGGCACATATATGCAAAATATAGTTCACATATATAATATAGACATGGATACTACTCATAATAGCACATAGAGTCATTTATCATACTTTGAGGCATATTCAATACATACAATACATTACCTCTCTTTTATATTACTTCTTTCCTTAAGTAACCCTCAAGTGTAATTAGTACATTATATCACCTTGTGGTCTTCTTACAATAGTCTTTAATAGATATGCTTCATAAACATAACCATATATATACTCAAGTCATAAGCACCTCATAGACATAATCTTCAAATAAGCACCACCAATGAAGACAACCCCTAAGTCACACTAGTGAAATGTGTTTGTAGAATCCAATAGTACTACTTACCCAAAGTGTACCTAAGAAGTCACCCTAGACTAGGCATAACATATTTAACAAGTCATAACACATTCATTTATAACTAAACATAAGGCCTATACTTCATAGCACCATATAAGAACTCTTTACTTTACTACAACCTTAGTCATAACTCACTTACTTCATACCAGAAGTAGACCACCCTCATAACCCCTTCACAATCTTACTTGTTCAATGTACATATGGAGTCCCATACGCTCACATATACTTAGTAAACTCATATAGAATCCATAAGTGCAATTCACACACATATACATAATTCATGTCTAAATATACAAAGTCACTTACATGCATTCATAATATTCATACGTAACATAACATAAGTCTTACTTTCATATGTTTACTATTCTTATTCTTTCTTAAAGTTCACTAGTGCAATGCATGGGTAGGGGCCATAGTCCTACCTATACTAAGTGATCTTCTCAGGGAAGTATGATTAGAGTCAATAATCTTATGTTAGTTCATTTCTTCCTTTGGGAGACTTAGCCATAACAAACATAGACCAAGTGAGCTATATGGAATCCTTTGTTCTCCTCCCACACCAAATAGAGAGGTTTAACAGTTGCCTAAGGAGTAACCAATGATGCATAGCTATCTAGGTGTAATCCACAAGCTATAACCTACGAGGGCACATAGTTATGGAACATGTAGATTGCTTCTAAAAAACCTTAACTTACTAGTGTGGAGGTTTCCATCTCATGAGATAAAATCTATGTTGGGAACTTGGACTTGCTAAATGTGAAGGTTCTCTTGTGGGAAGTCGTACTTACTAACATGAAGCCCCCACTCTCATTTGTCATTTTCACTCGGTGGTAGGCTCTAACTCCCTTTTTAGATATATTTAAGCCATTAATACATTAATTCATAAAGAAAGCTTTAAGATCTTGCTCCTACATACATTATATTGATCAAAGGTTTCTAAGATGAGAATGTCCTTTCATCATAGACACTACTTCATTTGAGAATGTCCTTTCACATACTCATACAATCATACATCATGTGTGTGTGCATACAATGTGAGATCTACCTTCACATAAAAACCTCTAATCATACATGTTCTTAACTTCATTAATTGTATACTTAACATGCATATAAATAGGTAATGATGCATAGGAGAATTATCCTTTCCTTAATAATCATGAATGCATCCTATTCATAGTCAGGCATGAATTGTGTGTGTACATTGGTCAACATGTTCGTATAATGGCTACGACTTAACCTTGAGAAAGACACTCTCTATAGATCACAACACATGTACAACATTCCTCAAGTCTCAAGTCATACACACATATAGAGTATTAAGGACTATAGGCTACACACACTCATATTACATCATAGGAGACAAGATCATATTCAACATAAGAATAGAAGACTCTTAAGATAATTTGATCACACATTCATAATGATTCATATAGGTAGAAGTAATGCTATAATAGTATTTATAATCATTAGACATCTAGACCATACCTAACCCTAACATGATCATCACATATACAAAAGATCATCCACACACCAAGATCTTGCAACTAGTGTGGAAGACTATTCATATAACTTCAGATAACATTAATTCACTTAGAATATGATATTAGAATTAACGCTAAATCCTTCAACTTCCTAAACATAGAAATTATCATATAAATTCATCTTGCATATAATGCCTTGAAGGACATAATCATAACAGATAAAGATGTACAAGAATGTAAATACCATCACCATAAGTGGACCATACCAATCATCACAATTCAATGTACATTCTAAGCTAATTAGAAGAAATAGGTAAACTTACCAAATCTCCAAGAAAATGACCAGTTTGATATATTCCTAGAAACTCAATATCAATTGATATAAAGGAATATCGAACTAAGAAATTAATTATAATCTAAACATAATGTAAGGATCAAATCTAAAGACCACAAGAGCTACATTATAGGCCAATTTGAGAAATAAAGCGGATCATGCTTTCTTCATGAAATTGGTTTGAAATTCATAAATAAAACATTAATTAAACATAAATCCATTATTACAATGAGTTTGAAATCAATTTGACAATGAACCCATGACTAGATTAAAAATTGGGAATTTTGATCTTTGAATCACTTTTGAAAATAATCGATTGAACTCCTTAGATGGATAATTAACTAAGGATCAATGATTAACATACCTTATTGATTGAAGGACCATGAATAATTGGAGAATAAACCATAGAAATCCATCCCCTAGATTGAACTTGAGTTTTGGTCTCCAATGGAGGTTTGAGAGAATTTAAAGGAGGAGAAGAATTTTGGGACTTTGATTTCGTATTGAGTGTTGGGGTTTTGACTTGGGAAAGGGATTAAATAGGTCTTAGAAACAGTTTATAACTAAATCCAAATTACCCAAAACACCCATATACTTATTTCGACTTTTAGACATGTCAAACTAAACTTTTATTTTTGATATTTTCATCGTGTAAAAAGTTAGCATCGCGGAGCTGTTCCCACTTGATTTATGGAATTATATTTCAAAAAAGTAGAGTACGCTACACGTCCATGACGCGAAGGCAGAATTTTTTCTTGGGAGGAACTAGTCCGCGACGCGGACATGTTTCTTTCATGTTCAAATTCTGCTGCCTTGGGCAGCTTGTTTTCAAATGGTTAGGTCCTCTTCAAGGACCCATAAGGCGGTACTTGGGGAGTCATGTCCAGAATTTTTGAACCTAAACATATTTATTAAGACACTACGGTAACCTTAAATATTTGTAGACTCCAAACAACACATAAAAACGAGGCAAACATACAAGGACACACTATCACGTCTAAAGACTATGTTTCGAGCGTCTTGGACGTTCGACTTTCGAACCACTTTAAATCAATCATACAAGATCCAAAAAACTTAATTAACATGTTAATAATCTTTTTAGGCACATGTGAGACTCTATAAACCTTATTTATTTTTAAGGATCCTTACAATATCCCCAACATGAGAACATTCGTCCTCGAATGACACTTGAAACTTTTTAAAACACACTCAAGGACTTAATGAACCATAGAGCGGATCACAACATTCAACATATTACCACATAATGGTCAATGCACTAAACTTACAAGGAACACCAACTTTATACCATCATGCGACAGAAGCAACATAATCAAACATGGATTACTGTTACACTTTCTTTCCATGCTTATATACTTCTTTATACTCGTTGCCATTTTGAGGAACTGCCTTTTCAAACTTTTAGGCATGCTCATTATTTCATCATAAAGTTAGACAGACAATGGATTTCTCTTTCACACATTGTGCAAATCCACACTTCAACTCATTGAGAAATTAAGCAAGTCACGTAGTGGCACAAATATTATGAATCATGTAGATCAACTATAATCTTATAGTCCGGACATAGTACCATCAAGGTCATACATAACATTACCATGTTCAACTTTTGTTCAAGGAGGGACTACCTTCTCCTAGTCAAAACACACACATGGCATCATAGAGTTTACATAAAAAAATGCACAAAGGTCAATTCATCTCAAGGTGGATTTCTTTACTTCAAAGTGAAGCATGCTTAACTCTCTTCGTTATGAAGTCAAAAATGACAGCTCATACCACACACATCAACACAATAGGAAGTCATTTCATATAATTCCAATTTCTAGCATGACATTTGTTTTCGTAAACATACATCCTTTAGGAAAGTTACTACAATTCTTAGGCCCACATTGATGGCATTGGCTAGACATACCATCACTTCTAAAGAGTGAACCTACAACAACACTTCCTAATTCATTAAACTCACACCTTTTTCAAGTGTCTCATAAATTCTCATTTAAAAAAGATTCAACACCTCATTTTAGGGATAAAAAATCTACTTATCAAAGGTGTTGTAAAGCATGATCATCTAGCCACCTCATGAAGTTAATTGCACATTCATCACATCAAGAGGATCAACAACATGAGAAACATGCAATTTGGTAAAAGCACTTTTTTCATACAATAATGATCTTTCATAACATGTATTAGATAATGTTATGTAAGACATGCATAACATATGAAGAACATTCAACTCATACTTATATGACACACTCCCATCATAAAAATCTACTATGGAACTCTTTGGGTTCAAGCTTGATTAGGAATAGAAGGAAAAGATAGGGATATGTACAACCCCACTACTCACATCATTATCCCCCGCTTAGGGTAAACTCACTTAAAAGAAACTTATCTCACTCAAGAGGACTTGGACTTACCAATTATTGTAGTCAAGCACACATCCTCTCTCTTGGGGTGAAGATCATGATAATTGTTATTCCACAGTATACACACAAGTGTACGTGGTCCGCAAGTAATATAGTTTCTTCTTGAAATGAGTTATCTTTCCTAAGGAACTAATGATCAACTTATATTCACAATTTATTCCACAATCAAAGAGAAAAGTAACTACTTTGATGGTTGATTGTTTTATGGTTAGCAAAGACTATTATGGACTAAATTTAAAGTAAACAACGGTGAACGACTTTGATATAATGTTTCAAGAAAGTATATAAGCAGTTCCATAGCTACAACATATAACAAACCTCATGCATCATAACATCAACATTGAACTTACTTCAGTTGTCAAATTACTGGTTTATAGGGTTGATAGTATGATCCAGGATAATCACTTGTCGTACCTACCCTAGTTATCTATCTAAATACATCTTTGAGATGGGATAAATAAACTAACTCATGAACATTTATATTTCATCCTATTTTGTAACCAAGCAATGTGTTCATCTTTTGGGCGTCACTCCTGAAAACCAATCACTTCAAGTTAATGGTTTGACCGAGCTGTCTATATATTCTCTGGTCTATCTAACCACTTCTGTGGCCAATTCAAGATTAAAGACTAAATTTGTTTCTAGATGGCCAGTCAAGAAATAGTATAGTCTATATATAAAAGTAATTTAAATTTACAACCGAAGAGTAATTCATAAAGCTTCAATGTCTGCGTACCATGACACCTGAGAGATATCCAAAGACATCGATTGATCATCCAAAAAATCTTCCCTTACTCGATCACTCACATTCACATGTGAGAAATCCTCTAACCTATATAAGTGATCACCTATTTGTTTTTTGTACCTTTTCTGTATTTGATCTCAAGGCCAACTTCTAGGAGAAACAATATCCAATGAATAATCATTGGTTTATTATCCTTCTTATTTAATAGGTACCTGATGGATGCATGATCAATGAAAACAATTACTTTGGTGCCTACCAAATACGACCAGAACTTGTTGAAGACAAACATTATAGCTAGGATCTCCTTCTCAATCACTGTGTAGTTCGCTTGTATGGAGTCAAAGGTCTTTCTTTCATAATAAATAGAGTGGAAAAATCTATTCTTTCTTTGTACAAACACTGCACCCACTGCTATATCACTAGAATCACACATGAGTTCAAATGGTACCTCCCAATCTGATGCAATTATAATAGGATTCTCAATTAAACTCCTCTCCAACAACTCAAAATCTTTTAAGCAAAATCCATCAAAATCAAACTTCACCTACTTCTCCAAAATACTACATATGGTTCGTGCATTCCTTGAAAAAACCTTGATGTATCGCTGGTAAAAACCTACATGGCCTAGAAAACTATGCACCGTTTCATAGAAGTAGGAGGCAAAAATTTCTGCATGACCACTTTGTCCTTATCCACTTCCAACATAGATTTAGACACTTTCTGCCTTAAAACTATCCCCAGTCTAACCAAGAAATGACACTCTCCAGTTTAACATTAAGTTGGTGTCTTCACATCTAGCAAGTACCTTATCAAGATTTCAAAGACATACCTAAAAGGACTTCCTAAAGATTGGGAATCCTCCATCAATACCTCCACAAAATTCCCTACCATGTCCTAGAAAATGTCCATTATACACCTTTGAAAAGTCGTCGGTGCATTGGAAAGTCCAAAAGGCATGCATTTGAAAACATATGTGCCATACGGACAAGTGGATGTGGTCTTTTCTTGGTCTTCTGGTTGAATCAAGATTTGAATATATACCCGGAATACCCATCTAAAAAGAAATAGTACTCTTCCTCTACTAGTCGGTCAAGCATAGGTAGTTATCTTTCGGGGTAGAATCATTTAATTTTGGGTAATCCATGCAAATACGCCACCCGGTCACTGTTCTAGTGGGAATCATCTCATTCTTTTCATTCCTTACCACAATCATGCCACCTTTCTTGGAAAGAAATTGTACCGGACCTACCCACTTCCTATCTGAGATGGGATATAAATTCCAACATCTAACCACTTTATAACTTCCTTTCTTACCACTTCTCTCATTACAGGGTTTAGAAGGCATTGATGTTGTGCTATGGGTTTGTGATCCTCTTCCATATAAATTTTGTGCATACACAACGCCAGACAAATCCCATGGATATCAACCATATTGCTAACATTTCCTTTCTTCCTCCGCTTTAATATCCGCAATGCAACCTCAACCTATAAATCTGACAATTATGCAGAAAGTATAACTAAAAAAGTTTCATTAGTACCCAAATAAGAAAACCTTAGGTGAGCCGGCAGAACTTTTAGCTCCAACTTAGGGGCTTCCTCCATTAATGGTTTTTGTGGAGGATCCAACTCGTGAACTAATGGCTCCACTTGAGTTCTACGAGTTTCTGTTGGAGCTAGATTAAGCATGATTCATCTCTGGAGCTTCCATATCTCCCTATAACTCCTGAATTCCTAGCACTTTGTTTAAAGAATCTTCTGGCATATGTACATGGGAATCTACTATGTGATCAACCACTGTATTGGCAGACAATTCTTCATACACAACAGACAATTTGAAAAAGCGATAGACATCAAATACTTCAATATTATCCTGCGCCCTTATTGTTAGTTGGCCAGCTACTGCATCAATCAACACCCTAACCTTGGCCAAGAAAGGTCTTCCCTAAATTAATGGGACTTCAGAATATGGTTCAAAATCTGAGACCACAAAATCTACAGGAAAGATCAATGACCCTACTTGCACTAACACATCTTATACCACCCCATTCGGCCTAGCAGTGGATCTATTCGCGAGTTAGAGAAAAACAATGGTTCTTTTTGTACTACCCAACCATGATTTTGGTAAAAAGAAAAATGCATCAGATTTATAATTTTCCCTATATCACATAACACCTGAGCAGGAACACTTTGCCCAATAATTATTTGCATAGTAAAACTACCTGGATCTTTTAAATTTTTGGGAAGTCTATTTTGGATGAGCTGCACTCCTCAGTAAGTACAATAGTTTCATACTCTGTGAGCCTCCTCTTGTTTGCCACAATGTCCTTCACATAATAAGCATACTCCAGAATACCCTGCAAAATGTTAACTAGAGGTAGATTAATATGAACATATTTAAGAAGAGAGAAAAACTTACCAAACCATTCATCTCGATTCTACTTCTTTAGCCTCTGTGGGAATAGAGGTGGTCACTTCTTTTGGGGTATGGGTTCCTCAACGTTAGAGATTTTTACTACCTCTTCCACTTTCTTTTCTATGTTTTTTTACCTTAGTTTCTCTTCTTTGGAGTTAGTTCCTCTAGTTACAACCATCTTCTCGTACGTACTACATACAGTTGCTTAGGTTTGGGATCAGTATCAAAAGACATCCCCCCTTTGGGGATGCAAGTTCAAAGAATTAGCCTCTTGCACAACTTGTTTCTCTAAACTCATTTGGGACATGTGGATGTTTCTGATGTTCTCGTCCTGCTTATCTATTCTAGCACTTAACTTAGTCCCCATTTCATTCATGAGTTTTTGGAATAATTCTTCATTGGTCATCCTACCTTTTGACACACTTTTGTTAGGATTTTGGTATTGTTGCCAAACCCCTTGATTACGGTATTGGTTTGCACGTTGTGCCTGATTTTGGTTTTGGTTCCCACCCCAAGAAAAGTTAAGATGGTTTCTCCAACCGTGTAATTGTTAACGTAATTTTGTTGGCCTTGACCCCTTTATACGTTAAGTAGATAATTTACAGAATCTGGGTTTGCCTCATATTGCTAAGTGTCACGGGTTCAACTACCACCTACCCTACACCAATTTGCTGCTTGTTCTACCACATTCACTGATACTTGATTCGAAGCCAAAGGCTTAAAATGCAAAGTCATGGTATGTTGCATTGAACCTATCTTGGAATTCAAAGTTGTAGCTTGGTCAACATCTAATATATCTACAACCTTTTGGGTTGTAATTCAAGAAATATCCCTCTCATACCCTTGGTTCCCTTCTGACAGTTTATCAAGTAAATTGAAGAATGGTTCACTTGCACGGGCATTATAGTATAATCCCTCAAAGAAAGCATGAGTGAATACCCTATTAGTATACATGTGGTGTGGGAAAGCAATCAATATTTGTTTGAATCATGACAACGCTTAGTACATGTCTTCCCCATGCTTTTAAGAAAAGTTTGTTATTTCTCCTCTCAACTTGGTGGATTTATATGATGGGTAAATCGACTTAAGGACTTCTTTGTCAGAACATCATAAGTAGTAATGGAGTTTGGTGGTTCAGAGTATAACCATCGGTTTGCGGATCCTACCAATGAGTATGGGAATAATGTTAGTCTCACAGTCCGGTGAGACTCCAAGTGGGATTATGTATCAGTGATATGTATGATTTCCTGATATATGGTAGAGTATCTTCATGTGGGAGACAAGTGAATTGCCCATTTGCATGGAGAATTTGAACTATGTTCAAATCTTTAATTCAAACCTTCCTCCCGGTGGAGGTTTTCTCATACTCGATGCCAATTTAGCGGCGTGTGGCAGTGCCATATCTCATACTTGTCTTGCCGGAATGATAGGGACATCAGGGGGGTATTCTTTGGTCATCAACATTTTCTTGATTATTCGGATCCCTAGGATTATTCACATCTTTCGGATTGTCTTGATAATCATTGCCACGGTTTTCATGATGTCCTAACCCTAATTCCCCTCGATTTATTTTTTTCCCTGATGTAAAACTCTTTCAGGTTCGTTTTAAGAACTAACCAGATCTCCTTTTTGACCCAGACCTGAAGTTCAAATGCGTGCATCAAAAAATCTAGGATCAAGTAATTAATACCTAAATATTCTAATTGTAGACTTAAGAAAATTGAATATAAATCAATTTCTAAGTCCGGGCAGCGGCGCCAAACACTAGTTGTTCCCCATTATACACACAAGTGTATGTGGTCCCGTAAGTAATATAATTTATTCTTGAAATGAGTTATCGTTTCCAAGGGACTTATGATCAATTTATATTCACAACAAATTCCACAACTAAAGAGAAAAGTAACTACTTCGCAGGTTGATTGTTTTATGGTTATCTAAGACTATTGTTGACTAAATTTATAGTAAACAATGGTGAACTAGTTTGATATAATGTTTTAGGCAAGATTAAAAGGAATTCCAGAGCTACAACATATAACGAATGTCATGCATCATAAGATCGAGTTAGAACTAACTTTAGTTGTCAAAATTATGGTGTATAGGGTTGATAGTATAATCCGGGTTAATCACCTCTCGTTACGTACCACAGTTAGATACTCCATCGTTGAGCGTGGATAAATAAACTAATTGGCGAGCATTAATATTTCATGCTAATTTGTAACCAAGTAAGGAGTTCGTCTTTTAGGCATCACTTTTGAAAACTTATCGCCTCAAGTTAATGGGCTGATCGATCTCTCTATATTCTCTAGTCTATCTAACATATCCTATATAAGTTTTAGATTATACGCTAAATTTATTCATAGATGGACAATAAATAAATAGTAAAACAATAATATAAAAGTAATTTGAATCTACAACTGAAGATTAATTATAAAGCTTCAAATATTTAATAATCGATTTGTAGTTGCATCCCTACAACTAGGGAGTTTAGCTACTCATGTTCATGCTAATCAAGAAAAGATAATTTTTTTAAAAAGAATCCATAAAATAGAAGAGCTAAGATGATTACAAAGTTGATTCTTTTCCTTGTATACTAAACAAACATCAAACCCCCACAATGTCAGCTCTAGGATCTATTTATAGTAGAAGCTAAAGTTCAATACAAATCCTAGTCAAATTAGAACTCCTAATTATTGTATAAATCTTGGAAAAGTCGTAATACGCTTGGGGCAGCGTACCTCCACTCACCTAGCACATTCTGTGAGATTTCACCTCTTGGCGCTGTGCATCATCATAGCTCCTTGATAGTTTCTATGAGCATACAACCTTGGCACGTCGTGTCGTGCAGAGTTCCTCAATAATGGATCTGAGCGACAAGCCATAATGCGGGGCGCCTAGTTTAGGTGCTTCCACACTTAGTCATTTTGTACGTCCATCTCTTTTCCTTGTTTTTTCTTCGCTTCACCTCCAATTTCTCTGAGAGTTCAGGAAATTACTGATCGTTTCTGTGAGTGCTTACTCAACACAATAAACCTCAAAATCAAGCTAATAACTAAAGATCGTCCTTTAACAACACTAAAACATTGGCAATTATCGACTACTTAGGCATATAAACATGCCTAAGATTATTAACTTTGCTTAACCTCACTTCCTCTCATCTCTACAAAAGAAACCATTTCCCTTTAGTTAATCACTCACACTCCACTAGGTGAGGAATTGAAAAGGTCACAAATGGGTAGCTAACTTACTCCACTCCATAACCATCACTCAAAGCTATTCTAAATATAGGTAAGTTCAAGTGAACTCATGATAAGGAGATTAAGGGCATTCATAGTCTTATTATATAGGCACATTATTCCCCGCTTGGGGTAAGCCTACTCAATATCCATCACATCATACCCTTAAACACAAAGGTCAAGGAAAGTCAAGACCAAGCCTACATAGTTCTCACATAAGAAGGTTTGACATCCTTGAGGGTTTCCAGTCCTAATATAATCTCAAGGATCTTACTAACTCAACCATCAATAGGTATCCCTCAAGTACCATTTATCCTAAAAGTTTATCATCTAAAGGAACTCATAACAATCAAGTTAGGTCATACTACACAACCACATGAGGCCTTAAATACACCATGAGTACCAAGGGTAATTCCACATCTCATCACCTCCTACCACCAAGTAATTAAAAGGGTAGTAGTTTCAGATCAAAGCCTACAAGGATCATCAGCTTTGGTGTAAACTTCCAACCAAGTATGCCTAGGTACAACCTGTGCACTTTCTCAAATGACCGTACTCAATATCAAACTTAAAAGACAACTAACCCCTTCAAAGTATGTCAACATTAATTTTTCTCCTTATATTTCAGAGTTAAGGGTACATACTACCCTCTAAGTCATCCCTAGGGAAAACAATAATCCCAACCTAGGGAATAAAACCATTTTCTCCCCTTTTTCCCACTCTTAGAATAGGTTCATAAGGGAACAAATCAACAAGTCATAAGGGTTCTCCAATTAACAAACACACCTCAAAATCACCTTACAGGGTTCAACACTCATATTCCCTCAAGTCTAAACAAAAAACTCTAAACCATACAAGGGATATCTATGAGGCATTACATATATACAACGACAAACTTCATCTTTCACTATTTAATATACTTTCTCAAAATAATTCAAACCTATATCATAAATTGTACCATCATCATACATAACTATAAAACAACCCATCATTCCAAAGGGAACTTCATTTAACTACAACATCCCTTAACAAGGTATAACCATGTCATACATAGCTTCTCAACATAATATAATAACTCAAACCTCATAAATCACATATGTAGCCATAAATGTCATCACAACATATATTCATATTCACCTCCACACATACTCATCAAGACACAAACCAAGGTAAGCATCAAAATTCACTTTTTCTCCCTCAAGCTTTGAGACATCCTCCTTTCCAAGTGATCATATCTAAAAGACCACGGGACAAGAAAACATAAGATAGAATTCGTATAGAGATAAGTTCTATGGCACAACACAAGAGTAGTGAAGAAATTTAGACTCTGTCATCCTGTAGCCTCTCTCTCATAGATGTTTCGCGACTCACCATCGATGAACGAGACTCTACTAGACGTGGTAATATGAGACTTTGAAACCCAATGAGTAATCCCAAAACCTTATGCTCTAATACAAAGTTTGTCACTACCAGGGAGAACCCCCTAGAAGTAACACGTTGTACTTGACCTCTGAGAAGTCTTATACAAGCCCTTAGACATATTTTATTGCACAATCGTAATAAATAAATATCGAAAAATATAAAACTTTTCATACCACATCATATGCTAGATTAATCACTTTATATATATATAAGAAATATCATAAGTACATAAATAGACTGTGAGTCTCTTTGCCATCTTTTGACACAAGTAAATAGAATAGAATAAGGACACGACCCTTAACAACATAATATATAAGTCTAAACTATTACATTAACTCAAATAAACATCTTGATATAGGCAACCCTTGAATCATAAGGGTTCCTTTACTTGAACGTGGGAAATCTATCTAAGCTCTTCACTGATGAGACATCCTCTAGCCATATACACCTAGACTTTGTGTAAAATGATGAAGAAGAATGGTATTAGTACAAGAATGCACTAAGTATGGCAACAATGCATTTAAAGAGGACATTTCATTTGAAAGCATGCAACATGTCTTTTTAGTAAACTTCATGAAACATTGGCACATATAAGCACAATATAGTTCAAACACATCATATTAATATGGATAATACTCATAATAGATGATAAAGTCATTTATTATACATTGAGGAATATTCAATTCATACAACATATTTTCTCTCATTTATCCTACTTCTTTCCTTAAGTAACCCTCAAGTGTATTTAGTACAATGTATCACCTTGAGGTAATGTTACAATAGTGTACCATAGATATATTTCATAAACATAACCACATATATTCAAAAATCATAAGGACCTCATAGACATAAGATTTACATAAGCATCATCATCTAAGACAACCCCTAAGTCACACTAGTGAAATGTGTTGGTAGCATCCTCTAATACTACTTCCACCAAGTGTACCTAAGAATTCACCTTAGACTAGGCATAACATACTTAACAGGTCATAAAACTTTCATTTATAACTAGACATAAGTTGTATACTTCATAGGACAATATAAGGACTCTTTCATTTATTAAAACCATATTCATAACTCACTTAGTTCATACCATAGGTAGACCACCCTAATAACCCCTTCAAAAACTTACTTGAATAATGTATAAATGGAGTCTTATACCCCCACATATCCTAAGTAAACTAACATAAAAGCCATAAGTGCAATTCGCACACATACACATAATTCATGTCTTGACATACAAAGTCAGTTAACATGATTTCATACAATTAGTACATAACATATGTCTTACTTTCATAGATGTACTAATCTTATCCTTTCTTGGAATTCACTAGTGCAATGCATGGGTAGGGGCCATAAAAAAGTCATACCTATACTAACTGATCTTCTCTAGATGTTATGATTAGAGTCCATAATCTTATCTTATCAAAAAGACCACTGGACAAGAAAACATAAGAGAGAAGTCATATAGAGATAAGTTTTATGGAACGACACAAAAGTAGTGAAGAAAGTGAAACTCTATCGTCCTATAGACTTTCTCTCATTGATGTGTCGCGACTCACCATCGATAAACGAGGCTCTATTAGACGTGGAAATATGAGACTTTCAAACCCAAGGAATAATCCCAAAACCTTATGCTCTAATGTGATGTTTATCACGATCGAGGAGCACCCCCTAGAAGTAACACGTTGTACTTCACCTCTCGGATGTCTTATACAAGACATTAGACATTGTTAATTTCATAATCATAAAAAAAAATAGCAAAAAATTTAAAACTTTTCATAGCACATTATATGCTAGAATAATAACTTTATATATACAAAAAATATCATAATTACAAAAGTAGACTCTGAGTCTCTTTGTCATGTCCTATACCAACACATATCCTAAGTAAACTCATTTGAGAAGCCATAAGCTCAATTCACACGCATACACATAATTCTTGACTTGACAGGCAAAGTCAGTTAACATGTTTTCATACAATTAATGCATAACATAAGTGTTACTTTCATACGTGTACTAATCTTATCCTTTCTTGGAGTTCACTAGTGCAATGCATGGGTAGAGGCCATAATCCTACCTATACTAAGTGATCTTCTCAAAAAGTTATGAATAGAGTACATAATCTTATCATATTTCATTTCTTACTTTGGGAGACTTAGCCATAACCGACATAGACCATGTGAGCTACATGGAATCTAGAGTTCTCCTCCCACACTGAAAAGAGAAGGTTAACACTTCCCTAAGGTGTAACCAATGATACATAGCTATCTAGGTGTTATCCACAAGCTATAACCTACTGGGGCACGTAGGTATGGAACATGGAAATTGATTATACAAACCTTGACTTACTAGCTTGGAGGTTTCCGTCTCATGAGACAATATCTATGTTGGGATCCAAGACTTGCTAAACATGAAGGTTCTCTATAGGAAGCCGGAATTACTAACATGAATCCCCCACTCTCATTTGTCATGTTCCCTTGGTGCTAGGCTCTAACTCCCTTTTTAGATATATTTAAGCCATTAATACATTAATGCATAGAGACAGCTTTTAGAGATTTCTCCTACATACATTATATTGCTCAAAGGTTTCTAAGATGATAGTGTTCTTTCATCATAGACCTATTTCATGTAAAAATGTCCTTTCACATATTCGATCATATATCATTGTGTATGTTCATACAATGTGAGATCTACGTTCACATAAACACTTCTTATCGCACATGTTCATGACTTTATTATCATATACTTCACATGTATAGAAATAGGTAATGATGCATAGGAGAACTATCATTTCCTTAATCATCATGAATCTATCCTATTCAAAGTCATGCATGAAGTGTGTGTACATTGGTCAACATTATCACATGATGGATATGACAAAACCCGGAGGAAGCCACCCTTTAAAGATCACAACACATGTACAACATTCCTCAAATATCATTGATGTGACGTGCTTCACACTGATGAGTAAGAATCTACAAACACGAATTCATAGACTCTATATGGATGTTTAAGTCTATGCTCTGATATCAAATTTGTCATGCCTAGATCTTACACCCTTGACGTGGACGACATCCAACGACCATTGTTAGCCTTGATCGAACCCTTGTCTTGGCTTACTTCACGGAGTATAATACTATACTCATCTTTGATAATGAGTTAAAAGCATTCTCTTCAAATAACTTAAACAATTATATTAGCCAAAATAGCACTAAGCTTAACCCTTGAAATATAAAAAAAAAATTGGACACCAAAAATGAACTACTAACTGTCTATGAACCCTCTAAACTAACTAAGATAAATGGTGGGACATACCCCACAACATCCTAAAGAAGTAAGCTACAAAAGAAATAGAAGAGATGTCTTTCGAAATGCAAGGAGGCTTGATAAATGACTATGGAGTGCTCTATCATGACCGGGGAGCACACCCTAAAGTAACTTGTCGTACTTGACCTCTCGAAGGTCTTATTAATCCCATAGTTTTAATTCATCTCATTGTCATAGATAAATTTAGCAAAAAAATTTAAAACTTTCATATCACATCATATGCTAGAACATCACTTTTATTACATATATAAAATAACATTAAATACATAGTCAGACTCCAAGCTTCTTTTCCATCTTAGACTCGACATCATTATATTACAATAGGTACACAACCCTTTTAACATAAATCATAACTAAGCTATTACAACACTTTACTAAAAAAAATGACTTAGGAAATCCTTGGACTTAAGGATTCCTTTCCTTAAGCTTGAGAATCACATATCAAGAACTTCTCCTTAGAGACATCCTTTAAGAATCCATAACATGCACTTTTTAAAAAGAGTAAAGAAGAATGGTGTTAGTGCAAGAATGCACTAATTATGGAAACCATGAAAAACATGCATTTAAAAGTGACATCTTACTTGAAACTAGGCATCATCCCTTTTTGTGTAAAATTCCTAAAGCTTTGACGTAATAAGTATCATCTAATTCACATACTACATATAAGCATATTCAATGGTTATATGTCATACAAAGCCACACATTGTATTGAAGGCATATTTGCTTAATTACCTTTGACAATAATCTTTTTTTTTACACTGAACCGTTTTCTTATAGGTTCAATGTATAGATATTGTCTTTTTACACTATCCACACCCAATTGTCACCTTAGGACACTAGGTACTCATACATGCAACTTTAATAAATACAACATAAGCATTTATAGTTCCATTTAATATAATAAGATATATACCTCACATTTCTCCAAACACCCTTTATGGAACACATAGAAAAACTCATTAAAAGATTACATACATGTCAAGACTTACAAATATCATCATATGATGTGATAGACAACTAAATGGAATATTTAGACTTCACATCACTTATCATCATAAGACCTTACTCATAATCCCAATTTAATACTACTAATGTAATTTACATGTGAATTCTCATAACCTCAAATGTACTTAGTTAGCTCATTAAGAGACTACAAGCATTATCATTTACTTCATACAATAACAAGGCAAGCAAATAAAACTTCATACATTCCATGAAAGGCCTTATTCATATAGTCACTAAGACCAACATTGTACAAATATGGTAAGACCAAATCATATAGACTCATACCATGCATATCATAATAATATCTAGACAACACTAAAATGCCATGTATAAGGACACCTTCCTTGAACTTCATTCAAAAGCTACTTGTGCAATGCATAAGTAAAGTCTCATACCCTCTACTATACTAAGTAACATCCCTTAGATTATCCTAGTTAGAGTCCTAGCTCTACTTCCGTTGTCCATTTTACTTTAGGAATGCTACAGCCCTTACCGAAACTAATATCGTGGGTGCTAAACATAGAATCTGGTGATGTAGAGTCTTAATCCAAGGGAAGGTGCTCTACTAAGACAAAGTAGATCATTAAAATCATGCTAGAATATTAGGTAAATATTATTTTCTAGATCCTATGGGGCTAAAATAGTTTATTGAACTTGGAGGTATATATTGAAACCATCTTTATGCCTATTTAGGAATTCTATGTTTCTGCCTCGTGAGGACGATGATGAACAAGTTCCCCACATTTGGAACATGCACCCTTCATCTAAGTCATTCAGTACTATGCTATGTTCCCTTTATTAAAATCCTTTGCTCATAGGTCATAGATGATATTTCATCAAATTAAGTCTTGTCCGAAGTCCTTTCATATGAACTTAACATATTCAAGTACTATCTAGTTTAGGAAACTCTTGAGAACACTTTCAACAACCCCTCTGTTGACTAGATCATCATATATGCATCATGGGCATATTTCATGTGGGTGGGTGTATACATATATGTGAGAAAACATTTCACACAAAAACCATTACACCACACTTTTTCATACTTCATTATATTTTATACTTAACATCGTAGAACATAAGTAATATTCATAACATGCTCATGCATTCATATTCATGTACATAACTCACAAGCCTAGGAATTATCTTATCAAGGCACACATGTGCAATGCATATACAAAATCTCATACCCTTTTTCATATTAGTATACATATCAAGTCATCCTAGTTAAGGGATAGATAACTTACTTCATAGACATATACTTTAAATGCATAATAGTAGACACAAGTGCATATGAAAATACTCTTTCATTAGACACTATGAACGTATACTACTTTTAAGCATGCATGAGGCGTAAGTGTGTGTACATTGGTAAACATGATCACATTATGGCTATCAAATTCATATTGAGGAACAACCCTATTAGGACCACAATGCACCTTCAAGCATTGACCACACAACATATACTAGCATAGGAGACAAAATGACTTCAACTCTTGTATTCAAGACTACTAAAATTATCTAATCACACATTCATATAAGGATACGTAGATAATGATAATTACCCATAATTACTCATCGATTCAAGCACCTACACCTAACCCTAACATAGTCATATACATGCTCATAGCACTAATAATACAATCTAGATCATACTACAATGGAAGACTAGGCGTGTTACTTCTAATTGGGTGATTATAATAACCACACCTTAATAATACATATAGCATGCATTCAAAGACACGATCACATAACATATAGAATTATAAGGAAGAAAAATCTGCCACCATAAGTGGACCATACCACAAATGCCATCCAAGGCCAATTCAACTAGCAATTCTATAGAGAAGTAAAGGAAGTAGGCAATCTTACCAATTTCAGTAAGGCCTTGATCATCATTGATCAATACTTATATTACATCAGCTATCCATATCGAGGGCAGTAACTAAAAGTACACTAACATAATAGAAATCATGCATCACTCATAACAAGATCAAGATCATATAGAGTAAACTGCATGATATATCTATAGAATGTGGAGGAATGTAGGTCATCCTTACTAAAATACCATTCATTGATCATCACGGATCATTCATAAATAATTCACCATCAATTTGAATACAAAACACTAAAATAGACAATTCAACATGGAATAACCATAATTTAATTAACATAAGATCAAAATCAAAAAGCTCATTAATAGTGTAAATCGAGAGCTTGGAAGAGATCATTGGTTCATCATAAAATTGGATTGAAAACATCATTATAAATAGTAGCCAATGCATAATTCATCATAATCATTCTTTTGAAATGTTTTTGATAGGTAACCCATGGCCAGATGGAAAGCTAGACAATTTGAAAATGAATTCTCATTGAAAACATTGAAAGGAACTCTTTAGATGAAATATTATCTATTATTAAGAATTAAAACATCTACATGAACAAAGGCCCACGAAATTAAATGAGAAAAACCTTCAACTCAAAATTTGATAGCTTCCTTATTCTTTCTTGGGTAAGAGAGAAAACTTGGGGTTTTGATTTTGGGTATTGAAAATATATTACTATGACTTTTAAAATAAATTAAACTATTTATGTTTAATGCATTAACCATTTAATATCAACCCCAGTAAATAAATGATTGAAATCAATTTATTGAAAATCACCAACTTAAGGCAGTCTCGCCAAGGACTACGACCACCTTCACTAGCTATGAAGGTGATAGAAAACCAAGTGCTACAGTCCGTGTTCAAATATTGAATAACCTTCTTGAACTTACCAAGATCCCTAAGGATAAGGCACTTCCCTGAACATCTTGATGAGTCGTGGTCATGACCACTGGCCGTGAAGTGACTCATGGATGTTCGGGAAGTAGCATGGACAATTACCTTGCCTCACATTCCACCAACTCCTTTCGACGACCACCTTTATAAGCCGTGGCAAAAACCACTAGCCTTGAAGTGTTCCGTAAAAGTTGAGGTAGTGTGTTTCTAAACTTGGGGCAACCTTGGCTCTTTTTGTAAGGCTTGCACCTTTTTGGATTAGCTCTTATCAAATACCTTCAACCAACATCAATCAAGAGTCCTATAGCCTTTAGTATAACATGTGCCTTGACGTTGACTAAAAACATTCATCAAAACAAGTCTAGGCAAAATCAACACGTAAAACATGCAAAAGCATACTATAACACACTAGACGTCTCTACGCTAACTATCGAACGTCACCGGACGTTCTTTGACGGTTAAACTCCAAATGACTTCGAATGAATCATCATATAGTGAAACACTTAATTAACATATTGTCTTCATTTTAGGCACATGTGAGGCTCTAATAACCCTAATTAACTTTTAGGTCCTTATAATATCCGCTACTTGGGACATTCGTTTTCAAATGACACTTAGAACATTTTATAACACTTAAAGGACTTCAATAACCCATAGGAAAGCTCACAAAATTCAAAATAACATTGCATAGAAGTCAATGCACCAAACTTAAAAGGAACACAAACTTCAAACCATTTATCACTTAATGCAACAAAAGCAAGCAAACCTTTATTCACTCACCTTTTAATGCATTAATAACATAGGCTCTCATCATGTTCATAGGAGAAATATACTTATCCTAATCATAACATGGTATTCTCATTTCAATTAATTAAGAGCTCGTTATTAAAAAGCCTTTAATTTATCCATTTAACAATCCTAAAATGACTATGCAAAGTAATGCTTAATGTATTTAGAATGCCTACGATTAGACCGGATTCACACGGATTGATGCTTGTAGAACCAGACCTCTGAACCCTTGCAACAGCAAACCAGCTAACTTTGTCTGTTATTTGATATAGTAAAGGTTTGTTCCAGCCATCTAGGGCACCCAAATATGATGATTTACCCGGATGAGTCTTAACCAGACTTAAAAAGGGGTAATCTTATGTTTAGAGGGGCTAGGGGTAAAATGGGCTTTTCCAGGATAAGGGTGGTATTATAATTACCCTTTGTAATTAATTAATTAATTAATTAATTCATATTTTTAATAGGCAATTTTGGTAGAGGTGGCCGAAATTGACCCTTTAAGCAAAATCTTGCTCCACCCGTATTCGAGCCTCGGTGGAAGCAATGATATAATTGATTTTATTGTTTTTAGTGAATTAGTTAATTTAATTTATATTGAATTGGATGATGATTTAATTAAAGGAAAATCAGATTTTTAATAAATAATAATAATAATATTAATATTAATAAATAATGAAGAGTCCTTGTTAGACTAAGACTCCACCTAACTCTTGTAATCCTAATCAACTCAAACTCACGTTTCTCTCTCCTCTCATCTCTCATAAATGTCTGATTATATAAAGCTCATCTAGAACATGAACTCTAAAAACTCAGTAGAAAAGTTAGTCTAAAAATATAAAGCAAAAGCAAAGTTATTTACACGATTGTGTTTGAAGTTTCAGTATTAAGGCTTGGTTTCAAGCTAAATTGGCAGCATTGGAACAAGTTTTGAACTACATTAAGGTATGGATTTTCTTATATCTTGGTCCCTTTCCCAAGAGACACCTAAGTTCTGTTTAAATTCTAATCGAGAAAGTAAGGTTGTCCCCGTTTCATGACCCTGTCATGAGATCCTTTGAAAGATTCAAATCATGTGTTGGTATATCTTCTGATAGATAATTTTTGGTGTTGTAGTTATTATGTGTTGAATGTGTATTCGTAAATCATGTTAGGTATAAAAATATATTTCAGAAAAGTATATAATGTTTAATGTTTTACGCATGTGTGTGTTGAAAATTTACTATGTTTGCTGCCTGAAATTTGTGTTTTAAAAATGTTGTCTTTTCGTTTATGAAAATTCTAAAATTGTGATGTTCATATAAGGGTAATGTTGCTGGAAAAAAGTCACCCGAAATACTCCAAGAGTCAACATAATAAACGAGAGAAAAACGAATTGAAAGAGGACAGAATTTCCAGCTTGCTAGATATGTTGGTCTTGGCCTATATTTTGGAGTTGGAGTTATGTTTTAAAATTTTATTTAAAATGTGAGATCATTGGGGATTGAACACAAGACCTAACCACATGTAAAATATATAAAAATTTCATGAGAAAAATGAAAGGAAAAAATAAATATGAAGAGTGGGGATTGAACCCACGACCTCTTGAATAGATGAGAGGGTTAGGAGAAAAATAAATGTGGAGAGTGGGTATTGAACCCACGACCTCTTGAATAGATGAGAGAGTTAGGATAAAAAGGAGAAAAATAAATGTGGAGAGTGGGGATTGAACCCACAACCTCTTGAATGGATGAGAGAGTTAGGAGAAAAATAGAGGAGAATAATAAATGTGAAGAGTGGGAATTGAACCCCCAACCCATTAAATAGGTGAAAAGTTAAGAGATAAATTAAGAGGAAAAAAAAGAGCTTTTGGGGAATTGATTCCATAACCTCCTTGCCTTAAACGAAAAAAGAGAAGAGGAAAAGAAAGGAAATATTGTGGGAGTGATGGGGATCGGACTAGGGTCCACCAAATCTGAAAAGTGCAATCATCAAGTTTTAAAAAAATCAAGTTTAATATTAGATTAAGTATTTCTTAAAGGAATTCGAAATTGGGTTCCCTTGAACAATTCCATATTGATAAATAGGTCATACGTGAATAAATATATAATGAATGTTGTCTCCAATGATCGAAATCAATATCCTGACATATCTACAAGATGCATAAATCTTGTACCACATAATCTTGGGTAAATATGAATCACTTAGACAAACTATGACTGAAGCCTCATGTCTTGTATGTGTGGACTCATAAGTCTAGCATACGTTTAAAATTAAGTGAATCTAAGATGTTATGTGATGAGATAATGAAACCCCAGAGGGGTTAAGTAAGAGTGTCAAACATTAAAGGGGCAAGTGCATTGGTATACAATGAAATGAACATTCATGTAAAGTGGTGAGTAAATATTAAGTGTTAATGTGCTAAAGTTAAAGAATGTTGTGAGAAAATGCTAAAAGTCTAAAGATAAAGGTGAGAGGAATCTCAAATGAGCCTAAGTAAATGTTACCAAGACTTACTAACTTATGGGAGTGTAAAGTTAATGAAGAGACCAGTCCCTATGAACACTATTATAAAAGTATTGAAGTTAATGAATAATTAATACTAATGATTAGTTGAGAAATCATATAATAGTCTATGATGCCCTCATTCTAGAAGTCAACTTCTATGATGTATGATATGAATGTAATGCAACTTTATACTTAGCACCGATAGGCTAGCTATGAATTGTGGTAACTTCTTTCGAGAAGGAAGAGGTTCGTGAAATTCTGATGAGATGAGAGTCCGTCAAGACGGGTATGGGTCTCCTTATATCTCTTAGTCTTTGAACTTATACTTCCAGTATAAGGTTCTAGTAGGGTTAGACTCCCTATATTCTCTAGCATGTTTTGTTCACTTTGGCCGGTGATTCTACCTCTTTTTGGGGTGGGGTTAAACTCTGGGTTTCATGATGCTCACACGATCTATGTCGGTTAGGGTTAATGTTCCCAAAGAAAGAATAAGGCCATCCTCAAGTAAATAACATAATAAAATGAACGATACCAAAAGGTTTTAGGATAGGATAATCAAGAGGTGACCTAGACTTAAGTAATGACACTAGGTCATTCTTTGTCATTGTACAACAAACCCGATGAAAGTCTTAAACTACATCGTAGGTATGGCTGGTGTTTGCACTAGCTTACGAACGAATAAAAATAAAGTACGTATGAATGAATGAAGCAGACTCTGTGTTTGATAATGAAGGCTCCCTAGTTGAGGTCCTATATGTAGAGCCTTCATTTTGGGAAGTCTTAATGTCAACTCCATTTCTTCATGGTCTCATGGCATATGAAGGAATGACATGAACTGTGTGATACGATATGTGCAATATGTTATGTCTTGTTTGAAAAGTGATATGTATGATGCTGCATGTTACTCTTATAGCATGACTTTCCTAATAAGATTCAGCAGCTCCACTGACTAGACTTTCCATAACTCATATCGTTTGGAGAGAGATATTCCTAATCAAGCATGTCCTTGATGTGTGCTTGCACATCTGCATATTTGTACAAGTGTGTACTAATCCTATAAAACTCTCTACTTTTAGGTGCATGTTCAGGTTGACGCTATAGCTTACGAGACCTTGCTGAAGTTATCTAGACGTTGAACATTCATATGGACTTTGTAGGCCCTCTGGCTTTCGAGGATGCCTATCTTTTATATTCTAACTTAAATATAGGCATGAGTTAGAAAAGTATGTTCCACTAGTGTTTCTTTCCCAGTTTTATTAAGATATTGTAATGGTGCCATTTTGGCAATTTTATATTTTTATACAGATATGACTATCTTTCGTTTCATTATCTTGATATTAGATGGTTGTTGTGAAAAGCTTATAAGTTTATGTAGATAGTTTTATATTAATTAAATGTTTCTCACTATAAAGTCTAATTGAATAAAAAGTTCAAATGTTCCGCTAAAAATTAACCTAGGTGAAGTAACAATGACGTGTGTAGTCTTCTCCGCGACCTCTGAGAGGTCAAGAACGCCTGTGTCTTCTAGGGTATAGACTCCAATCGTAACAACCCAAAGGCAAGTGAAATCATTATTCAAGAAGCAATTAAGAACTAATACTTCAATGCACATACACTTGTCTCATGTAGATCAACAATGATCCTTAACGGTTAGGCATAGTACAATGAGGTCCATTCTTAACCATACGATGCTTAGTTATGTTTACGGAGGAATGTCCTTCTCCTTAACATACTTAAATGTCCCATGAGTTCATACACAAGCAATGCACAAAGGTCAATTCATTTTAAATGAGAATTTCTCAACTTTTAACCGAAGCATGATCATACTTTCTTTATAATGCAGTCAAAATGGTAAAAAAGTCACAACACAAGGAAGTCATTACACAAAGTTGCAATTCCTCGCATTACACTAGGTTTCATAAACATGTATCATTTAGCTAAAATTCTTACAATAGGCACACACACAGACACTAGCTAGACATGCCTTTATTTTTTCAAGAGTGAGCCTGCATTCATACTTTCCCAATCATAAAAGCCACATAATTTTCAAGAGACTCATCATCTTTTACATTGTAAGGAGGATCAATTTCTCATTAATGGTTTGAATCACCACACAAAGTGACATCAACATGCTTCTTAGCTTTTATTATGAAGTTAAATGCACAACTAACATAACAGGATACACAATTAACATGAGAAAACATGAATTTGATCGAAATTCCTTTTTCATAAAATTTAGAATATTCAAATCATGAAAAACATAGTGTCACTAAGACATACTTAACATATGGAGAACATGCAACACATACTTGTATACAAAACTATTATGATTAACAAGATTTTAGGAGCTCTTTAGTTCAGCTAAAGTAAGAATAAAACGACAAAATTGAAATATCTATAATCCCTACTACTCACATCACAATCCACAACTAAGGTAAACCCCCTTAAGAGCAAATTAACTCAACGCCAAGTGGATCTTAGCTTATCAACCTTCATCATCATCATCTAAAGGTGATTCCCAACCTAAAAAGGGTTTACAGTAAATAAACATAAGGCATCAATGGAACATAAAATTTTACAACTTAGGCACACTATCCCCAACTTGTGGTATGCCTAATCACATCTTTCCCTTAAACGCCAGGGTAAAGGCAAATCAAAACAAACCTTTCATATTCTCCACTTATGAAGACTAAACATCATTGAGGGTTCTTACTCTTAATCTCATATAAAGGATCCTACAAACTCAAACATGAAGGTATAATACCTCAAACATCATCATCCCTCTAAGTTCAACACCTAAAGGGAATCCATAATATTAAATTTAGGTCATACTTACAACCACATAAGGTCTCAACTATTTTATGAATACCAAGGGTTATAAAACCTTAGGGGGAAATAATAGAGGATAATTAGCCATAAGGTATCTTTCTTTTCTTTCAACATTACAGTAAGGTAGCTTTTAGGCCATTCCAACCCACATCATCACCCTACAAGGTAATCCCACTACCTTGAATTCTAGGATCAATCCTTTCAAAAAGACTCTGATCCATACAAGGAAACCATGAGGCGTTACACACATAATTAAGCAACATGCATCCTTACCATTTAAATACATTCTTCAAAGTATTTCAAGTGTAAGCCATATTATAAGCTATTATCATGAAAAACCATAAAGCAACTTATAATCCAAAAGGAAAGCTCAATCCAAATATAACAACTTCTTTAATAAGCTATAACCTAATTATAACTTAAATCTTTACATAACATATCATTTCTCATATATCACATATATAGCCATAAATGGCATAATATCAACAAAACATGAAAGATTTCAGCTTCACACATACTCATCGAAACATAAAACCAAAAAACCATCAAAACTCTTCTTTTTCTCCCTCAATCATAAGGATACATCTCATCTAAACAATAAAATCTGAAAGACCACCGGACAAGAAAACATAAGAGAGAGATCTTATCGAGTTAAGTTCTATGGCACGACATGAGAAAGATGAAGAAGAGAAACTCTATGGTCCTATAGCCTCTCGCTCATAGATGTCTCGCGACTCGCCAAAATGAACACGACTCTACTTGATGTGGAAATACGAGATTTTCCGAACCTACAACTACTTTCATAAGCCTCATACTTTGGTACCAGGTTTGTCACGACCCAGGAGCACCCCCTGGATGTAACATGGCGTACTTGACTTCTCAGAGGTCTTATACTAGCCCATACTTATCATTAATCACATTGTCATAGGTAGATTTAGCGGAAGATTTAAAACTTTCACAACACATCATATGCTAGAACAACATTTCCATTATATATATATATATATATATATATATATATATATATATATATATATATATATATATAATAACCTAAGTACATAGTTAGACTCTAACTCTCTTTGCCAACTTAGACTCGACATCATTTGAGTACAATAGGGAGACGACCCTTTCAACATAAATCATAACAAATCCATTACAATACTTTACTTAAAACAGTGACATAGGAAATCCATGGAGCTAAGGATTCCATTCTTTGATCTTGGGAATCACATATCAATCCCTTCACCTTAGAGACATACTTTAAGCAGCAATAGCCTATACTTTGTGTAAAGATTAAATAAGAATGGTTTTAGTAAAAGAGTGCACTAAGTATGAAAACCATGCAAAAACATTCATATAAAAGGGACATTTTACTTGAAACCGTGCATCATGCCGTTTTATAAAAACTTCATAACTATTTGATATAATAAACATCATACAATTGACATACTTCATATAGGCATATTCAATGGTTATACATCATATCAAACCACATATTTTAGTTAAGGTATATTTGAATCACTTTACAACAAACTTATTCCCTTTTAAAGTAAGCTTTCATTCCTTTTACAGTGAACCCTTTTTTTCTTAATTCTTTAATTTCCCCAATAATCCTCTAGTGATACTTGGTTCAATGTATAGATAATGTTCTATTACAGTATCTACACTCATGCATCACCTTAGGCCACTAGTTACTCATACATAAAACCTTCATAAATCAAACACAAGCATTCATAGGAATTTTTCATACAATAAGACATATACCTTAAAATTGTCCCAACAAACATTATAGACCACATAGAAGAACTCATTAAAAGACTATAAACAAGTCAAGACATACAAATATCATCATAGGAGGCATTATTAAGTCAAATGACATATTTAGACTTCACATTACTTAATCATCTTAAGATCTTACTTATAATCCTAATTTAAGACAACTAGTGAAATGTACATGTAAAGTCCCATAACCTCACACTTACTTAGTAAACTCATCAGGAGACTACAAGCATTATTATTTACTTTATACATTAACAAGGCAAGTAAAGACAACTTCAAATATTCCAAGAAAGACCTTATTCATATAGTCATGATAGACCCACATTATGCATATATGATAAGAACATATCATATATACTAATACCATACATATCATTATAACAAGTACAACACTATGAGTCCTTGCATAAAGAACATAAACATCATCATACACATTAGAACACCTTTCTAGAACTCCATTCAAGAGCTACTTATTAAATGCATAGGTAAATTCTCATACCCTCAACAACACCAAGCAACATCCCTTCGGTTATCATAGTTAGGGTCCTAGGTATACTTTCACTGTCCATTTTACTTTCGGGAAACTATAGCCTTAATCAATACTAAGACCATGGGTGTTAAAAATGGAATTTGGTGTTGTAAAGTCTTACACCAAGGGAAGGTGCTATACTTAGAAAAAGTAGAATATTAACATCACGCTTGAAAATTAGTTGAATATTACTTACTAGATCCTATGGGGCAATCATAGTTTATGGAACTTGGAGATATATATGGAACCCAATTTATTCCTATTGAGGCATTGTAGTTATCCACCTCGTGTGGACAATGGTGAGCAAGTCTTTGTAACAACCCTAAATATGAATAAGGTATGAAATGCTTAATATGTCAAGAATCCTACGATTATACCAGGGTTCACACGGATTGATGCCTATAGAACGAGACCTCGGAACCCTTCCTACATCCAATCCAACTTACATGCGAAGTTAGTTGATCTTGTAAAGGTTGGGTCCAACCATGTAGGGATCTTGAATACGAAGATTTACTCAAAGCATACTTTATTGGACTTAAAAAGAAGAAATCTTAAGATTGAAGCCTCTAGAGGTAAAATTATATTTTTCCAAGATAAGGGTAGTATCGTATTTACTCTAAATATTTAATATGTTATTTAATGAATAAAGTGGAGGGAAAATTTGGGGAGAGAGGTCTGAAATTGAGCCCTTGAAATGAATTCTTGCTCAACCCGGATTCGAACCTAAGAGGGAGCAATAATTTAATGTGATTTTTGTTATTGGTGATTTAATTTAAAAAATTAATAATTAATAGATGATATAAAAATTAAAATCATATTTTATTATTAATTATTTTTTATTTATTTATTTATTAATGTTTTTTTAAATTGACTAAGTCTTGCAACCAATCCTAGTTTTAAGAGGCACTATTTCACACAAACTCTCTCTCTCACGCGTAAATGTATCTCTCTCTTGCCAAATTGTTTTCCCTGGCTGAAAAACAGAAGAGAAAAACATTAGAAAACAATGAAAAGTTCTCTACACTCAAAGAACATACAAAAAAATATACAAGCAAGAAACTAAAGTAACGAAAACATTGCATCATCTTCTCACCGGGTAAGGTGGGAGTTTCTGTGTTGGACGTTGGGTTAGTGGTGATTATGGGCAGAAACTTTGAGTGTTAAACAACACCTAGAACAGGTATGGGTTTTCTATTTTTGAATCCTTTCTCTAAGAGAAATTTCTTTCTACAAAATTCAACATATGAAACTATGGGTGTCCCATTTATTGTTGAACTCTTTGTCCCTAGTGTCCTTCCGATTTCAATCTAAATTAGTTTAGAAAGCATGTTGTTTGTATGGTTGCTTATATCTAAGTGTTAAATATGATTTTCCTTATTATTTTATGTTTGTAAATAGTATGTTCAATGATGTCAACCGAATATGATGCCGTGCAACTTGTAAAATATTTGTGGTTGTTCTCCATTTGAAGCCTTAAAATTACTTATTTGATGATTGGAATTATTGTGCATAAGTTGTGTATATTGTGATGTAAATGAAGTGTAAGGTGGTTTATATTAAGTTGAAAAATCTAAGATAAAATAACAATGAATCTACACCTAAGAATATGTTAAACGAATTGTTAAAGTACCTGAAAATGAATGAATGAATGTTGTTAAATAAAGGCTAGAAAAATTAATACAATTTCCAGTACTTGGTGATGGAATTTTTGGCCAGAATACTTGAGGTTGAGAGGTTTAAAAATATATTTTAAACATGTGAGGTCAGTGGGGATCGAACCCAAGACATCACTACATGAAAGCTGAAAAAAAGAGGTGTGGGATTCGAACCCACAACCTTTCGGCCTAAGAAGAGAGTAAGAGGAAATTCTAAATTTATAAAACTAATTGGAGGAGTGGGATTCAAACCCACCACCTGTTGGTTTAAGGAGGATACAAAGACTAAAATTAAAAAGAAAATACAGTGAGCCTGTGGGGCTCGATCCCACAACCTCATTGCCAACGCTTAAGTAGTTAACTTTTAAATGAAAATAAAAATAAGGATGTTGTGGGGGTTTGAACCCACTACCTCTAAGTCCCACACGAAATAAAGAAAAAAATAAGGAGAGGGTGTGGGGGTTTTTATCTCACAACCTCCTGGTTAAGCCGAAATGGACAATGAAAATAGATAGGAATATGCTGCAAGTATTCTCAACTTCTTTTTATGCTTTACTTTATCCAGGTTCTATGCTTTACTTTGTAAATTTTTTGCTTGCTCTCACTTTTGAAATATTGCCCAAAGTTCAGTGTGATCCTATAGTGGTTATTACACCTTTAGGAGAAAATGTAAGGATTGATAGGCTATACAAGGATTGCTCAATAGTTATATGCGGTAAGACTATGTGTGCAGACTTTGTTGAATTACCTATGCATGATTTTGATATTATTCTTTGCATAGACTGTCTTCAAAGTTGTTATACTTGTATGGATTGTCGTTGTAGGGTTGTGAGGTTTTGTTTCCCAAATGAAATAAAGATGGTTTGGCAGGGGTACAATTCTAGTCTTCCTAATCCCTTGATTTCGAACCTTAAGGCCAATAAAATGATGTCCAAGGGGTTATTGTGTCATCTTGTGAGTGTTAATTATTTAGATCATGACATTCTTTCCATAGACTCAGTATGTGTAGTGATTGAGCTTCAAGATGTATTTCCTAATGATTTGCCAAAAGTTCCTCCCCCTAGAGAGATTGACTTTGTTATCAGCTTAGAACCCAGTACTAAACCAATTTCAATTTCTTCTACAGAATGATTGCAGCTAAACTCAAAGAGTTGAAGATGCAGTTAAAAGATCTCACAAATAAGGGTTTCATTCGGTCGAGCATATTCCCTATGGGAAGCTCCACTGTTGTTTGTGAATAATAAAGATGGAACCCTTAGAATGTGTATCGATTATCGATAGCTTAACAAGATCACTATAAAGAATAAGTATCTACTCCCCAGAAAACATGATTTGTTTGACAACTCCAAGAGTCTAGTTTCTTCTAGAATATTGATCTTCGCTCCGG
Organism: Solanum lycopersicum; assembly: GCF_036512215.1. Lineage (NCBI taxonomy): Eukaryota > Viridiplantae > Streptophyta > Magnoliopsida > Solanales > Solanaceae > Solanum > Solanum lycopersicum. The sequence goes on along the minus strand of NC_090807.1, from coordinate 26,529,101 downwards.
GTACCATCAGCTTAGAGTTAGGGATGAAAATATCCCAAAGACATCCTTTTGTACCCGTTAAGGTCAGTATGAGTTCCTAGTGATGTTATTTGGTCTCACTAATGCCCCTGCTGCATTTATAGACCTCATGAATAGAGTTTTCTTTTAATACCTTGACTCCTTCGTCATAGTATTCATTGATGACATTCTCATCTATTCTAAGACCAAGGAAGAGCACGTACAAAACATGAGAATTAACTTGCAGGTACTTAGACAACATCAGTTGCTTGGCAAATTCAGCACATGTGAATTCTGGCTCAGATCAGTGACTTTCCTGGGTCATGTAGTATCTGATAAAGGTGTGGAGGTAGATTCCACGAAGACCGAGGCTGTTAAGAACTAGCCAAAACTTCTTACTCCCACTGATATCCGTAGCTTCTTGGGATTGGATGGTTACTATTACAGGTTCGTGAAGGGTTGTTTTTGCATTGCCGCCCCACTCACCGTCTTGACAAAGAAGAAAGTAAATTTTGATTGGGCCGAGTCTTGTGAATAGAGCTTCCAAGATCTCAAGGACAGACTCACTTCATCCCCGGTGCATACCTTGCCTAAGTGTTGTGAGAATTATATTGTATATTTTAATGCATCTAGGGTTGGTTTGGGTTTTGTTCTTATGTAGGGTTGTAAGGTGATAGTCTATGTGTCCAAACATCTCCAGGAGCATGAGAAGAACTATCCAACTCATTACTTAGAGTTGGCAGTGGTGGTGTTTGAACTGATGCTTTGGAGGCACTACCTGTATGGATTACATGATATGTTCACAGACCACAAGAGTCTCCAGTACGAGTTTACACAAAGGGAGTTAAATCTATGTCAGCAGATATGGTTGGAGCAGTTGAAAGACTATGACATCAATGTCCACTACCATCCAGGTAAGGCTAATGTTGTAGCTGATGCTTTGAGCAAGATGAGCATGGGGAATACAAACCACGTTGATGATGAGAAGAAGGAATTTGTTAAAGATGTACATATACTAGCTAGACTTGGTGTGCGATTGGTTGACTCTACTAGTGGGGATGCTTCGGTCCATCCTAGTTCTAAATCATCCTTGGTAGTTAAAGTCAAGAAGGGTAGGCATCTTGATTTTCTGTTGATGGAGCTGGAGGACTCAATATTGACAAAGTTGAATGAGTCTTTTTTCTTGGGAGGTGACAACATATTTAGGTACTAGGACAGGATATGTGTACATGATTTCAATGATTTGCGGACAAGGATTGTTGAAGAGGCCCATTTTTCCAGATATTCCATGCATCCAGGTTCCACCAAGATGTATCATAATATTAAGTAGATCTATTGGTTGGATGGAATGAAGAAGGATATTGCTGAGTATGTGGCTAAGTGTCCTAATTGTAAGCAGGTTAAGGAAGAGTATCTTAAGCCATGCGGTCTGACTTAGATTATTGAGGTTCCAACTTTGAAGTGGGACACCATTAATATGGACTTCGTTGTTGGTCTTTTGAGGACTAGCATTATGACTCCATATGGGTTATTGTGCGCAGATTGACTAAGTCTACCCACTTTATCCCTCTGAAGTGTACTTACATAGCCGAGGACTATGCGAGACTCTACATAGATGAGATTGTGAGATGGCATGGGACTCTTGTGTATCATTTCATATAAAGAAGCTCAATTTACTTCACATTTCTGAAGATCTTTCCGAAAAAGCATGGGCACGCAGGTAAAGTTTAGTATTGCCTTTCATCCTAAAACTGATAGGCAAGCATAGCGCACCATTGAGACACTAGAGGACATGTTGAGAGCATGTGTGATTGACTTCAAGGGTAGCTGGGATGAAATTTTGCCTTTGATAGAGTTATCTTATAATAATAGCTATCAATCTACCATTCGGAAGTCACAGTTTGAGGCACTGTATGGTAGGAGGTATAGACCTCTGGTTGGGTGGTTCAAGGTTGGAGAGTCCTCCATTTTGGGTCCAGAGGTAATTCATGAGTCCTTAGAGAAGGTCAAAGTCATTACGGACAGGTTGACTACTGCTTACAGTCGACAGAAGTCCTATGAAGATAACAGAAAATGGCCCTTAGATATTGATGTTGGTGCTAGGTCTATCTAAATATATCACCTATGAAGGGGGTGATGATGTTTGGAAGGAAGGGGAAGTTAAGTCCGGGTATTTTGGGCCCTACGAGATCCTACAGCGCGTTGGCAAGGTGGCCTATGAGTTGGCATTGCCTGCAGAGCTAGCTTCTTTCCATCAAGTCTTTCATGTATCCATGTAAAAGAAGTGCCTAGGTGATCCAACATTGATTTTACCTATGCAAGGTTTGGGGTTCGGTGAAGACTTTTCCTATGAGGAGGTACCTGTTGAGATCTTAGACAGACAAGTCAACCGGTTGAGGAACAACGAGATTGCCATAGTGAAGGTATTGTGGAGAAGTCATCTTGTTGAGGGTGCTACATGGGAAGCTGAAGCCGACATGAGATCTTGTTACCCTCATCTTTTCCGCTCTTGAGGTTAGTCTTCCTACCCTGATGTTTAAATTTACTTATTTCTCAATATTTTGTTGCTATTGCTTGGCTGTACAGTAATTATGTTATGATCTGACTGGCATTACGCTAGATAGTGGTAGTTTCATTCTGGGATGAATGTTCCTAAGAAGGGATGACATAACAGCCCTAAAAAAGAATAAGGTAAGAAATGCTTAATGTGTCAAGAATGTCAATGATACACAAGGGTTCACACAGATTGATGCACGTAGATCCAGACATTGAAACCCTTGCTACATCCAATTTGGGGAGAGAGGACCAAAATTGAGCTCTTGAATGAAGTCTATCTCCACCAGGGTTCAAACCTAAGTGGGAGCAATGATTTAATGTGATTTTTGTTATTGGTGAATTATTTTAATAATTAATAATTAATGGCTGATTTAAAAAGGAAAATCAGATTTTATTATTAATTATTATTTATTTATTTATTTAATAATGTTTTCTTTTAAAATTGACTAAGTTTTGCAAACTATCCTAGTTTTAAGAGGCACTATCTCACACAAACTCTTCACTCACGCCTAAATCTCTCTATCTCTCTCTATCTCTCTCGTCCAAATTGTTTTTCAATGCTGCAAAAACATAATATAAAAACATTAGAAAACCATCAAAATTTCTCTACACTCAAAGAACTTACAAAAAAATTTACAAGCAAGCAAGCTAACTTAAGAAACGAAAAATTTGCATCATCTTCTCGACGGTTAAGGTGGGAGTTTCTGTGTTGAACATTGAGTTGGTGGAGATTCTGCGCAGCAACTTTTAGTGTTGAACAACACCAAGAACAGGTATGGTTTTCTCTCATGGAATCATTTCTGCATGAGAAATTTCATTCTACAAAATTCAACGTATGAAACTAGGGTTGTCCCCTTTATTGTTCAACTCGTTGTCCCTAGTCTCCTTACGATTTCAATCTATATTAGTTTAGAAATCATGTTGTTGCTAAGTTTTCTGGTATCTTATTGAGAAATATGAGGTTCCTTATTATTTTATGTTTGGAAACAGTAAGTATGTTCAATCATGTCAACCGAAAAATTATGTGGTGCATTATGTAAAATGTTTGTTGTTGTTCTCTATTTGAAGTCTTAAAATGGATTGTCTGATGATTGGAATTATTTTTCATAAGGTGTGTAAACTGTGATCTAAGGTGGATGATCTTATGTGGAAAAATCGAAGTTAAAAGAACAATCAATCTACACCTAAGAATGTGTTAACCAAATTGTGAAAGTACCTAAAAACGAACGTATGAATGTTGTTAATTAAGGCTAGAAATCTTAAAAAACATTCCAACAGTTGGTGATGGAATTTTCGGCCAGAATACTTGAGATTGAGAGGTTTAAAAATATATTTAAAACATGTTTGGTCAATGGAGATTGAGCCCAAGATTGCACTACATAAAAGCTGGGAAAAAATGAGAGGTGTGGGATTCGAACCTAAAACCTTTCGGTAAAACAGGAGAGTAAGAGGGAAATTTTAAATTAATAAAAATATTTGTAGGCGTGGGATTCGAACCCATCACCTCTTAGCTGAAGGAGGAGAAAAAAAGAGAACTAAAAAGAAAATAAAGTGAGGTTGTGGGGGATCGATCGTACAACCTCATTGCCAATTCTTAAGTAGTTAACTTTCAAATGAAAACAGTAATAATGAGGTTGTGGGGGTTCGAAACCACATCCTCTAAGTCCCATGCAAAATAAACAAAAATAAATAAGGAGAGGTTGTGGGGGTTTGATCCTAAAATCTCCTAGTTAAGCCGAATGGACAAGGAAAATTGATAGGTAAACAAAAAGGGGGTTGTGGGGGTTCGAACCCACCCTCTGCCATAGGAGAAGAGTTCTAGAAAAGGGAACAAAAAAGAAATGTTGATGTTGGGGTTCGATCAAGGGTCCCAATGTCAAGAGGACAAAAAGTAAAATTAATGAAAAATGTAAGTGTTGTTCAAGGGATTCGAACTATGGTTCCCTTTCCCCAAATTTCCATATTGATACATAAATCAGAAGTGAATTAAATGTTCAAGAATAATGTCACTTACTTAGATCTAAATCAAAATCTTGGAATACATACAACATACATAAGTCTTTTACTGTATAGTATTAGGAAGCTATGAGTCACTTAACAAACTATGAATGAAGCCTCATGGCTTGTTTCTATATACCCATAAGTCTAGCATACGATTATAAAAAATTGAACCTAAGATGTATGTAATAAAATGATCAAACTCTAGAAGGCTTAAGAGATAATGTGCTAATGTTAACGAACGTTGTGACAACATGATATAAGGCTAATGTAAAAGATGAGAGCAATCTCAAATTAGAGTAAGTATGTGTTACAAAAAGGTACTTACCTATGAAAGTTTAAAGTTAATGAAGAGATCAATATCTATGAACACCCTAATGAAAATATTGAATTTAATGAATACTTAATACTAATGATGAGATGATAAATCATCTAATGAGCTATAATGTCCTCATTCTAGAAGGCAACTTCCTTGATGTATGAGTTAATAGTAATGGAACTTTATACTGAGCACTAATAAGCTAGTTATGAGCGTTGATGCCTTCTTTCGGGAAGGGCGAAGGTTCACGTAACTCTTATGAGATGAGACTATCTTGCATGTCGGGTATGGTTCTTGTTATATCTCCTAGTCTTCGAACCTATACCGCCCATATATGGATCTAGCGGGATTCAATTCCCCTATACGCTAGCATGTTTTGGGTAACTTTGGCCGGTGATTCCACCTTTTTTTGTGTGTGGGATACACTGAATTTCCTTGATGCTCACATAATCAAAAGAATGATACCAAAGGTGTAAGGATATGATAATAAAGAGGTGAGCTAAACTTAAGTAATGACGCTAGGTTATTCTTGGTCATTGTACAACAAACTTGAAAAGGGTTTTAAACTACATCCTAGGCAGGACTGGTGATTGCACTTGTATATGAAAGAATGAAAAAGGAAGCATGTATGAATGAATGAAGCAGACCATGTGTTTGCTGAAGAAGGCTCCCTAGTCGAGGTCCCATATGTTGAGCACTTATTTTTGGAAGTCCTAACGTCAAGTCCATGATACCAAGTTCTCATGGCATATGAAAGAATGATATGAACTACATGATATGATATAAGAAATATGTTATGTGTTGGTTGCAAAATGATAAGTTTGATGATGCATGTTATACTCATGGCATGACTTTCCAAATCCAAATTTGGCTGGTCAATTGACTTTCCTAATCCAAATTTTGAAAGTCCACTGACTTGAATTTTCATAATTCATGTTGGTAGGAAAGAGCTATTCTTTCTCATGCATTTCCTTGGTGTGTGCTTCCATATACCCATACTTAGTACAAATGTGTATTAATTCCATACAATTAACTATTTTTAGGTGTAGGCACAAGTGGATGTTCGATCGTACAATACAACGTTACATTTATCCGTACGTGAAGATTTCATCCGGACATGGTAGGCCCTCATGCTTGAGAGGTTGTCTACTGTTATTATCTAGCATACATGTAGGCCTTAGCTAGTGGAGCATGTTCTACTAGTGATTCATTTCCCACTTTATTTTAGATTTTGTATATGTGTCGTTTTAGCAAGTACATATTTAATATAGCTATGAACTATTTGTTTCATTTGATGATCTTAATATTAGATGGTTGATTGTGAACATTTATGAGTTTAAGAAGAATGTCTTATACGAATGTTAAATAACAAAAATTTCAAACTTTCCACAAAAACTAAACTAGATGAAGTAAAGATGACGTATGTAGGCTTGTCTGCGACCTCAGAGAGGTCAACGACGCCGGTATCATCTGCAATCTAGAATCCGGTCATGACAGTCTTTCCACACCAGGAAGAGGCATTCGTTATCTAATTTCACTCAGTGCTAAGCTAGGTTCCCTTTATGAAAAGCCTTTATTATTCATTACTTTATAAAATATAGACTTAGGAGAGTTAAACCCTCGTATGCTTCATTCATAAGACATAGATGAGTGTTCATCAACATAAATCATGTGAGAAGTCCTTTCACATGGACATAACATATTAAAGCACCATCTAATATAGTATACACTTGAGAACACCTCTCAAGAGCCCCTCTATTGACTACATCATAATACATGCATCATGGATATATTTCATGTGGGTTGGTGTATGCATATATGTCAGAAAACCTTTGACACAAACATCGTTATATCACACATGTTCATACTTTAATATATCATATACTTAACATTATAGCACACAAGTCATATTCGTAACATGATCATGCATTCAAATTTATGTACATAACTCAAAAATCTAGAGAATATCCTATTAAGGCACACATGTGCGATGAATAGACAAAGTCTCATACTTTTGTCTATACTAGTACACATAGCAAGTCATCCTAGTTAAGGATACATAAGATACTTCATATACATATATTTTACATTCATAGTAGTAGATATAATTACATATGAGAATACTCTTTCATTAGACACCTTTAACGTATACTACTTTGAACCATGCATGAGGTATAAGTGTGTTTAAATTGGTCAACATGATCATATAATGGATATCAACTCCACATTGAGGCAGCCACCATATAAGGACCACAATGCACCTTCAAGCATAGACCATACAACACATACTAGCATAGTAGACAAGATAACTTTACCACTTGCATTTATGACTCCTAACATTAGCTAATCACACAATTATATAGGGGTACATAGACAAGGGTCATTAACCATTATTACTCATCAATTGCAGCACCTACTCCGAACCATAACATAGTCATATACATGCTCACAACACTAATGATACAACCTAGATCATACTAGAAATAGAAGACTAGGCATGCTACTTGAATTAGGTGATCATCATCACCACACCTTCACAATGAATATCGCTAGCCTTAAAGTACAAGATGAAATAACATATAGAATGACAAGTAAACGCCATCACCATAAGTGTAACATGGTATACAATGCCATCTTCGAGGCAAATTCAACTACCAATTCTATTGAGAAGTCAAGAAAATAGGCAATCTTACCAATTCACCAAGGCCTTCATCATCATTGATAAATGTTCATATTTAATAGACCATCCATATCTAGGGAATTCACTATAAGTACACTAACATAATCGAAATGATGCATCAATGAAAATAAGATCAAGATCATATCTAGTACACTATTTGAAATAAATTCATTGAAAATAACCAACTGAAGGCAGTCCCACCTGGTAGCACGGCCACCTTCACTGCCCTTGAAGGAGTTTCACGACCAAGTGTTGTGGTCCATGGTCCACTAGGAAGCATCCTTCTTGACCTTTCCAAGACCCCCATGCCTAAAGAACTTGCATGGCCAACTTCACGAGTTGTTGTCATGAACATTGGCCGTGAAATTTCTTGTGGAAGTTGGGCCAGTACCTTGGACATTTGCCTTGCCTCACATGCCACCAACTTGAAAGTTGAGGCAGTGAGTTTCTAAACTTGGGGCAGCCTTGGCTCTTTGGTTAACGCTTGCTCCTTTTTGACTTGGCTCTTATAGAGCACCTTCAACCTATATCAACCAAGGGTCTTATATCCTTTAGTCAAACACGTGCATTGACGTTGACTCACAACACACATTCAAATAACTCTAAGGCAAAATTAACATGTAAAACATGCAAAAGTGTACTAGAAAACACTAACACGTCTCAAGGCTAACTTTCGAACGTATGCAGATTTTCTTGGACGTTCCACCTTCAAATTTATTCAAACACAGCATGCAAACTTTAAAACACTTAATTAAATATTTTAAACCTTTTTAGGAACATGTGAGGGTCTAATAACCTCAATTTATTTTTAGGGTCCTTAGATGCTCAACTGGATCAACCGTACGCTGCGTGATGATCGTGGCTTATTGTGTCTACATCATAAGATAATGCATGTCCGCTGGGATCAACATATTTAATGTAATTCTTAACAATGAATTAATAGGGGTATAATATGAACTTACATTGGTTCTTCTTAACTCAAGAATACACTAAACACAAGTATGTATATAAGCAATTTAAAATACATGCAATATATTTAAGTCTTGTAAAAAAAGTAACTTAGTTCATTAAAAGAGTGCAATATGAAACTCAACTTTACTTATATATGAAAGTAATATATCTTTTGTGGGAGATTATCTAACAAATTACCATCACTTTGAGCCTAAGTGATGATACAACCTTTTACTTCATGCTGCCGAGGACCATCCTATACCTTGCCCATCGCTATGGTACCTTACTTATCTTGGTGGAACCACTAGATTAACATAAATTATCATCTAAAATGTATGACTTATCAATTACCGTGATCTCTCCATGGTTTACATGGAGACTTGAGTTAATATGAATTCTAATTCGTACATCGGTGTGCATTACTACTCCGATAATATTCTTTACCTCATACTTTTAATAAAACATCCTTCTTTTTGGATGAGATAATTTAATGAGACCTTTAGCTTTTAAAAAGCTCCTTTCGGGATCAATGTTCCCTTCTTTGTTCCAAACCCTTTGGGAACTCTTAGTTCCCTTTTAACTTAAATGTGCAAACATTAATAAACCTTTTCCCGATACTTAGTTCTCTTATATCTTTTGAGAAATGAACTAAACTTCTACTCTTTGCTAAACTTAAAACATAACTCTTTTAAGAATACATAATTCCCTTATAACTATTGAGAATTTAACTCAACTATTTAGTCTTTGCTTATTTTTAACTTGAGCCTTAAAATAATATTGAAATGTTTGTTTAAGAACCTTTTAACACTTTAAAAACTTACTTTGACTTACTTCTTAATTTTTAAACTTTACTGTTAACTTCATTGACCTTGATTTTAGCTTTCCTTGAATTGAAATTTGGTTTCAAGGATCATAATCTCATGTTTATGGATGATTTCATGATGTTTAGATGTACTTTAGAGTTTTGGAATCAACTAAGGATGATAGGTACATCACTTCGGAACTCATACAAAAAGATAGGGAAAGAACGGGGTCTCCAGAGGGTCTTGGTGTTTTGACAGGCGCGTAGCGACAATTTTGTAAGACATACTCTGGTCAGAGACGCTCTGGATGGTGCGCAGTGCTAGGGCCTATCAAATAGAGCCTGCCCTGGAGGGCTCTGGGAGGTGCGGCGCCCCAGGGTGTAAAAGACGAGACCTCTAACTTTTCTCTCCTTATTTTCATCTTTAAACCTCCTAAACTTCCAAGGATCCCACACCAAACACTTAGGATCTCTAAATACCTCATTAACCAATAGACAAGACCCAATAACAGTCTGGAAACATGAACCAAATCTACTAAAGATAAACTATTATTCAACCAACTAGAATTTCACAATTTTTCATCAAGAACTTTTATGTTCATCATTTAAATGAACTCTAAATTGCTAAATTGAATCAAATTGGGATGTGGATAAAAGAACCGAACACATAATGATCTCACATACCTTGATAGGTATCACCGTCGATGATTTCCACAAGACGAACTTCGGCGATCTTGAATGTTCTTTCTTCCTTTTCTCCTTTCTCCTCTTTTCTCCTCTTTTTTTTCTCTTCTCTCCGAATCCTAACTTGTTTTATGAATTAGTCAACTGAATAAAATCATTTTAGATCCCAAGTTACTACCCAAAAACAAAATAATATAATTGTGTAAGGAAAAGACCAAAACACCCTTTTTAAATCCGTATTGGACATTACTTATTCTAAAAACCCAATTCCGGAAAGCATATTTTACACGTACAATATCAAAATTTCTCAAACATGACGGCGTTGGAAAGATTATTCAAAGGGCATTTCCAACCATATAAAGAACTGACCGTAACTCTTGTTGATCTAGAAGGTATGACCATTTGAAAATTTTGAAAACTTAATTTTTCAACTATGTGAATTTTCTAGATTTTTCTTATTAATTCCAAAAAAAAATATTTCCAGATTTAACCTCTTTTCAAGTAATTTATATTTCCTAGATGTTACATAAAACACCCATAATAATATTTTACGCCTTATTTCCTGAGTTCTCATGTACAACAATATCTCTTTGAAATGGTATATTTGGATTATTTCCGTCTATCCAAATTGTTGTGACCTGATCCACCAAGGGCTTATTGTTAACCCGTTGATCTAATGATGTATTTGCATCTATGCGTATTTATATATTTTGTATGTTTTTCTGTTCTTTAAGCTGGGAGAAGAATTCTTTATATGGATTTGCCTCCATTATATTTCTTATTTTGTTCATGACTTCCCTTGATAATTTGACATCTTGTAGTACTGACAATCTATGGACTATTTCATGTTTATTTTCATTGAATGATAGTTGAAAGTATAGTTTTTTTTCATGGTTTGAGATTTAATATAGTATATAATGATATATCTGACCTTGTGCCTTGAAACTGTAAACTCCTTTCATAGAAGATGTCATGTCTTTATCTAGCATTACAAAAAAATGATGTACGCAATGATGGTATTGTACACACATATATTTTTACGAAATAACTTGGTTTCTTCTGAATCTTCCACAAATAATTCATAAAAGTTATCTGATACTTTATTGGGTGCTAAATTGATATATCCACCATTGCAGCACAATGTCGGTGGGTCATATTCAAACCTCAAAGCATGGCAATAGGTGCATGTTTGTTGTTTTTCATGTTTATGAGGTGATGTTGTTGTTAATTTTTTATTTCCTGTTGAATAGAACACAATTTTCCATTAGAAATCCCTATAACACAGGCTGTAATAATATATATAAGGTTAGTGTTATTTTACGGTGCATTTTTTTGTATGTCATACGTGTAGTATATTGTATTCACCATTCCTCTATTGTTATTCTCCTTTGATATAGCTATACATTTCATTTATTTTTATTTCTTCAACTTTGGTTTAAGATCGTCGCCCTCTTTTGTATGATTATTATTTACCGACCTGTCTTTTTCAACCCATCACAATTCCCTTTCTTCACATGTCTGCATTTTCCGCTTGACCACTGGTGCAAAAATGTTGTGATGATTTTATACTTTTTAATATTATGTTGGCTTGTTAGATGGTTTTGGGAATTGAAATATCATTATGTTAAAAATACATCTAGTTTTGGCATTCTCAATCTATTGAAATCCATGCTCAATTGAAGTGCCTTTGACGTAATTGGCTCCTGTTTTTCAAATTATGGAATTGATAACCTAACCAGTTGTTATTGTCATCATTTGTTCTAGCGTAGTAATAATTTAAACATAGTGTTCATTCACTATAAAATACAAAACAGAAATGATGGAGGGCCTGCCCTTTTTATGTATTTTTTTCTTTGAGAAGAAAAATGCCTAAGCATTATTGGGTGTAGTTTACAGGTTTGTGATAATCCATCACTTGGTGAGCATGTTTAAGGAATCAACATGATTTTACCATTTATACTACTCACTTTGTGATGTTGTTGTGTTACTCTGATGTCTTGCCAGTATTTATCTGATTGAAGAATAGAGGAGCATGAAAATTGATACCACGGACTCTGTGAGTAAATGAAAATGTCAATGTTTTTGAACGTGATGTTATTCTATACATATGAAACTATGGTATGTGATGAGTTCAGTATCAGGGAAGATGCTAAATAAATTGATAAAGGTGTAAATATATGAGAACTTGTTTACATAGAAGTTGTAAAGTCGTGTTTTATTTTTCATGGGTTTGTCGACGGGTTGCAACATTTCAAATGGCAACTATTGTGGTGAGTCACGAAATAATTTGTATAGTTGTGATGTTTATTAAAACGTGTGACTGTTCGCTGATGGTCGTTTGCCCAGTAATGGATCGTAGCATTTTGTGGTATTAGATTTTAATGTGTTGTGATTTTGTAGTGGTTATGTTTAGCGGTAATCACGTGTATAAGAGTATCTTACAATGCATCCTACCATAAGAAATTTCTTATTTTCGTCATTTCTTAACACATTACTGTATAATTTTTATCATAGAAAATATAAGGTAATCAAAACCTAAGTTTGATTTAACTTAATAAGGTATTCTAATCATACATAATGTCATTGGTAATGTTCGTAAGTACTAACATGTGATAGAACCTAATTTCCGTGCTGACAAAGTTTGTCTACACCTAAAGTTAAATTATATTGTTGTACCAATTGAAATCTGCATATTAGATTGTCGATTCATGATTGTTTTAGTCACAATTGAAATTCCTACATAGAGAGTGGAAGCCAAAAATACGAAGAAGATTAATAAATTAACATGAACTTTATATATGATTAGTAATTTTATTTCGTGTATTTGAACTCATATTAAACGGATTATTTATTTTCAAGATCGTGTTTTTTTTCAACGTAGGTAACAATGAATAGATGGAATTTAGATTTTATGAGGTGTTAGTGTTTAGAATAAAATTCCCATCAACAATAGTTCGGAAGTAGTTACTGTCGACTTATATCGCACAGATTGGATAAATGAAATTGTCATTTCAACTAGATAGTACTCTATCAATTACACATCAACACTTAAGTAGAAAATATGATAAAAGCATTGATTAGGAAGTAAAAGCAAACATTGTTTAGTTACATATTCCATAATTGTAAAGACAACAAATTTTTAATGGCTTTTGGTTTCTTCAGTTTGACTTGGGCCTCTCCTTCTGTCATTTTCTTGGCCCTCTTTCTATACGTCCTCACTGATTTGACATCCTCATCAACAACAATTGGTGCTTCCTCTTATGCTTTATGTATCTTCTGCATTTATGTTGCGGTTGTGGTTTGATAATATGTAAGTGAAGGGATATGTTAATTGGAAAGGATTCAGGAAGAGACACAATACATAATGTAAATATGGCCTTATATTTAGTGAACAATATAAATTAAATTAATACCTTTACAGACGTTGATTTTATGTACTCTTGCAGGTTGCAACCTATTAAATATTTAGTGGCCTCAAATAGGATGACTCACAAGCATCGTTCTTCAGCACAAACTTCAAGTCCCAAGTAGTACCTTCAAAATGGCAAGTATTATTTAAAATAATATATTCTTTAATTAGTAAATAGTGAATGGTGTTTTAATAGAGACCAAACTCATTTCACATTCAACATTCTCACTATTGCATTTGGGGCAAGTTGCAGTTTCTTCACTAAATTTCTCTTTCTTGTGGAACCTATTGTACGATGAATACCATGAGTCATCTTTATTCAATATGTCCTTGATTGTTGTCTTTGAAATGGTACATACAATTCTAAAAATCGCCAATATACCATATTCAAGACACTACACGATTTTAGGTCTACGTCAACACTAAATCTGGACAACTTTTATAAAGTGTTGCCTAAAATACTTTTGGGACCACTTTTATAGTGTAGCCAAAGATTTTGACTTTTTAGCTATATTAATTTTAGCAACACATCTAAAGTGTACTCTTTAATGGGATAACCTACACTTTATAAGTGTTGTTATGGTTGGCAACAATTATTTACATGAATGGCCACACTTTTAAAGTGTGTTATTTTTATAATTTTAAATACAACACATTAAAAATGTGGTCTTAGTGTTTTCACCAAAATTTTATATTCCCTCCAACATTTTATCATTAAAATTTCATCTCCCTCCCATTTTTATTTGGCAAAAAAAATAAAAAATTAAAGAAAAATTAAAAAGAATAAAACTTTAAAGAAATAAACAAAAGGCCACATTTCCTAAAACTTCAGCTGAAGCTTTAATTTTCAGCTGAAGAACACCATTCGCGGTAACTGAAGAAGGATCGAAGAACGGAAGAAATCAAGTGTTGTTCAAGATTGGAGAACACCATTCGTCACATTTGTGTTAAACTTCAACTGAAGAACATCATTTTCAGCTGAAAAATCAAAGAGCACTGCGATTTCTCTGAACAAGAACTGAAGAAGACGATTTTCCTATCAGCTTCGTTGTTCAAGATTGGAGAGCTGAAGAAGACAAGATTCTTCAAAGATTTCTGGGTAAACTGTTGTTGCATCAGATTTCCTTTTGAAAATTAAAAGAAAATACTTCACAAATCAACATGCCTCATGTCTTAAAGCTTTAGGTTGTTGGAATAGATTTTATTAGGTAAGAGATTTTACCTTCAAAAGTCTAAATTATAGCTTTAAGATTTTTATATGCTTGTATGTCAGTCCAAAATTGATGTTAGGGTTTTTATCTTCTTCTGTTGTTGAGACGAATTTTGTTGATTTTGGGAGTTTTGTTTATAGTTTTATTACATATAAATGGGCAGATTATCTTTGACTCACTAGTTTTTTCTCTTGACTGTTGAATGTAGAAGCTCAAGCTACGCCTTTATATAAAGAACTGAGTTGTAGCTAAGTCGTCTTTCTCCAAAGAACTAAATTATTGAAGCTGGCGATACCTACGATATTTTGTCCCTAAAATAGATTTCGTCAACGGTAAATAGCTATTCTACATGAATTTGAAAAAAATTTAATGTTGTTTTAATGTCACTTTTTTTTAGTCTTCCTGAGTTCATAGTTGTGATCACCTTAAGCTTAGTTTGTTCCGTTGTTTACCACATTGATTATGTGTTGTAGCTTTTTTCTTGTAAAATGTTTCTTTTTTCGACTATATGCCTTGAAGTGTTAGAAGTCATTTTGTTGTTTCTCTATTGCAATTTCAAGTTAACGTTAGAAACTTTAGTTGAATATTTTTTTCGTTGTTTTGGGTTCACCTCGTAGTATGAATTTGCTAAACTTTCTTTGTATTTTGAGTTGCACTATATATAAAATGAATCATATGCCTTAGAGATAGATGATATAGGATATATTTTTCAAGTCTAGAAGGGGTAGAGAGGGAGCAGTAAGTTGTGAGAGTACTTTACAAGAGCTGGACATTACAGTTATGACAAATAGGAAATCTAAACCTATAAAGGGATCTATCAGGAAAAAAAATATTAATAGACTTAACTTTTGTTGCTGGACAGTACATAATTTCTTTTTTTTTTTACAATAACAAGTAACTGTGTATGATAAGTTTGATTGGTGCACATTTTATTACCTTCTATAACTGGTAAAACTACAACGATAGCGTAACATGCTTTAATTGTTAATGTATATAGCTTAATTCCTTAGTAAAGCAATTTTTTCTACGTCTTTTATTGTTTTGATTCTTTTTCTACTTTCAACATTTTTTTTTGATAAAGTAATTAAATGATATTAGAAAGCATTAAGAAGATGTAAAATTACAAAATCACCTTGTGCAAAAAAGCTGCTCCAAACAGAAAATATGTTGGCTATTTTCTGTGCAAAAACTCTTATTGGTTTGCTTGCACATGACACATTTGTTGATGAGGATTACACCTTTTTTCCTGAGGTTGTCTTGTGTTAGACATGCTTCCTTCAAGGCTGTCAAGGTAAAACAAGAAACTCTTAGGGGTTTCCTAGCTTTCCAGACATGTTTCCAAGGTAAAATTAGTAGAATGCCATTCTAGGAGCTCAAATTTTAGTAACATTCTACTTTCAACATGACGATTATGCTTTCTT
The DNA here is from genome assembly GCF_036512215.1 of Solanum lycopersicum. NCBI lineage: Eukaryota > Viridiplantae > Streptophyta > Magnoliopsida > Solanales > Solanaceae > Solanum > Solanum lycopersicum. The sequence continues at coordinate 26,513,073 of NC_090807.1, read as the reverse complement.
TTTTTTCTGCTAACTGTTGCTAGCAATAATAGAATAGAAGTGGAAGATTTGTTTTTGTAGTATGGACAACCTGTTGAGTTTTGAATATTGTTGAATGTGATGGAAGTTTTAGAAAAATTAGGAGAAGTCAGTTCAAATAAAATGGAGAGAAAGTTTTGTATGATGCTAAAGTCTTTCCTATTTGATAAGCTAGATGCAACGAATGAGAAATAGCTTGTAGCTTTCTAATTTCACTACATGTCAAGTTCTTGCAATACTAAACAGTCTCTCATGTAACACATGATCATATGGTCCCTACCCCTCTCTGCATTTTTTTTTTGCAATTAAAGAATCCAAAAAAAAAAGTTTGACGACCAACATAGACTACCCTACAGCTGCTGACTGATAATTTTATCAATTTATATAAACCAGCTAAAAGACAATACAAGATGACTGGAATGCCTTGGTCTATACAGTTTTAGATGACTAAAAAAAGTGCAGCTCTAAATGCTTTGGCTGTTTTACATGATTCAAGAAAATATCCAGTTTTTATTTTTATCTAAACTTGTAAAGTTCACCAGTAATTACATTTGTAGCTTAAAAATTTGCTCAAGTTTGTGTAAAAAGATGTTTTCAAATAGATAAGCATGCAATATTTCGAAATCATGTCTCTCTCTTGATTTTTTCTAGTCACATTTGTTGACTTCTTGTTCTATGGATGTGGAAATACTTTGTTTCAATTGATGTGGTATTTAGTGGACTTAATTCTTGATAAAGTAGGACTGATAAGGAATCATTGCTTCAAAAGAATGTTGGTTTTACTGGTTGTTTTAACCATGTTCTTTCTAAACACTAGGGGTACTACAAGGTGTAATGAAAAATCAATCTTGAAGAAACACATGATGAAATACTTGTTGAATTTCAAAAATGCTTTGAATGATTATTTACTTACATGATCTTGAGTTTTTCATGATATAGTTTTTGGTATTGAATTAGATTCAAGTATCATTTTTGTGTTGAATTAGATTCAAAATACTTCTCTGTTTTGGTGTTTTGACGTGCTTACTCAATTGCACGGGTTAAAACATAATAAGATAAATCCACATCCTTTATGTTTCAGAAATATAGTTAATGAATTTTTAAGAGAACTGTAAAGGCAAACTGAACATATAGGACGTACATAAAATATAAACACGCTTAGAAATCCTTCATAAATCAAAGTTAAAATTTAAGAAAAGTGGCATCAGGAAATGCAACCTTATTTAACAAGCTGAGTGAGTATTCTGTAAATAATCTAACAGAGTACCCCCTATGGATACTTATGGGGAATAAAGAAATTCTTGAGTAAATTTAGGCCGCTAATGGAGGTTTCACATCGTCATTCTGATACTTTCATTATTTGACATAAATTTATTTCTTTCTACTATTATGCTTGACCTTTTGAATATCCTTGGGCTATGATGCATAATGTTTTTATTGATTGAGTTGCGCGTATTGTAGTTCTTTAGTTTACATTCATTCATGCCGAAATCTTAATAACATGATAATATTTATAAAAAATATTACACTCACAAAACATTTACCACAAAAAGTAAGGATAAAAAAAATCTTTCTTCTTGTATCACTGATACAACAGTTCAGAAATATAAAAACTTTTTGTGTCATTAATACAGTGAAATTTGGAAACTGTTTTATTACTAAGACAACAAAAATAAAAATTATTGTATTTCTAATACAAAGCGACATTCATAAGTTTTTGATCGAATATCTATTATAGGATCATAAGAATGTTTTCTTGAATGTTTAAACATGGTATTAGATATTTGATACTTCTCTGATTTGGTGGGCACAAGAATGAGATTTTAAAGCTTTAACTCTAAAAGCTCATGAAATTCTGAAAGCACTAATGCTCCAAATTCAATTACAAAACTTTAACTTTTAATCATTTGGATTATATTTATTTATTTTCTTTCTTAATTATGTATATCCAATTAATTGTACTTATTTTTTCATTTAAAGTATCATCAACATTGAAAAACATTTGTGGAGGATTGAAGGTTTGATTTGACATAGCGAAAGCCTCATGACTAGGTAAGAAACTGTTATCATCTCATAACACATAATTCTGATAGATTACTCGTGACTTTTAAAACTTGTTTGTTAACTGGTTATTGGCTATTGCTGAAAGACTAAATATTGATATATTCTTCTAGGAGTTCACATATCCCATCCAAGGATTGGATGAATTTAGCAAGTATAACAAAGAGTATATTGATGGCATTGAATCATTTCTAGATTTTGCTAACTCTTATGGAGATCCTCATGGAGAGAAAATTCAGTGTCCATGTGGGAAATGTTGCAATATTCTTTGGAACCAAAGGAATGTAGTGTATGATCATCTAATATTCCATGGATTCGTTAAAGGCTATACTAGATGGATCAATCACGGGGAATGGGATATAAAGTTGAATGTTGATGATGATATGGATTACTCGTGTGATGATATTGATGGGTTGTTGAATGATCAATTTAGAGATGTTGCACAGGCTGGAGGAGTTTATGATGGTCCAAATGAAGATGTCGAGAAATTCTATTGCTTACTTGAAGAGGCAAACCAAGAATTATATTTTGGTTATATAGGATTCTTTTAATTATCATTCACACTTTGCTTATATTTGTTGAAGTATTTACATGGATTGAGCAATGAATCATTCACTTCTCTTCTAGAGTTATTAAAAGAGGCGATGCCCGAGCTGAACATTCCTCAGTCTTACAATAAAACCAAGTCTATGGTTAAGAATCTTGGTCAGGATTATGATAAAATTGATGCATGTCCAAATCATTGCATGTTGTTCATGAATGATCATAAGGATGACGAATTTTGTCATACTTGTGGAGCTTCAAGATATATTCAAGTTACTAATGTTGATAGTGAGCTTGAGTCTTCAAAAAATCAACATCGACTTTCTGCAAAGACTTTGAGACACTTTCCATTAATTCCTAGACTCAAAAGGATATTTATGTGCTCAAAGACGGCAGATTTTTTGAGGTTGCATGAAGAGGAACGTTCTAAAGATGGAAAGTTAAGGCATCTCACTGATGGTCTAGCATGGAATGACTTTGATATGGTGCATCCAGATTTCGCACAAGATTGTCGCAATGTGATACTTGGCTTGTCAAGGGATGGATTCAATCCATTTCAAACCATGAGTACATCACATAGCACATGGCCAGTTATGTTGATGATTTATAATCTGCCGCCTTGGATGTGCATTAAATCTTAATATTCCATACTTTCATTACTTATACTTGGACCGCGATCACCTGGAAATGACATTGATATTTACTTTCAACCATTGATAGACGAGTTAAAATTATTATGGGTTTCTAGGGTTGAAACATATGATGCTTCCAGAAATGAAACTTTTCAAATGAGGGCAGCTCTTATGTGGACAATCAGTGATTTTCCTGCATATGCTATGTTATCTTGTTGGAGTACAAAAGGAAAGTTTGCTTGCCCTTTTTGTAACTACGGCACTAATTCTCGCTATCTTAAACATAGTCGAAAAATGTGCTATATGAATCATCGTGTTTTTCAACCGATGGATCATCCATGGAGATCAAACAAAAGATCATTCAATGGAAAAACTGAATTTATGCCTCCTCCAGCTCCTTTAAAGGGAATTGATGTTCTTAATAGCGTATGTGATTTTGAAAATGTGTTTGGGAAGAAGAAGAAGTGATCAAATGATGGCCCATGGAAAAAAAGGTCAATTATTTTAATTACCTTACTGGCAGCACACCTTGTTACGTCACAACCTTGATGTAATGCACATAGAGAAGAACATAGTTGATAAAGTACTTGGAACTCTTTTCGATATTTCAGGAAAAACAAATGATCATGCAAAAGCACGGTATGATTTGAAAAATATGGGAATCAGGAAGAACCTTCATCCACAAGATACAAAAGATAGTAAGAGAACAAAGTTTACAAAGGAGTGCTTCTCAATGACAAATGGAGAGAAATCCATCTTTTGTGGAGTTTTAAAGACAGCCAAGCTACCTGATGGTAGGGCCTCCAATATATATAGGTGTGTGCACTTGGATGAAAGAAAGGTGTCTACTTATAAAACCCATACTTGGATGAAAGAAAGGTGTCTAATTATAAATCCCATGATGCTCATTTCATGTTACATTATTTGCTTCCAATACCAATTAAAAGCATTCTTCCTGATCATGTGGCTATTCCTTTAATTCGTCTAAGTTCCTTCTTCCATTGTTTGTGCCAAAAAGTAATCACATTGGAGGAACTGGATTGCTTAGAAGTAGAGATCATAGAAACAGTAAATCAGTTGGAGCGAATTTTTCCTCCTTCATTTTTTGATATCATGATTCATTTGCCTATTCATTTGGTGAATGAAGTGAGATTAGGCGGCCCAGTGCAAAATCGATGGATGTATTCCACTAAAAGAGAAATGGGTACATTCAAATCATACATTCGTAATAGGCATTTTCCAGAAGGTTGCGTAGCAGAGACACGAGTGGGAATAGATTGCATGAATTTATTCTCAAAATATTTGCATCGGGGTGTGCATACAAGATTTGATAGGAGAGAGCGAAACAATGATGAATGTGACCCAAGTGACGCAGAATCTGTGAGTTTGTTTTCTAACAAAGGAGTTCCTTTAGGAGCAAAGAAAACTGATCCAATCATTTTAGATGACAAGTCACTAGGTCAAGCACATGCATACTTATTGGATAATTGTGACGATGTTCAAGAATATATTAGGTACCTTAATTTGAATATAGCATTCTCTTTGTATAATTAATTTTTATATTATTTAATTTATTACTTTAACAAACATAGTAAATGTTTTGTAGAGAGCATGAGCAAGAGGTTAATAATCAATCACGAAGATCTAAATGGAGCAACACAAAGAATCATCGTCAAAACTTCTCTCAATGGTTTGAAACTCGTGCTTTGCAAGAGGATGTGCCTGAATTGATAAAACAATTGTCTATAGTACCAATTCTGTTGCAAAAAGATATTCTGGGTATCTCATAAATGGATATAGATTCCATGTTAGGCAGCGTGATGCAAGGTGTAAAACACAAAATAGTGGTGTTACACTAATTGCCTCAACTACAAGGTTTGGAAGCTCTAAGGATAGAAATTTGATTGCTGCAGATTTGACTTATTATGGTAGAATAGTTGATATTGTTGAATTAAACTATTACAGCCATTTTAAGGTTTCTTTATTTATGTGTGATTTGTATGAGGTTGAAAAATATGTTAATGTCCTTACTTATGTCTATTTTAACAAGAGATGCTCTCAGGAAGTGCCTTTTGTGCTTGCATATCAAGTACACCAATGCTTCTATGTGCAACATCCATATGATCAAGATAAACATTATGTTATGAAGACTGTTCCAAGAGACTTGTTTAACATGGGTGATGAAGTTGAATCTAATCACCCACAAAGTAATGAAAATGAGCCATCTGAACATTGGAAGGTCCATCTATACCAAAAGATAATGGTGAAGTTGTAACGACCAGTTTAGTCGTTTTGAGCAGCAGATTTTATTTCTGGAAAAAATTGGCTGAAACAACGGAACCCACGACGGTCCGTCACAGATGTCTCGTTTCAATATACTTAGGAATTCTGAAATTGGGTACTGAAAATCGACTCTCTGAACTTCGTAACGGACTTGCAGGACGGACCGTCACAGGTGTGACGGACCATCACAGTGTCCTTGGTGAAAAAAAAGTCCTGGCCCTCATGATGACCTGAGTGATGGACTGTCGCAGTCACGATGGCCCGTCACAGGTTATGCAATCCCAGTTAGAATTGGATTTCTTTACACGTTTTAAGGGACGTTTTAGACTATTCTTTCCTTAAGTATAGATTTCGTGGGTTTACATTAATAACTAAAAATTCTTGAGGGATAAAAGAGGTAATTTTGGGTTAATTAGTGGGGTATTATTGTCATCTTTTACACTTAGTTATATGTTAATTAGTATAAAAGAAAGAGGGTTTTGAATAAGAAAAGAGAAAAGAAAAGAGAGAGATAGATTGATCGATTGAGAAAGAGAGTCGAACGAGGAAGAAGAGTATCAAAGCTTGGGAGATTGCTTGTTGATTCCAATTCTTCGGTGGAGGTAGGTTATGGTTTTTATACACTATTCGTAGTAAACTCTTAATAGCGAATGATATGTATTGGGTAGTGTTGTAAACCCTTCTATATGCTTAATTATGTGGTTACATGTTGTGGTTATTAATTGTGATGAAATAAGCATGATGAAGCTATTGAATCTTAAATCTTGAAAAAGAAACCCTAATCTACTTTATTAATGATGATGCCTTAGTGTAAAAGAAGGGTTGATGAACGAAAGTAGTGAGATTAGGGGATCGGGTGTCACGTTTCGACACCAGGATAGTATATGGATCAGGTGCCACGTTCCGGTACCAGGATAGTATATGAGGATCGGAGTGTCACGTTCCGACACCAGGATAGTATATGGATCGGGTGCCACATTTTGGTACCAGGATAGAATATGGATCGGGTGTCACGTTCCGACACCAGGATAGAATGAGGATCGGAGTGTCACGTTCCGACACCAGGATAGTATATGGATCGGGTGCCACATTCCGGTACCAGGATAGAATATGGATCGGGTGTCACGTTCCGACACCAGGATAGAATGAGGATCGGAGTGTCACATTCCGACACCAGGATAGTATATGGATCGGGTGCCACGTTCCGGTACCAGGATAGAATATGGATCGGGTGTCACGTTCCGATACCAGGATAGAATGAGGATCGGAATGTCACGTTCCGACACCAGGATAGTATATGGATCGGGTGCCACATTCCGGTACCAGGATAGAATATGGATCGAGTGTCACGTTCCGACAGCAGGATAGAATGAGGATCGGAGTGTCACGTTCCCACACCAGGATAGTATATTGAGGAGCGGAGTGTCAAGTACCGACACAAAGGGAATAAAGATAATGAATCTTGAAAGATGTTAATATATTCAATCTAATGAACCTAATTCCCAAATGAGTATGATGAGGAGGTGTGAGTCCTCATTGATGTGCTTGGTGTTGTAACCAAGGGTTATGGTAACTGTAAATGCTGCATGCTAAGGATATTAGTTGATTTTATGATATTGCTTAATACATACTGTTTTCTATTTTCAGTTGGCCGATGATATCTACTCAGTACCCGTGTTTTGTACTGACCCCTACTTTTATTGTTTTCTTCTTGTTTATTTGTGGAGTGCAGCAAACGTGCCGTCATCTTCGACTCAACAGTAATTCAAGCCAGTCTTACTACATCGGAAATTCAGGGTGAGCTAATGCTTCTAGCTTGGACTGGATCTTCTTCTTCAAGTCTTGATGCCTTGAACTTCCGGCATGGACTAGCTTCTTATGTATTTTTAGCTTCTTAGAATACTCTTAGTTTAGTAATTTGATTATAGATGTTCTTGTGATGATGACTTCTAGATTTTAGGAATAATAATAGTTATTGATTTTATTAATGAGTTTAAGTCTTCCACATTACTTTATGTTGATATTACCTTGAAATGTTAAGGTTTAGATCGGTTGGTTCGCTGACATAGGAGGGTAAGTGTGGGTGCCAGTCGCGACCCGAGTTTGGGTCGTGACAAAGTACTCTTAACAAGAACTGATTTACCAGAAACAATCATTGATGTGCCTATGGAGGAATTTGTCAATCAACAGCTTGAAGTCGAGTATGAAGAGGAGTTTGAAGATGAGTTCGAAGATGAGTCTGAATATGAGTATGAAGATGAGTTTTCAGATGCGTTTGAAGACAAGTCTGCAAATAAGTATGAAGATGAGTCTGATGATGAAGTAGAGTCTGAAGAAGACACACCATGAGTTTCATTATTGTTGTGATGATCATATAGTTCTCACTCATTGTTTTGGTAATATAATAGTTTTTTTGGTAAAACACATTAATATATCTAATCTGTGGAATGTAATATGTTGCCTTCTTCTCTGATTATTATTTTATTGAGGAACCTATACTTCAAGCTGATTTTTGTTTGATTTGGTTGTTTGTTATTTATATACTTTCTGGTTTCATTTTATTATCAGGCAGTTGGCATTAGAGGCATTTAACTCTGTAGTTTGAATTTTCTTCTGGTTTGGTCGTTGTCCCGAGTTTGTCGCTCCGAGAGAGGTACAACTCTTTACCTTTTATGAATTTAAGTAATAAGAAGCTCTCTAGTGTTTAAATGTAGATGCAGCCAACGGCCTCTGTTTAGGGAAGAACCCCACCCAGGATTGGAATCAATGCGCATGTGACGGGAATAAATAAAAAACTTGTTCAACTAGGGAACAATAATATTGGCATAGAGTCGCGTCTGCAGTTGTTTGAAATATCTTGTTTCATATGTTATCAATTTTTTCTTTTTGTTCATGTAGTTCTTCCAATTTGAATCTGTCCTGTTTACTGTGGTATTCAGCAACACAAGGTACAAGGATGTTTGCACTTCGAGTAGCTGATTTTGCATTTCATAAATAGAGATTTCTTAAACTCCATTTGTCAGTTACTAATACTAATGTGTTCTGCATTTTCATCAAGTGGCAATCAGGGAAGTAATGAGAAGCATGACACTATTGAATAGGGATAGAGGGAGTGAGAGTTTTCACAAGACACAAGTGACTTCTTTATGAATATTTATTGGCCATCGCAGAAGTTGCTCTACTCATACTACCTGGTAGTGTAATAGATGTTCAATCAACTACTCCTAAATCCCTAACTAGTTGGGATTAATTATATGAATCCTCAATATTCATTCTGCTTTATTACAGCCCATTTCATTACAATATTGAGTTATTCCTTACTAAAAAGTCACTAAATCCCTCATGCACATTGTTATCTAAGTCTATATGCAGACTAATGAGTCTTATGACAAATACCAAACTTAATTAAAGTGTATCAACAATTATGCTTTATTTCAGTTAGTTGGTATTGCATATATGAATCCTTTATATGAGAGATCCTGACTCTGTATATATGATTTTATGTCTACTTCATCTTTTAGCACCTTTACTCAATATAGTGTTGCACCTAGATTGTTGTACGTATGTTTTTTTGACTTATTATGTGATTTAAAAAGAGTTCTGTAATTACATTACAATTTTGTATAAGTTCTGCAATATTATACAGTAATTCATTTTATAAATTCAGGAAATTTTTTAAGTTCTAGAAATTATAGAAATTCTGAAAATTTTAGAAACTCAAATGTTGCAATCTACTATATTAAGCTATCCATCTGTCAACCTTATATCAAAATTACATTGCTGCTACTTCTTTCACCTAAACAATCTTATTATTTTGTAGGTTTACTTACTATTGGGAAACAAATTAAAGATATTTAAACAAAGCAAAAACAGTGAATCAATAAACAATGCTAAAGAAAAAGGTTTTGAATCCAAACAAAGCTCAAAGTCCATTATGTTGTTATGCAATACCGATCAAGTGCTGAATTGGCCAACAAATTCAAGATTAAGAGAGAACAACTTTAAAATGAACACAATGATAGAGCTAAGAAAGAGATGGCTCCAATATCACACAAAAGAAAGAATTTTGAGGATTTCATTCCACAACAAGGATAGAGTAAATTGCTTGGGCACAAATCAGTCATTCAATCGTCTTCAAGGGAAGAGCTCAGAACCTCACGTATGATTGCAGGGAAAGGACAAACTAAACATAGGTTATTTCAATTTGAAGAGTCCATTCAAGATAATGGAACTAAAGTTCCTATGAATAACTCTAGGTTCCATACGTCATTCAAGAAAGATGTTACTACTTCAGCACATGCGACTGGAACAACACTAGGTAATGGAGAGGCACGACATGATATTTTTGATCTACGGAATTGCAAACAGATAAAGAGGAAGCCGGTCATACCAGCTCGTACTCTTGATCAGTTTCTAAAAGATCAAGGGATACACAAAGATGATAAAACAAAACGTGACAACAACACAACAAGTGATGTCGAATTTATGCATACTCCTATTATTAATGAACATAAAAAGGGATTGGATGATCGTGTGGAACAAGAAGAATTCAGTAAAGATAACTGTGATGTAGAAAAGGAAATTGACATTGATTTTAGTACAAAAGGTATGTTTTAAACCTTATAAGATTTAGAACTCATTATAAAAGAAATATCTTATTTCATGTCTGTTACATAAACCTAGAAATGTCGAAGCCAACAAAAGTTCGAAGACATACAACATGTAAGGATATTCATGCAAGAAATTTGGAAGAAAGAAAGGAGGTGAAATTTGATAAATGACAAGCGGTGGGACCAACTAATTAGATAGTGTCACAATTAAGCAACTTTATAGGAACAATTGCAAGGAATCCTAGATTCATCAGCTTGATGTACACTAGTTGGAATGTGGTGCCAAAGGATACTAAAAAGCGCATGTGGGAATACGTCAATGTAAAAACAACCACTCTTTAGAATTCATTTTTTTAGTTACTTTAACTAAATATATTTTATTTTGCATAGTCCAAATTTCTACTTCCAGTAGAAGGAAAGAAGTGGGTGATGACTGGTCTTCGCGATGCTTGGAGGTGACACAAGCAAAAAATAAATAAAAAAATTTGATAAAAAGAGTACCCTTGAGGATATGCTAGAAAAACGTCCTGATGGCATTCCACATAATCAATTCCGCCAGTTGATCAAGCATTGGTAACACCCAACTATTCAAGTAAGATTAAAATGGTCCATTTCCACTCATCTACTAATTCTGTGTCATAACTATTCTTTTCATACATATCAATTCAATTATCTTTTTGTTTTTAATAATAGGCTATATGCGAGATGAATTGTCAAAACAGGAAAAAACAAAAGTGGAGGCATCGAATGGGACCTATTAATTATGCTAGAGTACGCATGGCATTGATAATACTTAGCTGACATTTCATACAAAATTTGATTTTCATTTTTTTGTACTTTATAAGAACTTACTAATTTTTTAAAATTTCTTTTGATATAATTTATAGCTTGCAGCCAAAGACATCAACGAAGAACCATCAAAGCCTGAAATATTTATTGCAACTCGTACCAAGACAGGAAAGGAAATCCAGGACGATACCCAAGTTGCAATAGTAAGTTTTTGAAAGAGGATTATTAGTGAACTTTTTTCAAACTTAACATTTACATTATGGGGAGTTTGACTACATTAAATTTTAATCACGTATGCCTCCTTCTTCTTCTTCTTCTTGTTCAAGTTCGAGGAGATATCAATTATTTGTCAACATTTTTTAATTATTTTGATGAAAATTTTTCATAATGTTTTAATGCTTGATCGCTATCACAGGATTGGAAATGAAATAGTACTTACAATTCACTATGGATGCCAATTTTATTCAATAGGCTGAACTTCAAAATCACCAAAATTCTGGGAAACAGCTAATAATGCATTTAGGGCAGTGTTTTGAAAGGAGCAGCCTGGTAGAATAGGTGCTATAGTAGATCAGTGACAACAACTTCTTTGAAAAAAGATGAGGAAATTAACAATCTAAAACAAAAGCATGCCGATGAAATCACATCTCTAAAGGAAGAATTGAGAGAAGAAATGCTACATTTATCCACTCAATTGCTGCAAAACAACCCTGGATTGAATTTTCAAAATATACCAGGGTGTGTTGGATCTAACCTTGCTTCACCGATTGATGCAAGTAGTGCACTAGCTATAAGAGGCACAAATCTTCCATATTCTTCGGGGTCAGCTCAATATTCGGTTCTTCAAAAGATATTTTGTATTTCAAATTCTCTGTTAATAGTGTCGATATTGTTTTTCTTCTTGTTTAGTTGGTGTTCTTTGTAATGAAATTCAAAACTTATTTTTACTTGGCTAAGTTTAGTCCACCAATTTATGACTGTTAAGAATGTTTTTATTTTTGGTTTAAGCATTCGAATCGTTAGTTGAATAACTGTTCTTTTAGTATTGTGGAATTGAGGAGTCTGTGGCTAACACATTATGTTTTATGGCAGATGCCAATGGTGTTCAATTAAAAAATGATGACACTATTTTCTACCTTTAGCTTCTAAATCCAGCTCATTGTAAAGGCTATTGTAGCTGGTCTTTTAATGGTCTATCTGCACCTTTATGAAGCTATTGCTATTTTATTAATATTGGTGTCTGTTAGCTAGGTGGTTCTGGCTGTTAGTATTAATGTAGGGCAGCTTGTGATTAAAATGCCTACGTGCTAGACAATTATAATACTATTGTTATTAGTATAGAGTTTAATGGTTTGCAAACCTTTACCTTTGTAGGGTAGATAAACCATCTAGATCTTGACCATCGATAGAAGATCTTGTGCGTAGATTTATTACGTTTGATAGATCCTTAATGGTTACTTGTTTAAACTATAGACAAGGCAGAGAAAATTGGAGAGGAAAATCTGCAGGGGATTTTCTTGCATCCTGGTCCTCTATTTTTTTTTCATTGTCTGTTAAATCTTAACCTTGTTCAAGATTTTGTTTGTGTCTTTTTATAGCATTCCTTCTCTTCTTACTAATCATTTCTCTCGTCTGTATTTTTTGTTTGTGTCTTTTTTGTTCACTGTCTGATGGTGAACCTTGCCCTAGAGATGCAGTCTGATGATGTTTGTGTCTTTTTTGTATGCACTAGAGATGCAGTCTAATGATGAGCCTTTTCCTATGCTGTATTTCTTTGAAAATATCATGTTCATGTTGTTATGTGTTGATTTTTGTGGACACTTCTAAACTATATTATGAACATTGTTTCCAGTGGTCATCACTTGTTTGTTTGAACTACTTGTGTGTAATTTTTACATTGAAGTTTACAACAGAAGACTTCACAAATTCAACTTTTGAAGTTTAATTTTTGAGAGCCTACAACAGAAGACTGCACAAATGTTGTAGTCCTTATAATGTGTAATTTTTACATTGAAATTGTATTTAGATTTGGATTGGTTTGTCCTACAGTGAACTCTCTTTGATTCTGCACTTCCACAATTAATTCACAAACTTATAATTTTATTTTAAATGTGCAGGAAAATGCAGGTAATTGAATTTGAATTTGGCCAGAAATAAACTCGATCCATTGTGGCAAAAGATGAAGAAATTTTTGTATTCTTGTCATATATGTTTGAATGACACTTTTGCGTTTTTGGAACTTCTTGATATTAGAGATCTTTAAGCAATCACTTTCTATGTTTTGGTTGTACATGAAATATTTCTCGAAGTTTATTTGAAATATATAGCTTCAATTTAATGATTAATTAGTTCAATTTGTGTTTTAGGTCACTTGTATGTATGTAAATATATTATACATATTTGTGCTACATGTAGGCTTATAAATGTTGAAATTACACTTTGTAAGTATTGCTCTAGGTAGATAAAAAGTTACACTTTGAAAGTGTTGATCTATGTATATATAAAGTTACACTTTGCAAGTATTGCTTTAGGTAGATATAAAGTTACACTTTGTAAGTGTTGCTCTAGATGAGATATAAAATCAACACTTTTTAGGTGTTGCTATAGATGAGATACAAAGTAACAATTTATAAGTGTTGGTATAGCTGACATATAAAGTAACACCTTATAAGTGTTGCAATAGATGAGACATAAAGTTACACTTTATAAATGTTGCAATAGATGACCAATAAAAGGCAATACTTTTTAAGTGTGACCGATAAATCTGAAAAGGCTACGCTTTTATGTGTAGTCTAACAAAAAATAGGTGTTGCTAATGCACGTCTTCAAAGTGTGCCCTTATACCTATTTGGCTACGCTTTATAAGTGCAGCTAAAGATGGCAACATTTAAAAAGTGTTGCCTAATGTCAAAGGTTACGCTTCTTTTGGGCAGCCCCTAAAAAGTGTTGCTGAATGTCCAAAAGTGTTGCCTTTTATCAAAGGCCACACTTTTTGCTACTTTAGGCTACACTTACTTGGTGTTGTTGTAGGCCGAAAATGGTGTAGTGAGAATATATAGTGAATATAGTAATAAACATTATTAATGGAGATTACATGTATATGTTAGTATGTACCGATGAATCGGCCAAGAAACCGTCCAGCATTTTGTCCAATGGTACTTGTATGGCTCCTCTCATTGCCTTTGTTTGTATAATTTGTGATATCTTTGTTGTCGGCCTTATGATGTCATGCATGTATTTACGATGAGATTAGTTCTTAGTATCACTCATATAAAGTGAGGTATGTTCGGTGCATAGTATTATCAGATTTATAATGATATTATGAAAATTGACACCAATAATAGTAGATGAAATATGTCATTTAATATCAATTTATAATTATACTTGATAGTGAGGGAGCGTGGTTGAAGTAATAGTGTTGAACATATTAGCAAATGCCATAATGTATCTACCTTTGTATATTGAGACTCTAACGTCAACTATATTCAATTTATATTTGATAAACACGTAGAATACACTGTAGATACCTTTGTATATTGAGACTCTAACGTCACATAAGGCAAGTATAGACTTATCATTTTGTAGTTTTTCAAGGAATGCACCTTCATTTTCAGCAAAATCTCCCCATAGAGCAACTGTTGTGTGCTCCATGCTGGATTTTTTATTGGAAGTTAAAAATCAATACATAACGTAATGTATATATAGATAGTACAATATATTGCATTGCAACTTACATCTCATTTGTAAAAACTATTTCCCATCTCTTAGAATTTCCATTTTCAATAAGGGTATTCATAGTAACTAAGACACAAATCAAGTCTGCAAAAAATCAGGTCGATTAGTCATAGTGATAACTTAATGGGGAAAAATAAGAGTTATGTCATTTGGATAGTTAGTTACCCAGGATAGAACAATTACGTAATTCATTAGAATGTTCAAATGATGAGAACCCATTAGAGAATTTGTCTATTGGAACCTAATTCTCAGTCTCTTTTATGATTTATATTGTCCGTGAAGGTCAATTCATGTTCTTTATGCACAGAAGAGTAGTTTGGGTTGACAAGATCTAAGCACCCTTTCCCAATGTAGTAAGTCATATTTAGTTTCAATGAGTCCTTACATGTTTCGATATGCTTTTTAATTATAGTTTCTTTATCCTTGTTCCCAATTAATTGATGGTTAAGGGGTGGGATAAGTACAAAAATATGAACCATTGTAAAATAAGGTATGTGAAACTGTCAATTTTGATGCCTTGAATTCTTGTAAGGTATGATGGAACCCCTTCAAATAACTAAGACTCGCATGACCGAGTCAACATATCCTTTAGGTACCTTTTTTATAGGTACACTCTGTTTTGCTAGTTCAATTTTTTTGGCCATGTGGGTTGTATATCGATGAATGTCGGTACCTGTGGAGATTGGTGCAATAATGTTAACATTGGACATTAATGTGTCGGCGTATGATTTATGAAGTGATACCACGAGTACTCTGCAACTTTATTATTGCATGAAATAATCTCTGAATATTCTTCATAAAGATAGCAGTTCATATGTAGTGAAACTTTGTATGAAAGGTTAAAATGTGGAACAACAAATAGGGAATCTACAATGTCAATAACTTATTTTTGTAATTAGTTTTACATGATCTGTGCAGAGGATATCTGGAGCAGCATCATTATTGATTTATGCAAATAAGCAGGACGCAGAAGGTGTTATTTCTCCAAATAGCCTATGTAAGGATGCTTCTAGCTATACATTTTACC
The DNA here is from genome assembly GCF_036512215.1 of Solanum lycopersicum. NCBI lineage: Eukaryota > Viridiplantae > Streptophyta > Magnoliopsida > Solanales > Solanaceae > Solanum > Solanum lycopersicum. The sequence goes on along the minus strand of NC_090807.1, from coordinate 26,497,375 downwards.
GTGTTGAATAAATATAATGAATGTGAGTCATGGTTGGGGTTCATGTGATGCATAAAATAGGTAGCACTAAATATTGAAAATACAATCAAAAGGTTATAACTAATCCAAGTATAGTAATTTTTACTTGCAAATGGCAGGGAAATTAATAATAAAAAACAACAGGTGTGTTATGGGAAGTTCAAAGTATGAATGCAATATCATAAAAAAGGGAATGAATTACAATTTGATAATTAAGAAAGCATTTTATGGTGAAACACACAAGCCGTGTTAAGAGAATTTGAAAGTAATAACACAATAATATAGAAAACTCAATGACTTACAACTTGGAAAATCCAAAAACAGATACACGGATGTTGTGCTTCCAATGTTTCTGCGCTAGGAGTATCAAATTAATTGGTGAAGTATAATGATAGAATTGTTAAACCTAAATTCTGAAGGAAAGGGGCAGCTGGTGCATACCTATACGTTAATTATCAGTTGTTCAATGGGGAAAGCCATCTATGTTTCAGATTGATATAGAGTGGGAACCTAGGGGGTACTCGGTTTGCTGAAAGAGAAGGCGTTGGAAGAGGAGGCGTTTTGGAAGGGTTGGGTATTCCGTTGGAAGGGGCATGTAAAAACTGAAATGATGGAAGTGGTAGTGTATGTGAATGGTTGTTTGGAAGTGGAGGCTTCTCATGGGTCCTGTGCAACAGGAGCAAATAGCGCGGGTGATGAAGGGTGGGTAAAGGGTAAAATAGGAATTCAAATTTTAAGTTAGGAGATAAAGGGTGGGTAAAGGATATAATTATAATTCAATTTTTATGTTAGGAGTTGATGCTTTTAATATATATATATATATATATATATTAATGACAACTCTAAGCCCGTCTACGTGGCACCACCACAGACCAGGATTCCTTTTTAATTTTTTTATTTTCAAAACTAGACTTCCCCTTTCATGAAAAGTTGTGATTTTATGAAAAAATGTGACTTTTATGAAGAGTTGTCACATTTATGAAAAAAATTGTCATTTATTAATGGTTGTAACATTTTAGAAGTGTCGTAGCTTATTCAAATAGTTATAACCTTTCCAAAAAGTTGTAATTTTTATGAAAAGTTGTGACAATTATGAAAACTTGAGACTTTTATGATGAGTTGCCACTTTTATGAAAATGTTTTTTACTTTAATGATAGGTTGTTGTAAAGCCCCAAGCCTATACCCTAAACGTGGCCAGAACTCAAAGACAATTGTTGGCCCTAAGAGAACCCTTGGCCGGACTTTCTTAACTCTAAAGAAGTCTGTAACACTAGAGAAATAACTCAAAGAGAGTAAATATAAAAAAAAATTTAGCCAAAATGGCAATTGAAATCCTATCGTTTACATAGGAAATGAAAAGACTGGAGACTAACTCTATCTTTCTATGAAGCCTCTAAAAATACTAAGATAAATGTTGGGACGATCCCCACAATATTTTATTACTAAAAATGACTATAAACAATAAAAGAGTCCTACGGATGCAAGGAGGCTCCCCACTAACTCTGAGCTGCTCACCGAATAAACGTCATGCCGAATTATCAATCCTAGTTACCTGCGTCTGTAGCATGATACGATGCAGGCCAACTAGCATTAGTACATCGAATGTACAAGTATCCGAGTTGGAATTTTAAACAACAACTTAAGTTTGAAAAGAAGTAACGAGGAACACTTACCTTGGCTCTGTTCAACTCATTAGTTACTTAACTCAATAGAACTAACCCATTTCATTATATACAAGTTTAAAAACATGAGCAATATTAAGTAAAGCTCGTTAAAGAACATGCACTACTGATGTGGGAGTTTCTCTAATAAAAAACCACCACTATGAGCATAAGTGGTGATACAAAATCTCGCCCACTCTCAATGAATATTATATTTACAAGTTGTTTTATATACTTTGGAATTCAAAACGTTCAAGAACGATCAAGACATCTAAAAACTAGTCTTGACTGTGTGCTAGTGTATCCTTGTATGTTGTATGTGTTTTTATGTGTTCTTAAGAGTCTAAAATAAGTTGGGTTGACCCTAACACCTACCTTACCAAGGACTGCACTAGTAGTCATTGAGGAGGACCCAACCTAGGGCAAAAAAGCCGCCCAAGGAGGCAACAAATTGTGAATAGATGAAACCAATCTGCGTTGAAGACATGTTTCACCAATGATTAATTTTTTTGTTCACGTCGTAGACTCTGCTGTACGAAAAATTATTTTGAAAAATCCTGGGGGAGAAACTTCGTGACGTGGACTTGTTCCCCAACGATAATTCCTAAAATTTATATTAGGTTTGACTTGTCTAAAAATGTCCAATTTATGTAGGGGTACTTTGAGTATTTTGGGGTGATTTATATATGGATTTTAGTTCATTATACAACCTTTACCCTAATGAAAAACCCCAACCCTCAATTATAATTCAAAAATTATAAGCTCTCCATTTTTTCTAAAATGCTATCTCTAATTAGATCCTTCATCAAAGGACCTTCATGTTACAAGGAGTAAGTACAAATTATCCAAGGTTTCAAGCCTAATTTCGTGGGATTTATTCAATTAAGGTATTGTGATTTCTTCCTTGACTCTTCTTCCATTCAAGGAGCAAATTTGAAAGGCTTTTTAAAGATGTTAAAAAACATAGAAATTCCTATTTTAAATTCTAAGCATGGGTTCTTACATGAAAAGGTTTAGATAATTGTTTTTGTGAAGTAATTGATGTTAATTGAATATATTAAGATAAAAAAACTCCATGAATCCATGTATTCCTTGAATTCCTCATTTTGGCTCTAAAGTGGGTGAATTGATCCTGACTTTATTGTAGTGAATTTATGTGTAGATTGTATTCGTCTATTTAATTATGTACAGATCATGATAGAATTCTTTATAAACTTCCTTATAATTATGATATTTATATTTATGTTGTTAGATCATTGATATGGATTGGATGTTCGCTTAATATTGTGTACATGACATTGATAAGAGCCTTTGTAAGTGAATTGGGTTAAAAAGCTATGGAATGGTGATGATGATGATTGGGAGGTTGTGATTTAACCTAATTCATCTATTTAGTATAGAATTGAAATTTAATTGTATTAATTTGTATGGTCCACTTATGGTGGTGGTGTCTATGTAATATAATTTTTATAAACACAGGCTTGTCGGCATTATTATGTGAAGTAATGTGATCATGTAGAAGATTTTATGGATTATATGAATATGTAAAGAGAAAGATGATATGATATATGTGTGCTCTTGTATAATGTGAAGTTAATTAGTGAAGTACTCTTGTAATGGCTATACAATTTTGTATGAGGGTTAATGTTTTGTTTTTTCTCTAATTGATTATTTATGATGATAATGGACTAAGAAATGTCTTTATAGAATAATGTTGTATCTTGTGTGGTATACTTAGTTGTCTCTACATGGTACTTCAATGTTATTGAATACGTGATATGATGATGTTGTCTCTTAATTCGAAGACTAAGGTCCCTCTACATGACCCATAAAAATTATGTGAATGTGAACTCTTGACTTAGTAGGCTTATACACCTTTGTCATGTATGTGTATGAATGAATGATGAATGAAAGTATAGGATCGGTAGACCTAATATGGTGACCTTATAAGGATGACTAATACATGACCTTCGATAAAAAGAAGTTCAAGAGCATAAACCTTGCATATAGAGAAGAAGGTTAATAGAAGCCTTAAAGTGAAAGATTGTATGGTATCCTTATTGAATGTAATGCTCGATTTAGGGATAGGTTGGCTAGAACGACATAAAACCACATCTAAGGAAGTCATAAGAGCTATCCTAATAGTCCTTGGAGAGTAGCCCTAGTGGACCTATTCTAGGAAAGAAAAAGTGTTAACAGTTGGTAAGGCATAGTAATAGTACCTTTTTTAATACACCTAGTTAATGATTACTCTATGAGAATAAAGTCAAAGCACTGAGTGAGTATGCTTGTGGTAGTAGCTCTACTAAGATGATAGTAGAGTACAAAGAAACCCGTGATATTCCATAACCATGTCAACACATGGGATGTGTCCTATTTCTACTTTTAGCTAGTAGAACACCCTCCTCGTTGTAGGATAACTTCTGATTCCATACATAGCTAGTATCTATGTTTGTTAGTGCCTATTCTCATCATGTGGGATGTACACTCTAGTTATTGGATATGTTATACAACGTGTAGGTAGTGGAATGGGATGCTATCTACACATATCACGAGTAGGCTTTGAAGATGATAGAATGGGTTCCATATGTATTTTCCTAGAAAATTATGTGAAGTGCTCTAATTGTTTGATTGTCTCTTAAATGGTTTAATGAATATTCTTGACTTAGTTAATGCATGCTGAATAGAAAAGGTCTTACCTAAGGTATCTTGAATGTTCACCATACTTAGTGCATTTAATGTGCTACTTCCATATGTTGTTCTTTTTCTAAAAGTGTAGGTTTCAAGCGAGAAGTCTCTCATTGTCTCATCACCTAGTGGTCTGGCGTGCAGTTAAACACGTTGACCCTGGAAACCAAAGCATAACTTTTGAATAACATTCTCTCAAGAAGATTGGGTATGTCCTTATATGATTCGAGGACATATTAGTACTATTTACTAGTTTATATAAAAAGATACTTATTTCAAGAAGAGGTGGTGCATTCGAGATTGTTTTGACTGCAAGAATTAGAAAATCAAATTACATAATGATTTGGAATCTACAATGATGGTTGAAAATAAAATTTACTTTCATATTACCCTATCTTATGATAAGTCCGCAGAAGAATCACCCAACAACACCTAAAGTACGAATAATCAATTGAAATAATATCATCGTTTTGACACTTTTTTTAGCAACACTATAACTTCAAAAAAAATACTCCAGTGTCACATCTTGATGGATAGAGAAACAAGTGATAGTAGAATACTTTGAGTAACATAATATTTCTCGATTTTCAACTAATTTTACTTTTTCATGTATGTGTATTACTATGTTCTTCATATATAAGTCAGTGATGTATCTCCTTCATTTTTAAATACAAAAATACGGGAAATGCCTTACTTTTGTTCAAAAAGTTGATGGGAATCTTGTCACGACCCAAAACTAGCCGCGAGTGGCACCCACACTTATCCTATTATGTGAGCGAACCAACAAATCTAAACCCCAACATTTCAACCATAAGAACAAAATATAATGCGGAAGACTTAAAACTCATTAAAGAAATCAATAAATAACTTCTAAAAATTGATACTTATTATTCCCAAAATCTGGAAGTCATCACCACAAGAACATTCTATCCTCAGTTACTAAATCTAAGAGTATCTAGGAAGCTAAAATAAGTAAACAGATGGTCCATGCCCGAACTTGAAGGACATCAAGAAATGAGTGAGAGAGAATCCAGTCCGACCTAGGAATAATAGCTCACCCTGAAATCTGACGTGATGAAGACTAGCTAGAGTTGAGGACGAGTTGAAGACGATGGCGCGTTTGCTGCACTCCACAAATAACAAAGAAGAAAATTACAAGTAGGGGTCAGTACAAGGCACAAGTACTGAGTAGGTATCATCGGCCAACTAAAAATAGAAAGCAATATATATATAACATAATAACATAAAATCGACTCCCATACTCAACTGGTGACAACAACAAGTACCATAACCATTAGCCACAGCATCAAGCACATCTATGAGGACTCAAGCCTCCACACCATACTCAATTGAAAAATGGGTTCTTTAAATCTAAGTATATTAGCATAATTAAAGATTAATTCTCTTTACTATCCTGGTGTCAGAACGTGACACTCCGATCCCCTCAATTATTCATTCATCTTACTACCCTGGTGTCGGAATGTGACACTCCGATCCCCTACTATCCTGGTGTCGGAACGTGACACTCCGATCCCCTACTACTATGTGTCAGTTCGTGACACCCGATCCTCTACTATCCTGGTGTCGGAACGTGACACCTGATCCTCTACTACTACGTGTCGGTTCGTGACACCCAATCCTCAACTATCCTGATGTCGGAACATGACACTCGATCCTCTACTACTACGTGTCGATTTGTGACACCCGATCCTCTACTATCATTGTGTCGGAACATGACACCCGATCCTCTACTACTACGTGTCGGTTCGTGACACCCGATCATCTACTATCCTGGTGTCGGAATGTAACACTCCGATCCCCTAATGCTACGTGTCGGTTCGTGACACCCGATCCCCTAATCTCATTCTTTCAGTTCATCAAGCCTTCTTTTATACCAAGGCATCATCATTAATAAAGAGGTTTTAAGGTTTAAGATTCAACAGCCTCATCATTCTATTTCATCACAATTACTTAATCACATCATGCAAGCACACAATTAAGTATATAGAAGACTTTACAAAATTACCCAATACATATCAATCTCTATTTAGAGTCTACTACGGAATAGCAATAAACCATAACCTACCTCCACCGAAGGATCGTGATCAAGCAAGCTATCCCCCAAAACCTTTGCTTTCCTTTGTGTTCTTCTCTTTCTCTCGCTCGTTTCTCTCTTCTTTTCTCTCTCTGTCTCTTTCTTCTTTCTTATTCCAACTCTTTTTCTTTTACCCTAATTACCATATAATTAAGTATAAAAGATGATAAAAGTAACCCACTATTTATTTCAAGGTTATCTCCTTTAACCCCCAAGGAATTGAATTATTAACATTAAACCACTAACTTTATAATCATAAGCAGGAATAGTCCAAAACACCCCTTAAAAAATTTTAACAGAAGTCCAACCCAGTCAGGGTTACGTAGCCCGTGACAGACCATCGTGCCTGCGACGGTCCGTCCTGCTGCTTCCGTCACAAAGTTCAGAGACTCAATTACATTAAAGACTTTGTGACGGTCCGTCGTACCTACGACGGTCTGTGCTGCTCTTCCGTCGCGTAGTTCAGAGAGTTGTACTCAGTACCCAATTATCCAGAGTCTAAGTGTTTTGGAACGGGACCCCCTCGACGGTCCGTCGTGCCCATGACGGTCCTCGTGAGATCTGTCGACCCAGACAGCTATTACCAAAAATAAACTCTACTGCTCAAAACGACTAAACAAGTTGTTACAATAGATACCAATTTACCCATTGTTCATCCTCGAATGATCACCAGAAGAAAAACAAGGGCGAGAAAGAGTACATGAATCTGTGAAAAGGAGTGGATATCTTTCTGGCATATCAGCCTCCTTCTCCCAAGTGGACTCTTCGACTAGCCGATTCTTCCATTGAACCTCGATGGATGCAATCTCCCTTGATCTCAACTTGTGGACTTCTCTATCTAAGATGGCAACAGGCTCCTCCTCATAAGTCAAATTCTCATCAAGAAGAACTGAATCCCAACGAATGATGTAGTTTCCATCCCCATGGTATCTTTTCAACTTAGACACATGAAATACCGGGTGCAATCCTGACAGTCCTGGGGGCAAGGCTAATTCATAAGTTACCTCCCCCACGCGCTTCAGAATGTCAAATGGACCAATATACTCCGGACTAAGCTTACCTCGCTTACCAAACCACACCACCCCTCTTCATGGGCAAAACCTTCACCAAGACTTGGTCACCCTCCATAAACTACAAGCCTCTAACCTTTCGATTTGCATATTCTTTCTGCCTACTTTGAGCCGCTAGAAGCTTTTCCTGAATGCATTTCACTTTATCTAACAATTCCTTTAGAAGGATAGTGCCCCAAGGTCTAATCTCGAATTCATTAAACCACCCAATGGGAGACCTACATCTTCTCCCATACAGTGCCTCAAATGGGGCCATGTCAATACTTGAGTGATAGCTATTGTCGTATGAGAACTCTGCTAAGGGTAAGAAGTTATCCAAATGACAACCAAACTCTATCACACATGCACGAAGCATATCCTCCAAAACCTGAATCGTTCGCTCAGACTGACCATCGGTTTGAGGGTGAAATGCAGTACTAAGATCCAACCTAGTACCTAATTCAGCATGCAATGTTTTCCAAATCATAGAAGTAAACTGTGTACCTCTATCTAATATGATTGAAAGTGGAAATCCGTGCAACCGGACAATTTCTGAGATATAAAGCTTGGCTAACTTCCCTGGTGTAAGTCACCTTAACCGGAATAAAGTGAACAGACTTAGTTAATCTTTCAACAGTCACCCAAATAGAGTCATACTTACCCATTGTCTTTGGAAGACCAACCACGAAGTCCATTGCAATTATCTCCCACTTCCATTCAGGAATGGGCATTCTCTGAAGTGTCCCTCCAAGCCTCTGGTGTTCATACTTTACCTGCTGACAATTCGGGCATTGAGCAACGAAATCAACAATGTCACGCTTCATCCTACTCCACCAAAAATGTTGCTTTAGGTCACGACACATCTTGGTTGCACCAGGATGTATAGAATACCTTGAACTATGAGCCTCTATAAGAATAGTGCCAATCAAATCATCGACGCGGGGTACACATACCCTTCCCTTAATCCTCAAAACACTTTCCTCATCGATTTTTGCTTCTTTAGCCTCTCCTCGCAATACCTTATCTCGAATCCGGATCAGTTTCTCATAAGTAAACTGCTTTCCCTTAATCTTGTCAAGAAATAAAGATCTTTCCTCTACACAGGCAAAAAATCCTCCCTTCTCTAGTACTTGCAGCCTCATAAAGTCATTAGCCAGAATCTTAACCTCTCTAGCCAATGAGTTTCTAGAAACCTGCAAGTGAGCTAGACTTCTCATGCTCCCTGCCTTTCTACTTAAAGCATCTGCCAAAATAATAGCTCTTCCCGGATGATACAAGATAGTGATATCATAGTCCTTCAGTAGTTCCAGCCACCTCCTCTGTCTTAAATTTAAATCTTTCTGAGTAAAGACATACTATAGACTACGATGATCCGTATAGACTTCACACTTAACCCCATATAGATAATGTCTCCATTGCTTTAATGCAAACACTACCGCAACCAACTCCAAATTGTGGGTCGGATAATTACGTTCATGCACCCTTAATTGCCTCGAAGCATAAGCAATTACATTCTTCTCTTGCATTAGCACTGCACCCAAATAAGAATAGGATGCATCACAACAAACAATGAAATTCTTATCTTCCACTGGCAGGGTAAGAATTGGTGCAGTAGTCAACAAGGTCTTGAGCTTCTGAAAGCTTTCTTCACACTCGTTCGACCATACAAATGGAACACTCTGCTTAGTCAAGTTTTTCAATTGGGAAGCAACAGAAGAAAAACCCTTGACAAATCGACGGTAGTAGCTAGCTAAACCAACAAAGCTCCTTACCTCTATAACATTAGTAGGTCTTACCCAACTCCTCACTGCATCAATCTTAGAAGGATCCACCATCACTCCATCCTTAGAAACCACATGCCCCAAGAAAGACACTGAATCTAGCCAAAACTCACACTTGGAGAATTTGGCATAAAGCTTTTTCTCCCTCAACATTTCCAATACAATTCTCAAGTGTTCCTCATGTTCTTTTTTTCTCTTTAAGTATACCAGTATATCATTAATGAATACGAAGACAAAGAGATCCTGATATGGCTAAAAAATCCCGTTCATCAAACTCTTGAAAGCAGCAGGGGCATTCGTAAGCCCAAAAGACATTACTAAGAACTCATAATGTCCATACTTGGTCCGAAAAGCAGTCTTTGGCACATCCGTTGCCCGTATTTTCAATTGATGATAACCAGATGTCAAATCGATTTTTGAGAAGGTACAAGCACCTTGTAACTAATCAAACAAATCATCGATGCGAGGAAGAGGATACTTGTTCTTAATAGTTACCTTATTCAGTTGCATGTAGTCTATGCACATCCGGAAAATTCCATCCTTCTTCTTCACAAATAAAACAGGAGCACCCCAAGGGGATACACATGGCCTAATGAAGCCCTTACCTAACAACTCTTGAAGTTTGGCCTTTAACTCCCTTAACTCAGTAGGAGCCATTCTATAAGGGGTATGGAAATGGGGCGAGTACCCGGCTCGAGATCAATGCAAAAGTCAATATCCCTATCCGGTGGCATACCAAGAAGGTCTACAGGAAACACATCAAGAAACTCACGGACTATCGAAACCGACTCAATTGAAGGTACTTGTGTAGTATCATCCCTGAGGTGTGCCAAGAAAGATAAACAACCCTTACTAACCATTCTCTTAGCATGAACAAAGGATATAATACGAAATGGAGTGGAAGTGTAGTCACCCTCCCACACTAACGGATCTGTCCTAGGCTTGGCCAACGTTACAGTTTTACCATTACAATCTAAGATTGCAAAATTTGGAGACAGCCAAGTCATACCCAGAATTACATCGAAGTCAACCATTTCTAGGATAAGCAAGTCTACATGAGTATTGCTCCCCACAAAAGTCACAAGACAAGACCTATACACCTTTTCAACTATCACAGACTCACCCACCGGAGTAGAGACACGAATAGGTATGTCAAGCAATTCAAAATGTAAATCAAAACAAGTAGCAAATGAGGAAGACACATATGTAAATGTGGAGCCAGGATCAAATAATACAGAAGCCATGCAATCACAAACCAAAAGATTACCTGTGATAACAACATCAGATCTCTCCACTTAAGACCTCCCAGGGAAAGAATAACAATGGGCTCTATCACCTGTTTGTCCGTTGCCCCGACCATGTTGTGCCGCAGTAGTTCCAGTTTTCCCACCACCCCGGTTGATTTAGTGATCTCCTATACATTAGCCACCCCATCCTCCAGAATAGCGGCCTCTTCCATGACCACATCTGCCTCTGACTATTAGGGGTCTGTAACTCTGTTTTGGAAAAAACCTCCTAATATGTCCAGTCTCTCCACATCCATAACACTCTCTGGATTCAATCATAGGTCTCAGTGAGAACGACGGAGTCTAGGGATAACCCCCAAACTTAGGGAAGTGATGACCAGTCTGCGGTGGACCCCCAACTACAGCCTGCGGTGAAGACTGAATAGGTCGGGCCGGGTAACCTCCTAAACTCTGTCCTATGGAGTAAGACCCTCCAAACTCACCTCCCTTACGAAACTTCTTAGGTGTCGATGCCATGGTGATGTCGTATGGCTTCACTCCCTCCACTTCTATCACAAAATCTACCACCTCCTAAAAGGATTTTGCTGCAGTAGCTACCTGTAAGGCTGGAATCTGCAAATTTGACCTCAATCCCTTCACAAAAAGGTGAATCCACTCTTGTGGACTGAAGCAAAGTTGGGTGACATACCTGGATAATGCACGAAACATAGCCTCATACACAGTAACCGACATCCTGCCTTGCTCTAGGCTCAGTAACTCATCTCTCCTCCTATCCCTCAAAGACCGGGGTATATACTTCTCCATAAATAAGTTAGAGAATAATGCCCAAGTCATAGGTGGTGCATGTGCTGGTTGACACTCAACATACAATCGCCACCACATTATGACATTTTCGTGAAACTGATAGGTTACAAACTCAACACCGAATCGTTCCACTATGCCCATCTTATGTAGAAACACATGACAATCAACCAGAAAATCATAGGCATCCTCAGATTCAGCACCCTTGAAGACTGGAGGTTTCATTTTCAAGAACTTACTGAAAAGTTCATGCTGATCACTTGTCATTAGAGTCCCTGTAGTCAATCGAGGAAACGTGCCTATTTCCAATGAGGCATCCATGCAGGGAAACACAAGAGCTGCATGTTGTACTCCCAGAACCTGAGGTGCTGGTGCAGAAAACACTGGAGGTGTCTGGCGTTGATCAGATAACCCGCTAAGATAAGCAAGAACCTGATTAATAATCTCTGAGGTAGGTTGGGGGGGGGTAATTCCTCACTCTGCAATTCATTCCCCCCTTCCTCACCCTCTCTTAATACTTCCTCAGTCGGTGGAGGAGTCACCGCCCTAGTACTAGCTGGGCCAAGTGTTTGTCCTCTTCCTCTAGAAGATGTCCTACCGCGACCTCTACCACGGCGTCTTGCCACTGCTCCTCTTCGAGCTACAGCCTCAGTAGCTGGTTCAGACGCATCTTGTCTTACCGGTGTTGGTGTTGGCCCGCTCATCTCTGATGACGATATCGTCGCCGAGGATAGCGTAGCGTGTAAAAGGAACTCCTGGATATACTTGGGCTGCTACGAACCAAATCGCGCTGTTTTTGTTCTAGTTCTAACCATCTGCGCAATAGAGTGAAGATGGTCAGATACCAATTTGTATCACCTTGATACCAATTGGATCTAAGTACTAGCACGAAAGAAAGAAAGAATGGGATATTCCTAAAGTCCTATAGCCATTCAAAGAAAAGTAAAGGCGTCCCCCTACCGTTCCTCAAGACTCTACTAGACTCGTTCTTGTGTGATGAGACCAACGAACCTAATGCTCTGATACCAAGTTTGTCACGACCCAAAACGAGCCGCGAGTGGCACCCACACTTATCCTATTATGTGAGCGAACCAACAAATCTAAACCCCAACATTTCAACCATAATGAAAAAAATATAATGCGGACGACTTAAAACTCATTAACAAAATCAATAAATAACTTCTAAAATTTAATACTTATTATTCCCAAAATCTGGAAGTCATCACCATAAGAACATTCTATCCTCAATTACTAAATCTAAGAGTATCTAGGAAGCTAAAATAAGTAAATAGATGGTCCATGCCCGAACTTCAAGGACATCAAGACATGAGTGAGAGAGAATCCAGTCCGAGCTAGGAACAATAGCTCACCCTTAAATTTGACGTGATGAAGACTGGGTAGAGTTGAGGACGAGTTGAAGACGATGACGCGTTTGCTGCACTCCACAAATTACAAAGAAGAAAATTACAAGTAGGGGTTAGTACAAGGCACAAGTACTGAGTAGGTATCATCGGCCAACTCAAAATAGAAAGCAATATATATAAGATTCTAACATTAAAACGACTACCATACTCAACTGGTGACAACAACAAGTACCATAACCATTGGCCAGAACATCAAGCACATCTATGAGGACTCAAGCCTCCACACCATACTCACTTGGAAAATAGGTTCTTTAAATCTGAGTATATTAGCATAATTCAAGATTCATTCTCTTTACTATCCTGGTGTCGGAACGTGACACTCCGATCCCCTTAGTTATTCATTCATCTTACTATCCTGGTGTCGGAATGTGACACTCCGATCCCCTACTATCCTGGTGTCGGAACGTGACACTCCGATCCCCTACTATCCTGGTGTCGGAACGTGACACTCCGATCCCCTACAACTACGTGTCGGTTCGTGACACCCGATCCTCTACTATCCTGGTGTCGGAACGTGACACCCGATCCTCTACTACTATGTGTCGGTTCGTGACACCCGATCCTCTACTATCCTGGTGTCGGAACTTGACACCCGATCCTCTACTACGTGTCGGTTCGTGACACCCGATCCTCTACTATCCTTGTGTCGGAGCGTGACACCCGATCCTCTACTATCCTGGTGTCGGAACGTGACACCCGATCCTCTACTACTATGTGTCAGTTCGTGACACCCAATCCTCTACTATCCTGGTGTCGGAACTTGACACCCGATCCTCTACTATGTGTCGGTTCGTGACACCCGATCCTCTACTATCCTTGTGTCGGAGCGTGACACCCGATCCTCTACTACTACGTGTCGGTTCGTGACACATGATCCTCTACTATCCTGGTGTCGGAACGTGACACTCTGATCCCCTAATTCTATGTGTCGGTTCGTGACACCCTATCCCCTAATCTCATTCTTTCGGTTTATCAAGCCTTCTTTTATACCAAGTCGTCATCATTAACAAAGAGGTTTTAAGGTTTAAGATTCAACAGCCTCATCATGCTAGTTCATCACAATTACATAATCACATCATGCAAGCACACAATTAAGCATATTGATGACTTTAAAAAAATTACCCAATACATATAAATTGCTATTTAGAGTTTACTACGGAATAACTATAAACCATAACCTACCTCCACCGAAGGATCATGATCAAGAAAGCTATCCCCCAAAACGTTTGGTTTCCTCTGCGTTCTTCTCTTTCTCTCGCTCGTTTCTCTCTTCTTTTCTCTCTCTGTCTCTTTCTTCTTTTTCTCATTCCAACTCTTTTTCTTTTACCCTAATTACCATATAATTAAGTATATAAGATTACAAAAGTAACCCACTATTTATTTCAAGGTTATATCCTTTAACCCTCAAGTAATTGAATTATTAACATTAAACCACTAACTTTATAATCATAAGAAGGAATAGTCCAAAACACCCCTTAAAAACTTTTAACAGAAGTCTGACCCAGTCAGGGTTACGCTGCCCGTGATGGACCGTCGTGCCTGCGACGGTCCGTCCTGCTGCTTCCGTCACAAAGTTCAGAGACTCAATTACATTAAAGACTCTGTGATGGTCTATCGTACCTACGACGGTCCGTGCTGCTCTTCTGTCGTGAATGTTCAGAGAGTTGTTCTCACTACCCAATTTTCTAGAGTCTAAGTGTTTTGGAACAAGACCCCCTCGACGGTCCGTCGTGCCCATGAAGGTCCGTCGTGGGATCCGTCGAACCAGACAGCGATTATTAGAAATAAACTCTACTGCTCAAAACGACTAAACAGGTCGTTACAAATCTTTTCCCCTAAATTTCTTTTAAGAAAATTCTCAACATGAGAAGTTTCATTCAAGCTATTATAGTTAAAGCTTGGTTTACACTTGATATTGGGATACTATAATAAGGATTGTCAAATGACCTGAGAACCTACTTATGGGATATGCGTATTCAAAATCTTTTCATTGGGAAAGTTTTATCAAGTGCCTCTTTATCATATTAGTGTGTAATCTTAAGCTTAAAGTTATCTATTAGTCATATTATTAGATTCTAATTGAGGATTCTAAATTTTTCTTGAGATTTCCTTTTGATAATTTATTAGAATGAGAAAAAATATGTGTGTGGGTGTGTTTGTTTTTGTGTGTGGGGGTGTTTGCATGTGTGTGTGTGTGTGTGTGTGTGTTTCCATGTGCGTGTGCATGTGCGTATGTGTTTGTGGAGAGGAAGAGTGCATGAACTTACATCAATTAAATAACGGGAGTGGAAACAGAAGAGAGATCGATTTGCCAAATCAAAAAATCGAATACCTAGTGAGAGAGCAGGAACAGAGACAAGGAGAGTACATAGATTACCTAGTAATGATGAGAGAGACGATTTCGCCATGGCTAATGAAGAAGAGAGGTTTGTCCTGATTCCTATTGGTGAATTTGGAGGATGAGGAAGAGAGGTTTGTCCTAATTTGTGTGGGTGAATTTGTTGATAGAGGGATTTAACCAGAAAATAAACATTAGGAAGAATATATATTAAGTAAAAATTATATAGCAAAATTAGGTTTTAACCGGTAGTAATTATATTGGTTTTTCTTGCCAAGTGCCCACATGCCGGTAATACTCGAATGTAGGGATCATTTAGTGGCAATTTCTTTATTGCCTCTAAATAAATTTCCCAAAAAGTTGTTTTTGTAGTAGTGTGAAAACCTTAGTGAATTTATAAAATTCACAAATATCTTACATTTTTGGAGTGTTATTTGGATGTGTTTCAATAACATTTGCTAGAAGGTTATCCTGTTTAAGCATTCAAATCTCTTTTTGTGCTTTTTGGTAGATAAAGAAAGGATATACTGCAAGCTGACAGTCTTAAATTACTAGGTTTTGATGAGACCGAGAGAAGGAAAATAACAAATCAAATAAACAATGTCTTCATTCATAGTGTTCTTAACTCTGTTTTGACGTATTTTTTGCTAATACCTTTCTGTATCACTCAAGTGCATGCTCTGCTGCATAGTGTATTTAAATGATCTACTTGATAGTGTTTTGTCGACCGCTCATGTAAAGTGAGATTAACAATGTGCTTTATAATCATATGTAGGCTACTCATATTATGCGAGGTATATAAGAATGAAATTTTTAGTTCCTTGATAAACCATAGGGATCTTATTTGGTTTCACTATCAAAAATTACTTAATTATGATATCAAAAGTTCATGAATATAGGAGTTTATGATCTAACCAAAAAAATGAATATAGTAATTTATAATTAGGAATTTCCCCTGTATCAAGTTTTAAAAAGTGAAAGTCTACGTAAATGCTTCCCTCCTAGTGCACAACAAATGAAGAAACAGAAACCTCAATGTTTGACTTATTAGGGAGTTGGATATCAATAATCCCATCTCGAAGACATCCATCCCTTGTTAGATACATTCATCTAATTAAGTAATTTACTATATACAATCAGTCACCTATGTACCCGCAGGCTGATGTATCCAAAATCTTATCATTTTAAGGTACTTTTGTAAAAAAAATTGTAAAGTTGCGATGTACATTTCAATTGCAATATATGAATCTCAATAGTTTTGTGAACTTTTACCAAAATAAAAGATGAGTCATATGAGAGGTTGAATGTTCAATTTAAAACGTATGTTTTGGAATGTTCCAAAATAATTATCCTTTTATTCTTCAAATGAATGCTAATCCTAAAAAAGTTGTATGAAGTACATAAAATGCATGCAAATAAGGGATAATTGTATGAAGTACATAAATCACATGAAAATAAGAGCTAGTTACAAATGATACATTACTTAATATTAGGTTGCTTTTATAAAAATGGAAAACAACGGAAAATTAATTAATCCTCACATAATTCACCCAACCGCATTTAAATTATGGCTAATAATTCCATCATAACAGTAACAAATTCAAAATTTTAAAATAGTACAAGCAAATTATTCAATAGTGATTAAATAGTTGTTGGAGACAATATTTCCTTTTCAGATACATAGCCCGATACATAAACCATTTAGATAAATAACAGTGGGTATATGTATAGATCAATTACATAAATATAATTAATTTTTTTTCAAATTCATGCATTAGATACATAATTATGAACGTTATTAGTACTGATTTAGTTTTGATAATCATTCAACATCAGCCTATACGATTCAGTTTGACCAAGTCTTGCAGTAGCTACTTTCTAGAAGTTACTTCTCACTTTGTTATTTAAATTGGTTTCCGATATTTCCCTAGTAGTATTTAGTGCAGATTTTTTTTCCTAGAGTTTAGGGCAAGTAGGTTAGTGGGATTTTGATTCCACAAATTCTGTAAGCCTATTTAGGCCAATGAACGTATAAAATAAATAAACTGCAACTTCTTCTTTGTAGATAGTTTCACTGGTTTTTCTCTTCTTTTTCTTCGTTTATGCTATTTGGCGTTTAATTATTGAGCTTCTTGTTGTGTTTAGTTCTTAATTTTGTATCAGAGCCAACACGATGAATGTTCATCAAGTATTTGGTGGAATCAAAAAGCTCAATAACCAAAATTATAATGGGTGGGCATTTTGTATAATGTCATATATGCAAGGCAAAGATCTTTAGGAAGTCATAAATGGAAGTAATGTTAGCCAACCAGAGGCTGAGGAAGCAAACGAAATGTTGTGTGAGTTGAAGATCAAACAAGGAAAAATGATGTTTCCGCTAAAAACAACAATAGATGAAAATGTGTTGGAGTATGGGACACACGGTTACAACTTTTGGAGAGCAAGTTATTATTAATAGTGCAACGTGATATGACAATTTCCAGTACTTCCATTAAGTCAAAAGGGTAAGTCGTGAAATTTCAAAATTTGGATTCAACAACACCAATTGGGGAAAACAGGGTAAAAAGAATAATTATCTATGGTTTGAGATCTGAATATAGAGGTCTTGTTGCTGCTCTATAGGGATGGCCAAATAAACCATCACTTGTTGAGTTTAAATATTTACTTGCTGGCCAAGAAGCCATGGCGATGCAAATGGCAGGACTCTCGATTAAGAAAGAGGAAGAAGATCTATACACAAACAAAAGAAGGAACATCAAACAAGCTGCTGGTGGGTTTAAGAAGAAACATTCTTAAGGAGATGAAAATTTTTGCTCTAAAAGAGCTTCAAAGAATCAAAACAGTGGTAGAAAATTCGAAAGAAAGTGTTACAATTGTGGGAACAAGGGATACTATTGGTATAAGAAACAGTTTGTTACAAGTAACATAGCTACCTCAACTTCCAACAAGAAAAGTGAAGATTTTTGGGATGCTGAAGCATTTTTTGCTATAGAAGAGGAGGATTTAGCACTTCCCTCGAATATATCTGAGTCAATTGATCATCAGAACGAATGGATTGTTCATTCAGGTTGTGCAAATCATATGATAGGTGATAACAAAAGTTGCAAGGTCCATTAGTGTACAAAGGTAATCGTGTTGTGTTGAAAGCTAATAATTTACGGTTAACAATAGATCATAATGGTAATATGTTAGTCTCTCTTCAATAAGGTATTAACTAAATACTACTTCACAATGTCTATCATTTTCCAGGTATTAGGAAAAACTTGCTTTCAGTGTCACATTTGACAACATCTAAAAAAATATGTCTTGTTTGGTCTTGATGATGTGAGGATTTATTAGGATCTCAAGAACATAGAAATCCAATTATGAAGAGACGTAGATTAGAGTCTATCTATGTCATATCTGTAGAGTTTGCATATATAGAAAAGAAAAAAAATAATGATTCTATTGACTTTTGCCATATGAGATTGGGCCATATGAGTTGTCCACGTTAAGTGTTATGATGAAGAAGTCAATGATCAAGGATTTTCCTCAATATTAAGTAAGAGCACACATTGTTTGTTCAAGATGCGAATTCGGTAAAGCTCACTAGTTGTTGTTTGTAGAGTCCAAATTTAAAGCTCGTGAACCACTAAAATTAGTTCATTATGATGTGTTTGGACCAATCAAGCAATCATCAATCGATGGAATGAAGTACATGGTGACCTTTATTCATGATTTACTTAGGTATGCTTAGGTTTTCTTTATGAAAGAAAAATATGATTTTTTTTCTATGTTTAAAGAGTTTAAGGGAACAATAGAGGAAGAACTGGGCAAGAAAATTTGTTGTTTAAGAACAGAGACTGAAGGGGAATACAACTATGTTGAGTGATCTCAATACCTAAGAGAATACGGAATTCGTCATCAATATGCTTGTTTCTACACGCAACAGAAAAATGGCATTGTAGAGAGGAGGAAGAGGCATTAAGTAGAAATATGTTGCACTCTGTTACATATAAAGAATGTCTCATGAAGATTTTGGGAAGAAGCAATAAGGACTGTATCTTATGAAATCAACAAACTTCCTTAAAACATGTAAGGTTTTCTTTCACCTTTAAATAAGTTGTGGAATATGAAAACTAATGTCAGTTTACGAGTATTTGGATATGTATGCTATGTTTTTATACCTGATCAGTTACATAGAAAATTGTACAAGAAAGTTGTTAAATAATTTTTAATAGGCTATGATAATCAAAGCAAAATGTGCAAATGTAGTTACATGACAACTGGAAGGTATTAAGCATCACAATATGTTTTTTTATTTGATGAAACCTCTTCATGGTGGTTTACGGAAAAGAAGACCAAACTGATCTGATAAATAAGTTGAAAATTACTTATTTTAGATCAACTGAAGACGCCGATATTGAATAAGGCAGAACTCATAATTTTGGGAAGTCAATTGTTCGCCAGCAAACATGTGAAGATAGTGAAACAAATGAAGGAGAAGTACAGTTGTTCCACAATCCAAGACAAGAAGGTTAGAATGAGTTTTCGGAGGTAAAACCCCAAATTTGCAATGCTGTAATAATAGAAGATGAATCTGCAAAAGAACCTGAAAGCTTTGAAGAAGAAACTCAAAACACAACATGGACTAGACAAATGAAGGAGGATATCCCCACACTAGAACAAAATCAAACCTAGGAACTTCAATCGAAGAAAAAAGATGTAAAACCTATATCTTGTCGACGGTTTTATAAAATAAAACCTCGCACAGATTAGTTAGTGGAGAGGCATAAAGCTTTTTTGTTAGATTAGGGATTACTAAAGAATATGGTTTTGCTTATGATGAAACTTTTAGTCCAGTGACAAAGTTTACAACTGTGAGAGTGTCACGACCCAAACCGGGTTGCGACTGGCACCCACACTTACCCTCCTATGTGAGCGAACCAACCAATCTAACCTTAACATTTCAATATAATATAAACATAAAGTAATGCGGAAGACTTAAACTCATAAATAGAAATAAATAATCAACTTCTATAACTCAAAAACTTATCATTATCCCCAGAATCTAGAAGTCATCATCACAAGAACATCTACTAATTCTAAGAGTTTCTAAGAAGCTAAAAATACATAAGAAGCTAGTCCATGCGGGAAGTTCAAGGCATCAAGACATGAAGGAGAAGATCCAGTCCAAGCTAGAAGCGTTAGCTCACCCTGAAGATCCGGTGTGACGAAGACTGGCTTGAGTTACTGTTGAGTCGAAGATGACGGCACGTTTGCTGCACTCCACAAATAACAAGAAGAAAAACATAAAAGTAGGGGTCAGTACAACCCACGGGTACTGAGTAGATATCATCGGTCAACTCAAAATAGAAAACAGTGTATACCAAGTAATATCATAAAATCAACTATGATGCTCAACATGTAGCAACAACAAGCACTATATCATTAACAATTACCGTCAAGTTCACACATGAGGACTCAAGCCCCAATACCATACTCATTTGGGAATCATGTTCATTAGATTGAGTATATTAACATCTTTCACGATTCATTATCTTTATTTCTCTTGTGTCGGTACGTGACTCTCCGCTCTCTCATATTCATTATTCCTCTTGTGTCGGTACGTGACACTCCGATCCCCTAAATCTACGTGTCGGTTCGTGACACCCGATCCCCTAAATCTACGTGTCGGTTCGTCACACCCGATCCCCTAATTCTACATGTCGGTTCGTGACACCCGATCCCCTAATTCTACGTGTCGGTTCGTGACACCCGATCCCCTAATTCTACGTGTTGGTTCATGACACCCGATCCCCTACATGTATCGGTACGTGACACTCCGATCCACTAAATCTATGTGTCGGAACGTGACACTCCGATCCACTAATATCATTCTGTAAATCATCAAGCCTTCTCTATACCAAGGCATCCTCAATCCCATTACTTTAGTTCATCAAGCCTTCTTCTATACCAAGGCATCATCAATCCCATTACTTTAATTCATCAAGCCTTCTTCTATACCAAGGCATCATCATTAATAATGTATATTGAAGTTTCTTTTCTAGATTTGGGATTCAATATTTTCATCATGCTTAATATAATCACAATCACATAATCACGTTCATGCATGCATACAATTAAGCACGTAGCAGGGTTTTACAATACTACCAATACATATCATTCTCTATGAAGAGTTTACTATGAAAGCATGAAAACCATAACCTACCTCCACCGAGGAATTGAATCAAGCAAGAATTTTCTCCAAAGCTTTGTTTCTCCCTTCTCGTTCGATTCTCTCTCTCTCTCTCTTGTTCTTTCTATTTTCTTTATTCAAACCCTCTTTCTTTCACCCTAATTAGTATATAATTAAGAATAAAAGATGGAAATAATACCCCACTAATTAACTTAGGGTTACCTCTTTTAACCCCCCAAGAATTTTAGTTATTAATATAAACCCACGAAATCTATAATTATGGAAAGAATAGTCCAAAAACGTCCCTTAAAACTTCACCAGAAATCCGACTCTGCCTAGGATTTGCGCAACCTGTGATGGGCCGTCGTGCCTGCGACGGTCCGTCCTGCAGGTCGTCGCAGAGTTCAGAGACCCAAATTTCCACCAAGGGTCTGTGACGGTCCGTCACACCTGTAACGGTCCATCCTTCCATTCCGTCACAAAGTTCAGAGAGTCGATTTTCAGTACCCAATTTCAGATTTTCTAAGTGTTTTGAAACGAGACCCTGCGACGGTCCGTCGTGCCTATGACGGTCCGTCGTGGGGTCCGTCGCTTCTTCCAGTTTTTCCAGAATTGAAGTCTGCTACTCAAAATGAATAAACTAGTCGTTACAATAGATACCAATTTACCCATCGTTCGTCCCCGAACAATCAAAAGAAGGAAAACAAGGGAGAAAAGGAGTACCTGAATCTGTAAACAGATGTGGGTATTTTTCTCGCATATCCGCCTCCTTCTCCCAAGTGGCTTCTTCAACCGATCGATTCTTCCATTGCACCTTGATGGATGCAATCTCTCTTGACCTCAACTTGCGAACTTCTCTATCTAAAATAGCAACAGGCTCCTCCTCATAAGACAAGTTCTCATCAAGCAAAACTGAATCCCAACGGATAATGTATTTCCCATCCCCATGGTATCTTTTCAACATAGACACATGGAATACCGGATGTACTCCGGACAGCCCTGGAGGCAAGGCTAACTCATAAGCCACCTCTCCTACTCTCTTAAGTACTTCAAATGGTCCAATGTACCTTGGACTTAGTTTACCCCTTTTTCCAAACCGCATCACCCCTTTCATGGGCGAAACTTTCAACAAGACTTGTTCGCCTTCCATGAACTCTAAGTCTCTAACATTTCGATCTGCATATTATTTTTGTCTACTTTGCGCCGCTAGAATCTTTTCTTGAATAGACTTCACTTTTTCCATCGAATCCCTCAAAAGGTCAGTACCCCAAGGCCTAACCTCAAATGCATCAAACAAACCAATGGGAGACCTACACCTCCTACCATACAATGCTTCGAATGGAGCCATGTCAATGCTTGAGTGATAGCTATTATTGTATGAAAACTCCGCTAAGGGTAGGAAGCTATCCCAATGACCACCAAACTCTATCACACACGCACGAAGCATATCCTCCAACACTTTAATCGTTCACTCAGACTGACCATCGGTCTGAGGATGGAACGCGGTACTAAGGTCCAACCTAGTACCCAATTCCGCATGCAAAGTTTTCCAAAACTTAGAAGTAAACTGCGTACCTCTATCTGATATGATGGAGAGTGGAACCCCATGCAACCGAACAATTTCTGAGACATAGATTTTGGCTAACTTCTCTGCATTGTAAGTCACCTTGACCGGAATGAAATGAGCAGACTTAGTTAACCTATCAACAATCACCCAAATAGAGTCATACTTACCCATTGTCTTTGGAAGACCAACCACAAAATCCATTGCAATCCTTTCCCACTTCCATTCCGGAATGGGCATTCTCTGAAGTGTTCCTCCGGGCCTTTAGTGTTCATACTTTACTTGTTGACAGTTTGGACATTTGGCAATAAAATCCACAATGTCACGCTTCATTCTACTCCACCAAAAGTGTTGGTTTAGGTCACTATACATCTTGGTTGCACCCGGATGTATAGAATAACTTGAACTATGAGCCTCTGTCAGAATAGTGTTTATCAAATCATCGACGCGGGGTACACATACCCTTCCCTTGATTCTCAAAACACCTTCCTCATCGAT
The DNA here is from genome assembly GCF_036512215.1 of Solanum lycopersicum. Taxonomy (NCBI): domain Eukaryota; kingdom Viridiplantae; phylum Streptophyta; class Magnoliopsida; order Solanales; family Solanaceae; genus Solanum; species Solanum lycopersicum. The sequence goes on along the minus strand of NC_090807.1, from coordinate 26,474,032 downwards.
TTGTGCTTCCTTAGCCTCCCCTTGCAATACTTTATCTCGGATTCGCCTTAGTTTCTCATCATCAAACTGTTTTCCCTTAAATTTGTCAAGAAAAGAAGATCTTGACTCCACACTAGCCAACAATCCTCCCTTCTCATTTACTTCTAATCTCATCAAGTCGTTAGCTAGAGTCTGAACCTCTCTAGCCAGTGGGCGTCTAGAAGCTTGCAAGTGAGCTAGACTTCCCATGCTTCCCGCCTTTCTACTTAAAGCATCCGCCACAACATTCGCCTTTCCCGGATGATACAAGATAGTGATATCGTAGTCCTTAGTAACTCCATCCATCTCCTTTGTCTTAAGTTCAAATCTTTCTGAGTAAAGACATACTGTAGGCTACGATGATCCGTATAGATCTCACACTTAACCCCATACAAATAGTGTCTCCATTGCTTTAATGCAAACACCACCGCAGCTAATTCCAAGTCGTGGGTCGGATAGTTACGTTCATGCACCTTTAGTTGCCTTGAGGCATAAGCAATCACACTCTTCTCTTGCATTAGTACTGCACGCAAACCATAATAGGATGCATCACAATAAACAATGAAGTTCTTACCCTCTACTGGCAAGGTAACAATAGGTGCGGTAGTCAACAAAGTCTTGAGCTTCTGAAAGCTTTCCTCACACTCATCCGACCATACAAATGGAACATTCTGCTTAGTCAAGTTCGTCAATTGGGAAGCAATAGAAGAGAATCCCTTGACAAATCGGCGGTAGTAGCTAGCTAACCCAACAAAGCTCCTTATTTCTGACACATTAGTAGGTCTTACCCAATTCTTCACTGTCTCAATCTTAGAAGGATCCACCATCACTCCATCCTTAGAAACCACGTGCCCCAAGAAGGACACTGCATCTAGCCAAAACTCACACTTAGAGAACTTGGCATAAAGCTTTTTCTCTCTCAACATTTCCAATACCATTCTCAAATGCTCTTCATGTTCCTTCTTGCTCTTTGAGTATACCAATATATCATCAATAAATACGATCACAAAGAGGTCCAAATATGTCTTAAAAATCCTGTTCATCAAGCTCATGAACGCAGCAAGGGCATTCGTATGACCAAAAGATATCACTACAAATTCGTAATGCCCATACCTAGTTCGAAAAGCAGTCTTTGGCACATCCGTTGCCCGTATTTTCAATTGATGATAACCGGATCTCAAGTCAATCTTAGAGAAGACACAAGCACCTTGTAACTGATCGAAAAAGTCATCAATGCAAGGAAGAGGGTACTTGTTCTTAATAGTTACTTTATTCAGTTGTCTGTAGTCTATGCACATCCGAAAACTCGCATCCTTCTTCTTTACAAACAAAACCGGAGCACCCCAAGGAGATGCACTTGGTCTAATGAAGCCTTTGTTCAATAACTCTTGAAGTTGTGCTTTTAACTCTCTCAACTCTGCGGGAGCCATTCTATAAGGGGGTATAGAAATGGGGTGAGTATCGGGTCCAAGATCAATACAGAAGTCAATATCCCTATCCGGTGGCATACTAGGAAGATCTGCAGGGAACAGATCTAAAAACTCACAAACTACTGAAACCGACTCAATCAAAGGTACTTGGGTAGTGTCATCCTTGAGATGTGCCAAGAAAGCTAAACACCCTTTACTAATCATTTTCTTAGCACGAAGAAAGGAGACGATGCGGACCGGATTGGAAGTGTAGTCACCCTCCCACACTAACGGGTCTATCCCAGGCTTGGCTAATGTCACCGTTTTAGCATTACAATCCAAGATTGCAAATTGCGGAGAAAGCCAAGTCATACCTAGAATCACATCAAAATCGTCCATTTCTAAGATAACCAAATCTACATAGGTGTTGCTCCCCACAAAGTTCACCAGACAACACCTATACACCTTTTCAACTACCACAGACTCACCCACCGGAGTAGAAACACGAATAGGCATATCAAGTAATTCACAATGTAAATTTAGACCATTAGCAAATGAGGAAGATACATAAGAAAACGTGGATCAAGGATCAAACAATACGGAAGCCATGCAATCACAAACGAGAAGATTACTTGTGATGACAGCATCAGATGCCTACGCTTCAGACCGCCCAGGGAAAGCGTAACAATGGGCCCTATCGTTCGTCTGTCCGTTGCACCTACCATGTTGTGATGTAGTGGCCCCAGTTTGCCCATTACCTCTGCCGTTTTGGTGACCACCATTACCTCGACCAGCACGTCCTCCAGAATAACGGCCTCTAACATGACCACCTCTACCTCTAGCTATTGGGGGTCTATAACTTGGTCTGGGACAACTTCTCCTAATATGTCCAATCTCCCCACATCCATAACATTCTCTGGAGTCACTCATAGGCCCCTCAGAGAAGTGTTGACCGGTCTGAGGTGGTCCCCCAACTACAGTCTGTAGTGAAGACTGAATTGGTCGGACTGAGTAACTTCCCGAACCCTGTCCTCTAGTGTAAGAACCATTAAACTCACCTCCCTTTCGAAGCCTTTTTGATGTCGATGTTGTGGTGAAGTCGTCTGGCTTCACTCCTTCCACTTCTATCACAAAGTCTACCACTTCTTGGAAGGATTTTGCCATTGCCGCTACCTGTAATGCCGAAATCCGCAATGCTGACCTCAACCCCTTCACAAACCGGTGAATCCGTTCTTGAGGACTGAAACATAGTTGTGTACCAATAATATTTTATTTGATATATTGTACACAACAAAATTGTAGTGTATTTGATAGTTGAAACATAAACATGGTGCATATGTAAATACATAAATATCAATAAAATGCAATAACAAATTGAATCTTAGGTATAGAAGGTTGTTTAGAGACACCCTCGACTCCACCTCCCCCCGCCTTCTCCATATAAAGATTTTACAATAGGTGATTTCGAACTAGAATTAGCATGCTTTCATAATTTCAAAATCATGAATTTCTTCATCATCAAAAGGATCCTTGTGGTGTTTGTTATATTTTCAAAAAAAACATATGTATCCAAATCCAATTGATGAAAAAGAATATATTCGTTGCTCATGGATACATTACTATAACATACATGGAGCACCCCCTAGAAGTAACATGGCATACTTTACCTCTCGAAGGTCTTATACGAGGCTATGGTTATCATTAATCGCATCAACATAGTAAATTTAGTGGAAAATTTAAAAGTTTCCATAGAACATCATAAGCTAGAAACTTTACTTCTTATATATATATATATATATATATATATATATATATATATATATATATATATATATATATATGAAGACATAAGTCATAATACATATATAGACTCTCAGTCTCTTTCCCATGTTAGACTCAACCACATTAGAATACATTAGGGACACGACCCTTCAAACATAAGACATAACTATACAATCATAAAACCTTTTACATTAAGACATGAGTATGGAATCCGTGGAACATAAGGACCCCTTTCCTTGAGCTTGAGAATCACATATCAAGATCCTCAATCATAGACATCCTTTAAGCATCCATAACCTACAGTTTGTGTAAAAAGTAGATAAGAATGGGATTAGTACAAGAAAGCACTAAGTATGGCAACCATGAAAAAACATGCATTTAAAAGAGACATTTTCTTGAAACCATACTTCATGCCTTTTTGAGTAAATCCTTATAAAACCATTAAACAATAGCATTTATATATTTATATACCTCATATAAACATAATCAAAGTCCAAATATCATAAAAAATCACATATAGAATTTAAGTCTCATCTGAGGTCACTTTACAGTGAGCTCATTCTTCATAACAGTGAACTCCTTCTTTTATTTCATTATCCTCCCAAGTAACCTTTTAGTGATACTTGCTGCAATGCATCACCTTATGACCATAACGAAAACCATACATGCCACTTACACAAGCAAACACATATTATCATAAAAGTATAGTACAATATATACATACTTAAGTCAAGAACTTCATCGTATAGTCACCAAGATAAACATCATGCACAAAAACTCATATCAAGCACATCTTCATAACAAGTAGACAACTACAAAAATGTCATGCATAAGGAACACATACATAGTGACATGCATTAGAAAACCTTCTTAGAACTTCTAAAGACGCTACTTGTGCAATGTTCTAGATTGGTCCATTTCTTCCACCTATCCTAAGTAACCTTCCTTATGTCAATCTAGTTAGGATCCAAGTAATTTTCTTCCTTTGTCCATTTTACTTTAGGGAAACTATAGCCTAAACCAACATAGACCATGTGATGTTAAACATAGAATCCGTTATCATAAAATCCCAAACAAAAAAAGGGTGGTCGATCGGCCAAAGTAGAACCAAACATAACATAACTTTCTAGGTGGATTCACTAGCTATTATCCTATGGTGGAAACATAGTTATGGAACATGGGGGTATATCTGAAAACCCTTTTTTTTCCAAGAATAGGAACTATAGTTACTCACTTATGGAAACATCACTCTAACCCCTTTTGGCTCATGAGGTTATCCACCCTATGAGGTTTATGGTTACCTACGTTTCAACCAAAGGAAGGGACACACACTCATATTCAAGTTCACTCGGTGCTAATCTAAGTTCCCTTTATTGAAAACATTTATCATATTTTTACTTTATAAAACATAGGTTTAGGACAGTCATCTTCTTATATGCTTTACTCATAGGTCATAGATGAAAGTTCATCAACCTAAATCATGTAAAGAGTACCTTCTCATGAACATAGCATATGTAAAGCATCATATAGTTTAGGGTACACATGAATAAACAATTCAAGGTCGTTCTCTTGACAAGGTCTTCATACATGTGTATGTATACATATAGGTGAGCAAACCTTTCACATAGCACATTAAGACAGGGATATTCATAGATACATATTCATACATATAGAAACCAAAACTAAAACTATCCAATCAAGGTACACACGTGCAATGCAAAGGCAAAGTCCCATATCCTTGCCCATACTAGTACACCTATCGTGTCAGCGTAGCTAATGAAAACACATATGATTATTTCATAATAATCATCATATCATGAATAGACACTACTGAATATGAGAACAACCTTTCATTTAGACAACATTTTCTATACTACTCGTAACATGCATGTAAAATGAGTTTGTTTATACCTTGGTCAACATGATCACATAATGTATATCAACAACATATTGAGTCAGCCACCTTTTATACCATAGGACTCTATCAATCACAAACAACACAACACACAATAGCATAGGAGACAAGTCAAGTTCATATTACACTTAAAACTCCTAAATTTTGCTATTCATGATTTCACATTGAATTACATAGGTAAGGGATTACTAAAAATTTTACTCATCAATTCAAGTACCTATACTTTAACCTAAATTGGATGTACACATGCTCATACAATAGCCATACACCCTAGATCACAACTAGAATAGGAAAGTGGGCATAATCTTCTCATAGAATCATCATAAGCACATTTTCGTATATTCATCAATTTTACTTCAAGGATATGGTCAACACATATACAATGACAATAAAGTAAACACCGCCACCATAAGTGAAACATACGACACAATGACACAAAAGGCTTTATCAACTACAAAGAAAAGTAGAAGAGATAAGCATTCTTACCAATTTCTCACCCTTTGATTGTCATTGATCAATGCACTTGTTAATCAACAATTAATATATAGGGAAGTGGATAAATGTACTTTATTCATTAAAAAAACCATGTACAAGTCACTACAAGATCATACTATAACATAATACAAGGCATCTCACACGTAATAGGAAGCAGAGACTCCTACGTCATCAACTAACCTCCCTAGTTTAGTTAAATCAATCATCATGTACTAATAATATACATTTAGTGAAGTATCCAAATAGATATAAATAATATCTAAATCATTCTTCATGTACCCTAGAATTTAGATCACAAAATGTTCTTTATAACATTCAAATTGTAGGCTAGAAGAACCTAGATCAATTCAGGCCAAGATTTCTTTTCTTTGGTCATCAAGAATTCATACCCACAATCCAATAATATCATCAATATAAGTCAGTAGATAAGGACAATATAATCAACACGAAATCCTTATGACATTGCTATAACGTTTAGATTACAGTTAACATGTTATTTAAGACATCCATGGAAAATAGAAGAATCATAAGCAAACCAACATTGATCAACATGAAATAACTTATTTAAAATTCATTCATAATATACAATTAATACATTAGACACAACCCTCCCTACACAATTGAATTCCCCATTAGATCTTCAAAAGACCAACATTACAGTGAACACATAGAACATAGGCTAGTTTTGTTCAAATATTCATACATGGATTGACATGGATAATTCATCAACGATTCACCATCAATGTACATGCTAGATAGTAGACATAATCATATTAACATTAATAAATCAGAAATCAACATTCATAAGATCAAGATCAAAAAGTCATACATAGGCTAAAATTGATTTTTTGAAATATCACGGGTTCATCATGCAACATGATTCAAAATCACATCCCAATCAGTTGATAATCATCAATAAATTAATATTATGATTTTGAAAGGAATTTAAGAAAGAACTCATGGTTAGATCGAAGAAGAACTTTGATCATAAAGATTCTTTGAAAACTTCGACATTAACCTTCTATATGGAAGGATAATTAGAGATAAAGGATAAGAACTCCTTTATATACATTAAAATCTCTAAAACTTTATGTTTCATCTATTTAAATCCAATATCCAAGATGTTCTTGAGCTTCACCAACAATGGAGGTTCTAGAGAGACTGTTTTTGGAGGGAAAAGTCTAATTTAGTGAATTGTATTGGGAGTGGGGTCGATCACGTTTATACTCCCTTATATACACCAAAAACTAGATAAATAATCTTATTAGAATCAGTTTAGGACATGGGATGAATTTCCCATTCACCCCTTTAAAAAAACAGATTCAGGCAACAAGTTGCAGGCCACCACCGACAAAACCATCTACTGGCCGTTGGTCAGTCGATGGGTCGTGCATTGGCTTTCGTCAATGGGTCCTTGGTCAATTTTTTACTGTTTATACCTGACAAAGATAAATACCAATCGAATATAACTCACCTATGGTCCATTTCTTGAAAAACAGGCCGTTGTTTGGTCTGTCGATTGACACTTCCAAGGCATTGTCTCGACCAGCCTTGGGTCGTTCTTGTGGGGACTTTTGCGGGGACCATTAGAAGTCCTACTCGGATATTTCAAAATAAAATACAACCCTTAAAATGTTTTATACCTTCCATATATTTTTCAACCAAATAAAACACCTGAAACTCGTCCAAATAGGCTAGGCCCCATCAAGCCACACTTTGAGTCTCTTAAGGGCTATCTTTCTAACGCCTTGGACGTTCTTGGTCATTTGACCTCCCAAACATATCAAAACTCCATATACCATATTTAAACATCATTATAACTAATTTTAATACTTAATAAGCTCATCACATACAGTCTATAAACAAGCATGGATACATGAGGCACATAGGAAACTAGTCGCCGAACGTTTTGGTTGTCCCTTGACGTTCGACTTCCAAATCACTTCAACTTTAAACACTTCCTCTAAACCATATAATAATTCATTTTACAACCTTATAAACATAATAAAAACATGTTAGCATCTAGACACCCTATCTCATTTTGGGGTCTTACAATATCAAAAGTTGGAAACATTCGTCCTAGAATAACACTTGGGGATCTTTAATCACAACAAGGATTTCAATGCATCATAGAGAAGTTCATAACATATGTAACAACATCAAATCTTTTTAGCACTCAATGCACAGAAGCAAGCAAAACCATTACTCATTCACTCTCTAATGCATCAAATACAAAGACTCTCATCATGTTCATAGGAGGAACATCATCTCTTAATCATAACATGGTCATTTCACCTCAATTTACTAAGAGATCATTTTGCAAGGCCACTCATAGGTAGATTACAAAAATACTTAAAACAAGTAGGCACTCATAGTTCAACGCACATAGACTTGAGTTAATTTGATCAACCAAGATCTTAAATAGTTTGATCTAGTGCCACGAAAGTCATACTTTACCACACCATACTTAGTGATATCTGTGGAGGAACGTCCTTCTCCTCAAAACACTTACATGTATAGTGAGTTCAGATCTTATCAAGGTACAAGGTCAATTTCCTTTAAAAATAAGAAATTTTCAACTTTACAACCATGGGATGATCATGTCTTCTTCGTAATGAAGTCTAAATGGCAAGTCACACCAAGTACATTACAACAAATAGGAAGTCATCTCACAAATTTCCAATTCCTAACATAGTTCTCACCTCCACAGTAAACATTATTTGAGAAGAATAACACAATTTATAGTTACATACATGAGCACTTCGCTAAACATGCTTTCACTTTTCAACAATGAGCCTACAATTATGCATCCCAAATCATGAAAGTCGCATAATTTATCAAGAGATTAACATATTTCATTTTAAAGAGACTCAAATTTTAATTATAACTCTAAACATTTCACCTCATAAGTGACTATTACCATGCTTCTTATCTTATCCCATGAAGTCAAATTCACAACTAGTATATCAACATGCAATTTTAACATGACAAAAACATGGATTTTATCAAAATTTTCTTTCATGCCCTTTGGAATCTTCACAATATCTTCAAGGTAATGTCAATCAATACATACATAACATAAAAATTCATGCAACTCATACTTTATGCAAGACTCTATTCATGAATAAGATTACAAGAAATTCATTAGTTTCAAGTGCAAGAAAGAATAGAAGGAAAAGGTAGAAAATATCTACAACCTTACTACTCCATCACCATACCCTACTTATAGTAAACCACACTAAGAGCAACTTAACCCAACCTTAAGATGATCGTAACTACAAAACCTTCATTTTCATGACTTTAAAAGTGATTACAACTTTTAGAAGAATTTACATTAAGTTAACATAGGAACATCAAGGTATTCTAATCTTCATCTCCTAGGCAATTTATCCCCTATCATCAAGTTAGGGCATCTCATCCATCAACATAAGGTTTTCATACATTACAATAAACACCAAGGTCATACATCATTAGGGGAAACAATATAAGACTTATCCATAAGGACTCTTTCATTTCTTTCAACATTAATGTAAGGTAACTTCTAGGTTAAACAAGTCCACATCATTACCTACGAAGATAAGAGTACTACCCTCAATTCTTAGGGAAACATCAATTCCACAATCATCAAGGGACTCACAACACAATAAGAAGATACAAACAATTCCACAACTCATTATGCCATAAGACTCTCATCTTCATTTCAAAGAGAAAATCTCCTTTTACATTCATTATCATGTTCATATGCATCAAATTTATGCATTTTTCGACAATATTTAATCAAATAAACATTTAGTTAATCTTGCAAAAATCTTACAGTAAACTGTATTATCATTATAGTGAGCATATTTTCAAATTCCAAAAATGCAATATTTAGGAAATTGAAGGGAAAAGCGTGACAATATGATGTACAAAACATTACCATGACAAGCATACTATCATTACACCTAGAATAAAGTCTATACAAAGGACTGCAATCCATACTAGGAAACTTATCAAGGATCCCATGTATAAAAGAGCAAATGTTGATCTTTTAAGCACATATTCTAAGGGTAGCATGCTTCCATAGGTAGTCACTAAGCATTTCAAGTTCTTATTAGGCTACCATCAAGTAAAACCATATAGGATCACATCATTCCAAAATAACTCATGTCAACCATAAAAACTTCTAGCACGCTTTAACCATATTATGACACACATTCTTCAACCTAACATGCTATTTGCATAAACTTCATATATCGCCATAATTGGCATTACATCATCAAATATGTTAAAACTCACCTTCAAACCATAAAACCGAGATAAGCATTTAAACTCACCTTTTCTCCCTCAATCATAGAGAACAATCTCTTCCAAGCAATAACATATAAAAGACCACCGGACAAGAAAACATAAGACATAGATCATATAGAAAGAAGTTCTATGGAACGATATGATAATGATGAAAAAAAAGAAACTCTATCATCCAATAGCCTCTCATAACATTTTATGTGTCGCGACTCACCACCAATGGTAGAAGATTCTACTAGACGTGTCAGTATGAGCCCTAAACAACTTTTAAAACCATAGGCTCTAATATCAGGTTGGTCACATTCGGGGAGCACCCCCTAGAATTAACATGGTGTACTTGACCTCTCAGAGGTCTTATACGAGCCCATAGTTCTCACTCATCGCATCGACATAGTAAATTTAGTGGAAAATTTAAAAGTTTTCATAGAACATCATATGTTAGAAACTTTACTTCTTATATATAAAAAAAAACCTAACTCATAGTACATATATAGACTCTATGTCTATTTTCCATCTTAGACTCAAAAACATTAGAATACATTAGGTACACGTACCTCAAAACATAAGACATAACTATACAATCTTTAAACCTTTTACATAAAGAGATGAGTAGGGAACCCTTGCAACATAAGGACTCCTTTCCTTGAGCTTGGGAATCACGTTTCAAGCTCCTCGATCATAGATATCCTTTAAGCATTCATAACCTATAATTTGTGTAAATATTAGAGAAGAATGAGATTACTACAAGAAGGCACTAAGTATGGCAACCATGCAAAAGAAAATATTTAAAAGGGGCATTTTCTTGAAATCATACTTCATGCCTTTTTGAGTAATTTTCTATAAAACCTATAAACAACAGCGTTTATATCATTCATATACTTCATATAAACACAATAAAGGATAAACATCATAGAAAATCACATATAAAATTTAATTCCCATTTGAGGTCACTTCACAACGAGCTCATTCTTTTGAACAGTGCACTCCTTCTTTTATTTCATTAGCCTCCCAAGTAACTTTTCAGTGATAATTAGTGAAATGCATCACCATATGACCACAAGGACAACCATACATACTACTTACATAATCCAACACATATAATCATAGAAATATAGTACAAAATAGACATAGTTATGTCAAGACCTTTATCATATAGTCAACAACATCAACATTATGTATAAAGACTCACATCATGCACATCTTCATAACAAGTAGAAAAATACTACAATGTCATGCATAAGGAACACATACATAGTGACATGAATTAGAACATCTTCCTACAACTTCCTAAGAAGTTACTTGTTAAATGTCTAGATGGGTTCATTACTTCCACCTATCCTAAGTAACCTCTCTTAAGTCATTCTAGTTTGGGTCCTCGTAATTTACATGCTTTGTCCATTTTACTTTAGGTAAACTATAGCCTTATCCGATATAGATCACGTGATGCTAAACATAGAATCCGGTGTCATAAAATCCCATATTAAAAAAGAGTGTTCTACCAGCCATAGTAGAACCAAACATAACATATATTTTTAGGTGGATCCACTAGCTAGTATCCTATGATGGCAACATAGTTATGGAACTTGGGGGTACATGTGAAAACCCACTTTATGCCAAGATTAGGCATTGTAGTTATTCACTTATGGAAACATCACTCTAACCCTTTTTTTGTTCATGAGGCTATCTACCCCATGAGGTTTATGGTTACCTACCTTCAACCATAAGAAGGGACACACACTCATATTCAAGTTCACTCGGTGCTAAGCTAAGTTTTATTTATATGTAAAGCATCATCTAGTTTAGGGTAAACATGAATACACCATTCAAGTCCCTTCTCTTTACTAGGTCTTCATACATGTGTGTGTATACATATATGTGAGAAAACCTTTCTCATAACACATTAATAAAGACATTTTCATAAATACATATTCATGTATATAGAAACCAAAACTAGAACTATCCTATCAAGGTACACATGTACAATGCATAGGCATAGTTCCATACCCTTGCTCATACTAGTACACCTATAGAGTCATCCTAGCTAAGGAAAAAGCATATCATGCTTTCATAAACATCATCATAACATGCATAGTAGTCGACACTAGTGAATATGATAACTACCTTTCATTTAGACACCGTGAACTATACTACTTGTATCATGCATGTAAGGTGAGTGTGTGTGTACATTGGTCAACATGATCACATAATGTCTATCAAAAAAATATTTAGGCAGCCACCCTCTTAGACCATAGTAATCTATAAAGCATAAACCACACAACAAACAATAGTATAGCAGACAAGTCAGCTTCAAATTACACTTAAGAATCCTAACTTGTGCTATTGGTGAATTCACATAAAGGTACATAGGTAAGGGATTATTAACAATTGTACTCATCAATGGAAGCACCAATACTTTACCCTAACATGGATATACACATGCTTATACAATAGCAGGAAAGTAAGCATAATCTTCTCATAGTATCATCATAAGCATATGTTAATTTATTCATCAATTTGCCTTCTAGTCTATATAAAACACATATATAAGGAAAATTAAGTAAACAGAACCCCATAAGTGGACCGTACCACACAACGCCATAAAATACTTCATCAACTACAATAATATAAGGAAAGTAGAAGAGATAAGCATTCTTACCAATTTCTCACCCTTTGATCAAAATTGATCAATACACCTTGTTCATAAACTATTCATATATAGGGATGTAAATTAATGTATTTTAATGATAGAAGAAACCATGTACAAGTCATTACAAGATCATACTATAACATAATACAAGGCATCTCACAGGTATTATGAAATACAAAGTCCTAGGTCATCAACTATCCTTCCTAGCTTAGTTAACTCAATAATAAGGTACCAATAATATACATTTAGGACAGTAGACAAACAGATATAAATAAAATCTAAATCATGCTTCATCTACCCTAGAATTTAGATCACATAATGTTCTTTACAATATTCAAATTGTAGGCTAGAAGAACCTGTATCAATTCATGCAAAGATTCCTTTTCTTTGGTCATCAAGAATTCATACCCACAATACATTAATATCATCAATACAAGGAAGAATATAAGGACAATATAATCTACACGAAATCCTATTACCATTGCAATAACGTTTAGATTTCAGTAAAACATGTTATTTAAGACATCCACAGAAAGTAGAAGAATCACAAGCTAACCAACATTGATCAATATGAAACCACTTATTCAAAATTAATCAACAATATCCAATTAATAAAGTAGATACAACAAGCCTTACACAATCGAATTCCCTGCTAAATTATCCAAAGACTAAAATTACAATGAACACATAGAACATAGACTATTTTGTTGAAATCTTCATACATGGATTCACATGGATAATTCATCAATAATTAACCATTAACATTTATATTATAAATAAGGCATAAGAATATTAACATAATTGAATAAAAAATTTACATGCATAAGATCAACATCATAAAGACATACATAGGCTAAAATTGTGTTTGTGAAAGAGCATGGGTTCATCATGCAATAGGATTGCAAATCAAATCAAAATCAGTATAAAATCATCAGTACATTAACATTTTTCTTTTGAAATACATTTAATAAAGAACCCATGGTTAGATTTAAGAAAAAGAATTTTGATCATACACTTTCTTTGAAAACATTAAAATTAACTCTCTAGATGGAAGGATAACTAGAGATGAAGGATCACCATAATTTTATCTACATCAAAATCTCTAAAAATTGATTATTCGTGCAAGGAAATCTAAGATCCAATATTTTCTTGAGCATCACCAACAATGGAGGTTCTAGAGAGAATATTTTAGGAGGGAAAAATCTAATTTTGTGAATTGTATTGGGTGCTGGGTTGATCACGTTTATACTCCCTTATATACACCAAAAATTATGTAAATAATCCTATTAGAATCATTTTAGGAAGTGGGGTGAATTTTCCATTCTCCCCTTATATAAAACAGACGCAGGCAACAGGGTGCAGGCCACAATCGACGAAACCATCTAGTGGCCATTGGTCAGTTGACGGGCCGTGCATTGGCTTTCGTCAATTTGTCCTTGGCCAATTTTTTGCTTGATAAATTACCAAGATAAGTACCAATTTTAATGATACCTCACTAAAGGGCCGTTAGTTTACTAACAGGACGTCATTTAGTCTGTCGATTGACATTGCCAAGGCAATGTCTCATCCAACCTTGGGTCCTTCTTGTTGGTCCTTTTGTTGGGCCCTTTAGAAGTAGTACTTGGACGTTTAAAACATAAATACAAAACTTAATAAGTTTTATATCTTCCACATAAGTTTCACCCAAATGAAACACCTGAAACTCGTCCAAACAGGCTAGGCCACATCAAGAGACACGTTGAACGTCTTAAGAGCTATCTTTCGAACGCCTTGGACGTTCTTGATTGTTTGACCTACAAACATCTCTAAGCTCCATATAAAATATTTGAACATATTTATAACTAATTTTAATACTTATTAAGATCATGAAATACAGTCAATAAACACGCATGGATACATAAGTCACATAGGCGATTAGTCGTCGAACGTTTTGGTCGTCCCTTAACGTTCGACTTCCAAATCACTTCAAACTTAACACACTGCCTCTAAATCATATAATAAGTAATTTTATGACCTTATAACCTTAATACAAAAAATGTCGGCTCTAGACACCTTATATCATTTTGGGGTCTTACCATTACATTAGTGAATTGAAACTATTTTAATTAAAAATTCTTATATATTGAAAACATAATAGATGATGAATAAATTCATCTAAATTTTTTTATAATTTGATACTTATGATAAGTTCTGGAATAATACACTTTTAATTCAAAACTGTGGAGCTAGAAGAAAGGATTTATATATTCAGAAATTGTAGATATGGTTTTGGGGAGTTAAGCGTGCTGTATGGAAAATGAGTAGGATGTATCCGGAGGAGAAGAGAGAGAAAAGGAAAAACAAACAGAGAATATTTTATAATAAATTTTAATCATAGAAAATTTTAGATATTATGCTATCTTAAGTTGTGTGTATTTGTAAGTTTCCTAAATCAAAATCGGATGTGAACCAAACTAATGGAAGTTATCCTCTTCATGAATTGGGTGTATCCCTAATCATGTCAAAAAAAAATTTCCCGTGATGTGAAATGTTTCTCATCCAATGGAACTTTACCCTAATAAGATGGGGAACATCAATTTCCATTTATAATACATCTTATAATATGAAGATTCCTTTTTTATGCCTTCTTGTGTTCCTCCACGTCTATAGATCCCACATAATAATAACAAGAATAACCTCTAAAATATGTTTAATAATTGTAGTTTATTTTAGTTCCCACCATTTGATAATCATATGTTGATGCAACCCTTCAATACCAAACCTTGCACATGACGCATACTTCCTCAATAGGTTTTGGGTTATGGGGTCTAGTAGAAACAAATGTGTCATTGTCTTTTTTTCTCCCTATACACAAAAATAGTATTTGGAGACTATTTGTTTCCTTATTCTTTAATGATTGTAATTAGTGACAATTATTTTCCTCCAAGCCCTTCGATGAAGCAAAGCAATTTTAAAAGGAAGACCTTTAATCTTAAATATTTCACCCGCTCCAAATTATCTCTATAACTTATCATAATATTTATGTTGACTTCATAGTAAAGATCCCTTTTGAATTTTCCATCTGCTACATCTTGTCAGTATCCTCCACTTCGATCCATTTTCGATATTATCGATAATATGTGTAGTCATTTAAGGTGATACACATTCCAGGAGCTTATTAACATTTCATTCTTCGCTTATGAAAAATTCATTCACTTCAATTTCCTTTGTTACAAAATGATATAGAGAAAGACAAGAAAACTGGAGAATTGATAATTCTATTTATCAATGAACAAAAGAGAATACAACCATATTTATACATAAGAAGTTAAGAAGCAAAAGTAAATAAAATACCTTTAATGTCCAAATATATACTTTACCATACTTAGTTTATTTAAATATATGCGCAAAAGGAAATAAAATACCTTTAACGTCCAAGTATATACTTTACCATACTTAGTATATTGAAATATATGCTCTACCCATATTTACAATGTCCATCGAATATTACAAAATTTTAACACCCCCCCCCCCTTAGAATTCAACATGGTTTATAGGAAATCAGATTGAGTTTGTCCACAACTTTTTGAAAACGTCTATGAAGATGAGGCTTGGTGAAAACATCAATTGGTTGATCTATGGACCCAATAGAAGCTAATTGAATGGCACCAAGATAAATGTGTTAGCGAGTAAAATGACAATCAATCTCAATATGCTTTGTACACTCATGAAATACATTATTATGAGCAATGTGAATGGCACTATGATTATCAGAAGAAAGATTAGTTATAGAAGATTGAGGAACACTCATATCAGCCAATAACCAACGAAGACACAATATCTCAGCAATAGTATCAGCAAGTGTGTGTGATATTCTTATTCAGAACTTGATCAGGATGCTAAGGTTTGTTTCTTGCTTTTCCAAGATATAAGACAATCTCCTAGAAAAATACAATAACAAGTAGTACAACATCTATCAATGGGATCACGTCCCAATTAGCATCAGCATATGCCTTTAATTCAAGAAAAGAAATTACTAAAAAGTGAAGTCCGTGGAACATAGTACATTTGATAAAACTACTAATTTGCAGAACAATAGCATAATGAATAGAGTGAGGTGCAACCATGAATTGACTTACAATGTGTAAAACAAAAGCAATATCTGGAGGAATAACTATCAGATACATAAGACTACTTATAAGTGTTCGATAAAGAGTGTCATTAGATAATAATGTACCATCGCTTAGAGAATGATGCAAATTAGGCTAAAGTGGTGTGCTCTCAATTTATTATCGCTAATACTTGCTTTTGAGAACAGATTAGTAACATCCTTAACTTGAGATAGAGAAATCCCATAACGAGATGTGAGAACTTCGATGACCAAGAAATAGTTGAGAGACCCCAAATACTTCATCTCAAATTTAGTACTCAAAAATTATTTAACCTCTGAAATACCAAAAATATCATCACCAGTAATAATTATATCATCCACATAAAGAATACAAAGAACAATAAATTTTGTTGACTTTTGTATAAAAAGAGAAATATCATGTGGGCTAGAAAAGAATTCCAGTTTGCTGAATGTTTAACTAAACTTTGCATAAGAAGCTTGAAGCTTGTTTCAAACCATATAATTCAACACAAAGAGGAAAAACTTTGTTTAGAGGGAAATTGAGAGATTTCATATAAACCTCTTTCTCCAAATCTCCATTAAAAAAAACTTTTATAAAATCTATTTGAGAATGTCCCCATCATTTAGAAACTACAATAGAAAGAAGGCTGGGGAATGAGGTAGCACGAGCTACTAGAACAAAGTTTTCCTCACAATCAATTGCATACTCTTGGGTGAATCCTCAAGCAATTAATCGATCCTTATATATTTCAAAAGATCGATTAGATCGTGTCTTGGTCTTATAGATCTATTTGCAATCAATAGAGTTTAAACAAAAGGAGGGTTAACTAAGTCCCAAGTATGAGCTTTTTTCAAAGTCATGTAATTTTCTTTCATAGCTTGCTACCAAAAAGGTTAACTAGATGTCTTTTTGTAAGTACCAAGCTCATGAAAACTAAGCATGGCACAATAACATTGATAATCACGAATATAACTAGAAGGTTTTGTTTCTCTTTCCTGATGGATAGATGAAGTGTTATGAGGAAGAAACGAGGATGTGGGACCTCTAAATAAACATTCATATGAAGAGTGGAATTATCAATTGGAGATTGATCAAGATAATTGGATATTGTACTACTTTCATGAACTGGACCATCGAATAGAACTGCATCAAGTGAAATAGGTGAATTGTGGGGTGAAATGTCTGACTAAGTAGATGAACCTGCACTACGATAACTTTGAAAAAGCTCAACAGAATAATTAGAAAGGAATGTCACTTCACTTGATGCAATAGACTCAAACTTTGACAGTGAGGAAAAGTTAATATGTTCCGAAAACACAACATATCGATAAATATGAATATCATTTGACATAGGACCCCGAAAATGGTAACCCTTATGTTCTATCCCATATCTTAGAAAGAAAGAAAATCAAGCGTGAGGTTATAATTTATGTGTTCAGGTGGTTAGAGTAGAAAAAAACAAGCAGAGCCAAATACTTTAAGTAATGTGTAGTCAAGAGCTACCTTGTAAAGACGTTCATAAGGAGATATGTTTCCAAGAAAAGAAGATGGGAGTCTATTGATAATAAACAATGCAGTAAGACTTGCTTCACCCCAAAAGCGCTCAGGGCAAGAAGAATAAATAAGTATGGCCAATACACAATCAAGAATATGCATATGCTTACGTTCAACTCATCCATTTTATTGGAAGGTACTGAGAAAAAAGAATTCAGAAAGTGTACCATTTACAAATATGAAATTCAAAAGTTTGGAATCACGATATTCCAAGGCATTTTCACACTGAAAAACATTGATAATTTTACCATATTGTGTTTCATCCATATATGCTAAATTAATATATATTTGAGGTAGTTCGAACGATTTTTAATAAGATATATGCATGGGAATTGGGAAAAATCATTGATAAAAATGATAAAGTATTGTGATCCAATCGTGCTTGGTATAGGGGAAGGTCCCTAAACATCAGAATGTATTAAATCAAAAGGAAACTATGAAAATAGAACTATTTTTATTAAAAGGCAAAGCAGGTTGTTTGGCCTATTTCCACACAATAAAATCTAAACTATTATCATAAACATTACCTAAAAACCAACTACAAACTAAAGAAAGAAGTTTACTCAAAGAACAATGACAAAAACATTGATGCCATAATGACAAAGGAACAATAGAAGAAACATCACATAATCGAGATATCACTGATGATTGGGAATATAAAAAAGCCCAGATTTGTGGTCTTTCGCAATGTTTTGTACCATTATAAATATCCTGCACTCGACAACCACGAGAAGAAAAAATTACAACCCATCCTAAATCACATAATTGTCCAACAGAGGTAAGATAAAAAATTAAACTTTGAATAAGGAAAGTATGAGGCAAAGAAATATTTGTTGAAGAAATAGATCCTCTATGACAAACATTCATATTAGATTCATCAAATGTATGAATATATGATGGGCTAGGATTGTAGCTAGGTGAGAGGAAATACGTGAAGAATACATGATGTGATTAGAATATGCTGAATCAAAGTACCAACATGAATTACCTGAAGGAGTAGTAACTAAAGATGTTAGATTGTTACTAGTTGGAGAACGGAGTTGACTAAGGAGAGCTTGAAGGTCAACTAATGAATTTCTAGAATTGTTAGTTAATGTGGGAACTACATTTGACGGCTGATTCAAATGAGATTGGTTTTTGTTCTAAGGGCAAGTTAGACGATTCTCAATAAAGTGATCTTCCTTTTTAGAGTAGCTGCAAATTAGTGGACAATTCTTAGATATATGTCCCTTATTCTTACATTTATTACATTCAATAATTGGGCAGTCGTGTAACACATGATTAGTTTGACGACAATTATGACAAAATATGGCACCAATTCTGTTAGTGGCTACACAAACTATGTTATCCGCTTGTCGGGTAATATCAAAACTAGTTTCTCCAGATTATAGGTGAGCAAGATATTTTTCAAGAATTGGCAAAATTTTTTGGTTTAGCAATAGAACCTAGGTTGGTTCATAATCATCAGTAAGAGCCTCTAGAATTGAAGCAATTTCTCATTGTTGTGGTAAACATAAGATTTTGCAGCAACATCAGAATTTCTAAGAACGGGTTTAGACAAGGTTAATTGATTCCAGATAGATACTATCTTCGAGAGAAAATCATAGACATCTTCTCCCTTCTCTTGTTTCAAGATGGCTATCTCCTTTATCAATTGATGTCACGCCCCCCTCCCCCATAGACGTGGACATGGGACCTAGAACCACAAGAGATCCGAAGATAACTCTGCTTGCATGATCATGAGCATACTACAGATAATAAATTGATGTGGAAGCTAAATCATAATTAAAATTGAAAGATCGGGAAAAAATACGCGTATACTATAACTGAGATATATGAAATGATGAGTTTAATACAAAGATAATACTAACTAAATATTAAGCTGAAATAACTATGCATAAAAATAGCCTCTAATGGCCTAGAAATGGTGTGATGGGCTCGACAAAACACTAGAAAAAAGTAAAACTAATGGACTAAAATACAAAAAAATAAACTCATGACTATTGTCCTAGGAGAATGAGCACTCACTTCTGATTCTGCTAAACTGGAGATCACGAATCGATCTAAGTGTGATCTTGATGTTGAGAATCTAAAGCTAAATCATAAGAAGATGTAGCACATGTATGTTTCATAACTTTTAAGGTACTAAGCATGTAGGATAGAGTAAATCTAAAATAAAACATAAGTGAACAGATACAAAAGCAAGTATAATATTCTGAACCTGATAACTGAATGCAATGACCAGGTTTATAACATGTTGAAGCTTAATATTAAGAGAAATGCAAATATGGTCAATTCAATGGAGGGTGACGGTACTATGGAAGCAACTAATAACCGATAATAAAACCACATGAGTTAAATGTGGATTCTTATGTATACGCCCCATCGAGAAGACCCAATATACCCTTCCAGAGGTATAATGACATGGTGGCGTAATCACTAAACTTATGCCCACTGAGGGAACTTACAACCTACTTGGCTAGTAGTTCTAGGAATATTTGGGTACGTTGAACCCTAATCTTACTTGGTATTATGCTTTTCCAATGAATTAAGTGATTAACATATTATGATTGAATTTCTGTAAATACTGGATAGCTTAAAACATAACATGCAAAATCAGAATGCAACAACTAATCTCATAATGATGCATTAATAACTAAGGCCTATACAACTGGATGACTGAAATATCTGACCTAGCATGTGTAAAATCAAGAACTAAAGAATTACATAGCTAGTGTTCTGAAATTCATGCAAGAAGCTGAGTAATAACATGGTAATCTTATTTTGGAACATGTTAATAACTAATACATGATGATCTGCTGTAATTCTAGAAACTGTAGGTTTATACATATTAAGGGAATCAAGAAATTGACTTAATTGTAGGGACCCTATGGGTGAAAGAAACCCGCTAGTGAAATCTCACATACCTGGTGATGAAATCTATGGAGAAATCTTTAGGTTTTGGAGATGGAAAGGATATAATCTTACTGCATGCTTGACTAGGGGACTTAACTTTTTCTCCTCTCTTGCTTCTAATTTTCTATGTTTTGATTTATGATTTTGACTTAGGTAAGTTATTGTTATGTTTCCAAGCTTAAATTAACTAAAACCTTATTGTTAAGGGTCCAAACAACGTATATTACAGGTCCAACAAAGTAGGTAAAGACCAAAAGACCTCTGAATTAACTGATGTCGAACTGATTGATGGATTGGACTGATGAGTCATCGTTCAATTGACGTTCCTTCATTAGAGACTGCCCGAAAGGACTTCAATAATACTCGGTAAAATTTTTAGAAAACTCATAGGTCTTGGAAAAAGGTTTAAT
Source organism: Solanum lycopersicum (assembly GCF_036512215.1). Lineage (NCBI taxonomy): Eukaryota > Viridiplantae > Streptophyta > Magnoliopsida > Solanales > Solanaceae > Solanum > Solanum lycopersicum. The sequence goes on along the minus strand of NC_090807.1, from coordinate 26,452,487 downwards.
TATTTATCATATCATAGGTCATAGAATACCTAATTCATTTTGTGCTGATAGTTATTGTCACACCTCATTTTTGCGCACGAGGCGTAAGAGTTTTTCCAATTGAAGTGACGGTAGTGGTTAGAGATTATTTACTTTTCCAGAGTAGCCACTTGCAATTGAGTTATGGTGTTCCAAGTTACCTTTTTATTTAATCCCTATTCAAAATGAAATGACTCATTATTTGGTATGCAAATTAGAAATTTCGGTAAGTAATTTTGTTGACCAAGGGAGAGGTATTAGGCATACCTCAAGTCCCGTGGTTCTAGCACGATCGCTTTTATTGACTTATACTTCTTTGAAATATTTTTTGGATATATTTTATATGCTACAATTTTGCTCATATTTTAATTGGTGAATTTTTACTAGTCCTAAACCGGATGCATAACTGCTTTCTCGATCCTGACGTTTAGAGACATAATTGTCTTGTTCGCATTTCACCTAATAATTGTCCATAAGTCTTATGTTAAATTGTTAAAAAATTAATATTTGTTAGACAAGGTGTGTACTTGTATCCTTGATTTTTTTAATGCATCAAGAAAGATGTATAACCACATTTTTATTTAAAACCAATATTTTTTAGCATGCCTAAACCATATCTAATGTTGTAAGACAAATATCAAATAAAATAAAAATCCTTTTATTTTTATTAAGTCTTAAAGTTAATGTTAAAATTATGATTGCATATATTATATTTATTATTTTTAAAAACTTAAAGTTAACGGCAAAATTAGACATACGCATATTGTCATTTCTTATTAATCTAACAAAATTATAATGTTTTTATTATTAAATAATGTTGACTAAACAAACTATTAGAATAATTTTTCTAGACATTTAGCTTATTTTGGTTGGACATAAGAGCTACTTACTTGATAACAACATATGGAACAATGATGAAAAATAAATGTATATACAATTATAAATAGGAAATATTTCAACAATATTGTCTCAGAATTAGATACACATAAAATTTGAGCAAACTTTAATATTAAAAGAAAGTAATATATAATCATGAAAATCAATATATACAATAAAAATTAAATAATACCTCTTGCGAAAATAAAATCACGAAAAGACATCAAATTTCATAAATAAATTAAGATTGAGTGTAACGACCCGTTTAGTCGTTTTGAGCAACAGACTTCAATTCTGGAAAAACTGGCAGAAGCGACGGACCCCACGACGGAACGTCATGGGCACGACGGACCGTCGCAGGGTCTTGTTTCAAAATACTTAGAAAATCTGAAATTGGGTACTGAAAATCGACTCTCTGAACTTTGTGACGGAATGGCAGGACGGACCGTCACAGGTGTGACGGACCGTCACAGACCCTTGGAGGAAATATTGGGTCTCTGAACCTTGCGACGACCTGCAGGACGGACCGTCGCAGGCACGACGGCCCGTCACAGGTTGCGCAAATCCCAGGCAGAATCGGATTTCCTTACACGTTTTGAGGGACGTTTTGGGACTATTCTTTCCTTAATTATAGATTTCATGGGTTTATATTAATAACTCAAATTCTTGGGGGTTAAAAGAGGTAACCCTAAGTTAATTAGTGGGGTATTATTGCCATCTTTTATTCTTAATTATATACTAATTAGGGTAAAAGAAAGAGGGTTTGAATAAGAAAAATAAGAAAGAACAAAAAGAGACAGAAAAAGAAAGAGAACAAGTAGAAAGAGAGAGAAACGAAGAGGATAGCAAGGATTCAGAGAAGATAGCTTGTTGATTTCAATTCTTCGGTGGAGGTAGGTTATGGTTATTTCATGCTATTCGTAGCAAACTCTTAATAGCAAATGATATGTGTTAGTAATATTGTTGACCTTCTATATGCTTAATTGTATGCTTGCATGAATGATGTGATTATGTAATTATGAATAAATAAGCATGATGAAGCTATTGAATCTCAAATCTTGAAAAGAAACCCTAATCTACCTTGTTAATGATGATGCCTTGGTATAAAAGAAGGCTTGATGAATGAAAGTAGTGATTAGGGGATCGGGTGCCACGTTCCGGTACCAGGATAGTATATGAGGATCGGAGTGTCACGTTCCGACACCAGGATAGAATATGGATCGGGTGCCACATTCCGGTACCAGGATAGAATATGGATCGGGTGTCACGTTCCGACACCAGGATAGAATATGGATCGGGTGCCACGTTCTGGTACCAGGATAGAATATATGGATCGGGTGTCACGTTCCGACACCAGGATAGAATATGGATCGGGTGCCACGTTCCGGTACCAGGATAGTATATTAAGGAGCGGAGTGTCACGTACCGACACAAGGGGAATAAAGATAATGAATCTTGAAATATGAAAATATATCCAATCTAATGAACTAAATTCCCAAATGAGTATGATGAGGAGGTGTGAGTCCTCATTGATGTGCTTGGTGTTGTAACCAAGGGTTGTGGTAACTATAAATACTGCATGCTAAGGATATTAGTTGATTTTATGATATTGCTTAATACATATTGTTCCCTATTTTGAGTTGACCGATGATATCTACTCAGTACCCGTGGTTTGTACTGGCCCCTACTTTTATGTTTTTCTTCTTGTTATTTGTGGAGTGCAGCAAACGTGCCGTGATCTTCGACTCAACAGTAACTCAAGCCAGTCTTCGTCACACCGGATCTTCAGGGTGAGCTAACGCTTCTATCTTGGACTGGATCTTCTCCTTCATGTCTTGATACCTTGAACCTCCGGCATGGACTAGCTTCTTATGTATTTTTAGCTTTTAGAAACTCTTAGAATTAGTAGTTAAAGTAGATGTTCTTGTGATGATGACTTCCAGGTTTTGGGAATAATAGATGTTGAATATTGATAGTTATTGAATTGGTTTTTATTAATGAGTTTAAGTCTTCCGCATTACTTTATGTTTATATTATTTTGAAATGTTAAGGTTAGATTAGTTGGTTCGCTCACATAGGAGGGTAAGTGTGGGTGCCAGTCGCAACCCGGTTTGGGTCGTGACAAACTTGGTATCAGAGCATTAGGTTCGTTGGTCTCATCACACAAGAACAGGTCTAGTAGAGTCTTAAGGAACGGTAGGGGGACGCCTTTACTTTTCCTTGAGAGGCTATAAGACTTTAGGAAAATTTCACCCTTTCATTCTTTCTTTCGTGCTACTACTTGAGTCCAATTGGTATCTAGGCGATACGCCAAACTACTTTAGAGCTCACAATCATATCTAAAATCATAAGAAAAAATCAATAAAACCTTCAACTATAGCCCATGGGCTCATATGAGAGGTATTATTCATTCACTTTTCTTCGATTCTTCTCATGGTGCAAAATTCTATTCGACCCTTCAATATATCAAATTATTGTTCCTCCAGCTCACTTATCGATCCCATCCTTATACAAATAACCCATGATGTCTTACATCACACTCTAAATCAAAAATCAGAAGGAAACTCTTCCTTAGATACTTTAACAATCAAAAGTAACAAATATTATGATCCATGACATGTATAAGTTCTTTCACATGCTTAATACCGATGCAATCAATCATTTATTACCTTATAAATTCATACCTTTACAAAAAATATAACAAGGAATGCAGACTTATAATGAAAAATTATAATTATAAGTCCAACTGTGTAATCCAATGCCCTTATGTATATACATTAGCTTATACTTTGAAGACTTTTACAATTTACATTATCTTAGCTTATCATTGATTGCCTCTTGATCAGTCAAATCATTTCCTTCACAAAATATCCAAACGTACTCATTCATAAATTTAATACTACAACAGAATTTATCATCCCACTCAAGCTAAGCGTCTGTACACTCCTCTTTTACGTATTATCTAGTAGCTTTTAACCAATCTGATTAACCTGTTTCCCTATTACCTTAATCAAAACAAAATAGATAAAATCACGTGTTTCTGAACCCCATTCGCAACCCTTTTGAAGTTACATGTTTTGTCCTTACAATGAGAGAAAATATTAATGCTCTCACTTATTTTCTGAAGGCAACACATCTCACAAGTTTTATCTTATTTTAACTAAGATTCCAGTTCCTTCAAATTCTATTCGAACAGTAACCCAACATCTGCTAAAACTTTACATACAACCACATTAATCAAAAGATTGTAGAAAATCACAACCTTAGATACTCGCTAGTCTTTATTACAATACAAAATTTATTTAACAACCAAATACTTATTATATAATTTTATCCAAATCACAATCCCTCACAAATTTCTTTTAGCATCATGCTTAGTTAGCCCTTGTCATCACAACAAAGTGAACCTTTTTCCTTGACCTGACACCTTAAACTCAGGTATACCAATCAAATTTAAGGGACGCGCTTTGTTACTAAAATCTTCAATTTACTTTACCCAAAGTATACTCACAAGGACTTTCTTTTCCTATGAGTTTGTCATTCTCGTATTAATCTACTTTTTGAAGCTTAAGATAAAATATCCAGTACTCCTTTAGACTCCTCAAGATACACTTCATCACCTAATTGCATTAATATCATACCAGATATCCACAACAAAAATCTTTCTTAAAATAATGCTCAATCCAAACACCCGTAGTAATAAACTAGTTGGTTTTTCAAATATGAAAGCACTAGAAAATATAATTATCTAAACATGTCATACCACTAATAACCCCTTAAGTAGTTAGTATTCTCATTTGACAATCGACTTATTCGTTTCCACATGACCGTAGTACTACTAATCCATGAAAGTCCGCGGCATACCTCAATATATCACACCTTACATATTGATAAGATTGTACCTAAATAACCTACACATTTCTACCCCTTGAATTACTGCAAAAACATTACGAAATTTGTTTTATCTTTATCCGAAGAACTTTGCGTTCTTTCATACATCAGGTCAATAACAAAAGTTACAAGCATCATAAATCTAATGAAGTAAGAATTGGTAGTTCTATTGTAGTAATAGTATCATGACCCACTTTAATTTGTTATCAATTCGTGGAATTTTAGAAAACATTTTAACCTCAATTAATATAACATAATTTAATTTTTTGTTAAGCAATCAATGCATGTTATGAAAACTTTACCAAGCGTATTTTCTAAAGTAATGATGTTTATTTTCTAGTTTTCACTTACACAACTTCTTGCATATTGCCACTTATCTAGATAGAGTATAAAATTTAATCTCATAGGTTGAAGTTAGAAAATAATGCCTTAAGTCATAGGTAGTGCCTTTACTAATCAACACTCAATATGAGACTATAACATTTTGCATCTCCCTGATACTAGTACAACAATTCTCAACACTAAGTCTCTCCATTATATTCATTTTATGAAACAACTCAAACAATAAACAATAAAATCATAAGCATATTCATAATCATTACCAATGAAAATTTAAACTTTATGAAATTAAAAAAGATCATGTTGATCACTAGTCATTAGATTCCCTATAGTCAATTGAGAAAATGTACCTATTTCCAAGGACACACATTTTTTTCTATTGTTGCTATTTCAAATTCTAATACTCTAATACCAACCATATGTGAAACAGAGAGAAAAAAATGTTCAATTACCAATTTGTATCACCTAGATACCAATTGGATTCAAGTAGTAGCACGAAAGAAAGAAGGAATGAAGTTTTAGTAAAGTCTTAGCCTCTAAAAGAAAAGTAAATGCCTCCCCATACCGTTCCGTAAGACTTAACTAGACTTGTCCTTGTGTAAATTGAGTTGGAGTGGCACCCACACTTAACTACCTACGTTGGCGAACAAACAAATTTAACCTTAAATTATATTATACAAGAATAATGCCAAAACTCAAAATCTAATTAAATATCCTTTTCAAAAACCTCAAAGTCATCACAAGAAGGACATCTATTGTCCAATTACTAAGTTTACGAATATTAAAGACACCAAAGTAAATGAATAAAATAGTTCATGCCCAAAACTAAGGACATCATGCCATGACCAAGAAAACCTAACAAACTCTTGAGTGATTACTCACCCTAGAACTTAATATGCTAGAGGTTGACTAGAGCTGAGGGCAAGTCAAAGTCGTTTGTAAACTTGTTGTACTTCATAAAAGAAAAACACAAGTAGAGCTCAGTAAAGGGCAACATATACTGAGTAGTTATCATCCAACCCAAAATAGAAACTAATATACAATGACTAATAGTATGAACTCAACTATAGCACTTAACAGGTCAGAAGAAACAAAAATCATGAACAAGTGTCGACAACACTATAGTAAGTGTCGAATAAGTCAACAACATCAAGATCATCCATGAGGACTCATGCCTCCAACTAAACCATTTTGGAAATTCATTTTTTTGAGATTGAGTACATTCCATTAATTCCATATCTTTTTCCTTTAATGTTACTATGTCGGAACGTAACACTCGGATCCAATTATACCGTATCGGAACGTGACACTCCGATTCAATTAACCCGTGTAGGAACATGACACTTCGATCTAATTATACCGTGTCAGAACGTGACACTCCGATCCAATTATACCATTAATTTATCATTTATTATGTGCAACTCATTGATAATATTTCATCAAGCCTTCTTCATCAAGGCATCACTTTGATAAAGAGGGTTCAAGAATATAAATTTCACGGTCTCAGAATGTTAGAACAATCACAAACACATAATCAATTACATAGAAAACTTTACAATATCATTCAATGCATATCAATCATTATTAAGAGTTTACTATCAAATAGCATAAACCATACCTCCCAGATCAGGAGGATTTAGTGTGAGTTCTTTATATGTTTAGAAATCCCATGGTAATATCTTTCAAACGGTGATGATTTTGTGAAATTTTGAGGTCATATGAGGTAGATATGACTTTTGGAAGTTGGGATGTTTGAATGAGGAAAGTCCAATTCAGATTTTTAAAGGTTGTTTTGATTTAATCCTTACCCAATTATTTAATTTCATTTTAGGGTAATAAGTTGGGGTCTAAGTTGACCCTATTCAGTTCATGCATTTAGAATTTGAAATAGGGCTTTGAGAGAAGATAAAAGAAGAGGAGAAAAGAAGAGAAAGGAGAAGAATAAGAAACAACACAAAGTATCGTTGCGTTGATTTCATTGGGGTGATCGCTTTAAGGTTTGTGAGATCATTCTTTGTTAGGTCCTTTCACCCACACCCCAATTTGATTTAATTCATGAAGTTGGACTCTATTGATGGTGAACATGGAAGTTCTTGACAAAAAATTGTGAATTTCTTGATGGTGGAATTGTAGTTTATCCCCAGTAGATTTGATTCATGTTTCCGAACTGTTTTTTGGTCTAATCTATTGAATGGTTAGGTATTTAGTGATCGTAAGTGTTTGGGGTGGGATACACAGAGGTTTAGGAGGTTTGGAGATAAAAACGAAGAAGAAAAGTCAAAGGTCCCATCTGACACCCCCTGAGGCGCCGCGCCTGCAAGAGCCCCTCAGGGCAGGCTCTATATGACAGGCCCTGGCACACCACATTAACCAGAGTGCCTTAGACCAGAGTATGTCCGACAAGCTCTGGCGCTTCCCGCCTCTCAGAGTGCCAAGGCCACCTGAAGACCATGTTCTTTCCATATCTTTCTGTACTAGTTCGTAAGTGGTGTACCTATCATTCCTAGTTGATTCGTACACTCTAAAGTACATCTAAACATCATGAAATCATCTATAAATAATAGATCATGATCCTTGAATCCATAATCCAATTCAAGGAAAGTTAGGATCAAAGTCAAAGAAGTTAAGATTCAAGTCTAAAAGTTAAAAAGCAAGTTGAAGTAAGTTCCTAAAGATTCTAGATTCCAAAATAACATTTTAGACATTGTTTTAAGGCTCAAGCTATTAGATAAGAAAAGATTAAAGAGTTGAGTTGAAGTTCCTTTCTTCAAAAGTATATGGGGACTAAGTATTCCCAAAGAAAACTAAAATGTTTTCACATTTAAAAAAGCAACAAAACTATGATTTCCAAGAGAGCTTTTAAAAACTAATTTTTGAGCTAATCTCAAAATCATATAATCATTATATATTAAGAACATAAGACTATATATATATATATATATATTTGGGAGTAGTATTGAGCTCCGATATAGGGATTCGAGTTCATATTAAATCAAGTCTCCATGAAAACCATGTAACCATCATGGGTAGAAAAGGGTCATATTTTGAATATGAACTCTTCTCGCAGATTACTAGTGGATAAGCTAGGCAGTTAAGGTCCTATACTCTAGCAAGGTTATGATGGTCGGGCAGCGTGGAGAGAGTAAATATGTATCAATACCTAAGCTCTTAAATAATGCTTCTCGGGTAGAGAAGCTCCCATAGAAGTATTGTAATTTCATAAACATCAGTTATTTGTATTTTTACATACACCTCAAATATTATTTTATACTTGTATACATTCAGAGTTTATAACATGTTCATTTATTTATATTGCAATTACCTTTAAACTGCATATATTGAATAAAAGTTAGTAGATCATGAGTTGAGCAGAGCCAAGGTAAGTGTCGATTCTTACTCCTCTTCAATCTTAAGTGTTGTTTAACATTAAAACTCACACACTCGTACACTCAATGTACAGATGCCAGTTAGACTGCATCGTATCATAATGCAGATGCAGGTAACGAGGATTGACACCCAGCGCACCGTTGATCCAGTTGAGCACTCCAGAGTCAGTTGGTGAGCCTTTTGCATATTGGAGGACACATTTTACTGCCTTCTAGATTAGTTCAATGGAATGTTGTGGGGTTTGTCCCAACACTCATCTCAATCAGTTTAGAGGCTTCATAAACAGGTACTAGTTCAGTAGTCTTTACACTTTCATTTTTTATGTTGAAGAATTTGGTTGCCATTTTGGCCTGTTTAAATGTTTAACCTTTTAAAACATTTCAGATAGAATTAATGTTAAGTTCAATTTAGGTCTTTTATCCTTATAAGTCCGATTGTTGTCTTTCGATGAGTTAAATAAGTCATGTCAAGGGTTCGCTCAAGGCCAGCAATGGTCACCGAGTGTAGGCCACGTTCAGGGTGTAGGCTTAGGGCGTTATGGTAAGCAATGGTCAATGAAAGCTAAATTTATCTTTAAAACCCTTGAAGCTCATATGAGATACTTCTTGAACTAACCTTGGTTTGTTATTACTTGTAGGGATTTAGCTTAAACCAACATGAGACCATGTGAGCTATAACATGATACCCCGTATTTCTCAATCCAAAAAGTGTTGTCCTACTTGAAGAGGTAGAACCATGAACATCTAGCTTAAGTGGATCCACTAGATAATAAAGCTATGAAGAATAAGTTATTAACATAAGGAGATTGCTACTAAAAACCCATCCTCTACTACCGTGTGGGCTTCCATCTCAAGATATTACTTTTGAAACCCAACCTCAACTGACGCGACAGGTTCTATATCATATTAAATATCCACTCGTTTCTAATTATAAATATGACAGAATAGTTATTAAGTCTTGAGTTATATCTTCATCCATGCAAGTGTGCCCTTGGACAACCACACCAAGTTAGTTTCATTGGGATATTTCCTTATACCATGCGTAAGAATACCTTTATCCATCCATGATCCTTTTATAAACACTTTTAATCTTTGATTAAATTAGGTTAGAAAGCCTTTTAACCTAAGAATCATTTCAATATGAAAATGCTTTTTACATCATACTAGTTATGTGTTTGTGAGAATGTCCTTTCAACAATACAACAACAACATCATCATTGGTACTTTACTTTCAAAGAACCCTTAAAATATTTTCATATAATTCATAAAACAATGGTTAACTCCATAATTTACCTCTTGAGGTCAAAACCAACTTTCTATCCTCAACTCTTATAAAACATGGGTTATATATGAGTTTCATCATAAGTTCTGATAAAGCATACAATACATGCTTAATTTCATAATACTCTTCCTTGAAGATCAAAATGACATATCATATGATTCATAACCTTAAAACATGGAGAAAACATGGGTTAATGGGAAAAATCATCATAATTCATATTTGATGCTTGATTTCATAAAAATCTTCTTCCATAATCAGAAGCTACATTAAATCATCATCAATCTATACTATATTAAATGTATGAACTCCAAACGTTCAAAGTTAAATTACGTAAATACCCCACATTTAAAACATAAAAAAATTATGCACATGCCCCTCATTTAACACCTACATAGAATACACAAATACCCCTCACCTAAAAAAACCCTAGCTTTGCAACCCTTCCCTAAAAAAAATCTTTGCTGCGAATAGTCACCACTTTCACCGAAAAGTCGTCAAATTCTCCTATAACTGCCTAACGTTCAATAAATAACCAACCAACACAACCTCTACAGGTTGCCCTATTTATATCAACCACACGCACAACATCATTCCCATTGTTAATCAACTACTGTTAAAGGCACAAAGGTAAGCCATATTTCTTTCTCTTAGTACAATCATACTTTTTTAGAAACTGAACTCTTACATCTGCAATTTCAAATTAAATTCGATAAATATTGAACATCCATCTGCAACATCATTTGAATGAAATACTTCTCTCCACGTGAATAGTGGTAAGTTTTCACTCTCTTTACATTTTATTTGACGTTCTTATTGGATTGGTAGCAGCACATAAGAATGTCACAACCTACTTAAAAATTCTTATCCTTTAACTAATACACACTAGTGCCCATAATTAACATTGATTTAGACTTTTCGCTATGCACCTCTAATCATCAAAATTAATCACGAATGGCGAATGAAATTGAACTATCAAAGCAGAGTGTCCCCATTAACAAGATACCAAAGCACTCTGTTGATTGGGTGATGAGAGTATTGGTCGCAAGGGTTTTGAAATTTTGTACAACAATTCACGCCATAAAGGGACTTTTCAAACTGTAATATTAGTGGATGGAAAGGTAACACTTTTACTAAGGATATATGTTATTGTTCCTGTTTATTCCCTTTAACTTCTCTAATGACATCACATATTGCGTAAATTAATACTAAGGGACAAAGTTGCAAGCGACACTATATAACAAGCATATTGACAAATGGAAAGACTTCTTAGAGACAAATAAGACATACTACATTGCTTAAGGCCTGTTGGATCGGGTCAATCCCAACTACACTTCCGTACACTAAGAGATTGAACTGACTGTTACAGACAATACAATCATAAAGGAGAGTGATTGTGTTTTTTCAACACACAACTTCTCTAATATTTTTGTATCTATGGAACATGCAGAGAAATTGCCTAAAGGTGCCATATTTGGTAACTCATAACCTGTCTTATTAGTTATTTCCGTCAAGTTCATCACATGTATCACTAATTTTCATGCCCAGTATTCAGACTAGATTTGAGTGTTAGTCGCGGTGAATCCTATCATTGAAAAGGCGGTAGCAAAAGATGTGAAATTGTTGTTACAAATGAACTGTAAATTGCCAACCTTTCTTCTCCGTCGTCCATAATAATTTGCAGTGCATTCACAATACTTGTCTATTACATAATCCTGCATGGAGTGTACAACTGTTACTCTATGGGGAGATTTTGCAGTAAATGATGGCGCCTTTCTGAAGAGTTGAAAGATGACCAACCTATTACATATCCATTTATATTTAGATCCATATAGTTAACAATGACACTGTGCATGGTTGAGCATGCCACACTAATTCACTTCTCTAAACATAAATAGTATTTTGGTCGCTGAGAAAAATCAATACAAAAAAATCCCTTATGTGACATATTACATATATTGCACAAACAAAAATTATATTATTTAGTCATTCACAATTGTACGAATCACAATACTACACAAACAGATGCAACACACGTTAGGTGAATCTAGTAATATAAAATATGGGATAACATGGTTTCATGAGGAATCATCATAAAACCCATGGTATTTCATAAATTTAAGCATAAGAGATCATCATTCAATCATTTAAATCAACATTGAAGATATCCCATGATTATTGAAGAACACCCTAACTCTAATGGAAAATTCTAACATATGAAATTGAGGAATCTAGGAACTCCATGGATGAAAACTATCATACTTCAAAGCCAAAATATGAACTTCAATGGAGAAATTGAGGGTTGAACTTTTGATCCTTCATTCTTATCCTTCTTCTTAAAGTTTCTAAAGAAAGAAATATTTGTGAGGCGGAGTTTTATTCTCTTTTTTAAATTTAAAAGAATGAATGTAGTTTGGGTGATTCTGGTTTAGAATAAATATATAGGGATTTGCGTAGAAGCAAAAAAAATAATTGATGGAAAAAACCCAAAAGTCCCTGACTAGAAACTGCTGACATGGCATGATGGAGGTTAAAATGGTTTGTTATCATCACCATGACCCGTCAAACGTGTGTGAAGAATTTCAGCCTGAAATTGATTTACTATTTAAGGCATAACTCTTATGCCATGATGGGAATTGAGCAAATTAAACTCGGTTTAGTTTGAAAAAGGACTCAAAGTCCTTTATTTTTATAGGTTATGGGCCACCTAATTCGTTTTGAGCTAAAATAGATGATTATTTGAAGTTGACTCTAAACTCTAAGTCTAATGAAAAACCCTTCATATGAGGCTCAGTCAGTCTTGGTGCCTACCACGAGTCGTGGTACCTCTCATTCTCATGATCCAACAACTAGGAAACCTTCCACCCTAACCCCTAAAAACTAACTAACCTTCAGAAAATCTCCCAAGGACAAGGGTGAACTTCACGAGAATCAAGTAGCTTCTGGGAGAGTCCCTTGTTAGGGAAGCCTTAGGGAGCATAATTCCTAGCCACCACACCCTTCACCACGATTGTGGTGCCCACTACGATGCATAGAGGTGGTTGTGGGAGGTGAGGCAGCTTTGAAATCCACTTCCTAAGGTCTATGGGAACCACCACGAATCGTGATGCCCTTCAAGACTCGTGGGAACATTCTTGGTGGGTGTGCCAAATCTCTTGCTCATGCCTTAACACTTAGCCCCTAGCTTGGACTACCGGATTCCGAGGTGTTACACCAGTTATCTTAATCTAGCTCGAGGTTTTTATCCTCACACGATTCATTCAAGTGGATTCATATGTCTTAGTAATTCTCATGTTCTCTTATGCATGCTTATATGTTATATCAAAAGAATTTGTGAAGTCTATGTTAAGTTTGAATCAATTTTCTGTTGATTATGTGCATTTACATGATTGCATTCATGTTGGCGGGTAGATCTCATCCCCCTACCCTCTTTATGTTGACTTGAGTTCCATTCAAGGAGGAGTTTTCCAAGAAAGAGATGTTGTAACACCCCGTATTTGGATAACGGGATAGGTGGCATGAATTTTGTACAGGTTCAAGTCTATGAGACTAGTCAATAGTTTGTAGAACTTTCTATGGGTTGTAGACCAGTCCCGTAGAAATAGGGAAAACAAGTTTTGAAAATCAAGTTTCTTATGCCGAGTCTACGATTGAAAATGAAAGTATGTTGAATGATCGACTAGTCGTACATAGGTTATATAGAAGCAATCTAAACTTTGTCAAATTTTGGGGTTTAGGTTAGGTTCTATGTTTGGTATCTTGGAAACGTAAGAAGTCAAAAAAACCGTAGGAAGGTTTTGTTAAAAAATAGTCAAAATTAGGGCTTCTGAACATTTCTATGGTTGACTATGAGAGACCATAGATAACCTATGGACCGTATGTACTAACCATAGAATGTTCCAATAGTTTTTTAAGCGAATTTTAGGTCTTTCCCTATGTGTTTGAAACTAATGTTAGGTAGTTTTTGCATCTATTCTATTACTTATAAAAAGACTTTAAGTCCCAAATCTACCCACTTTAAATCGATTCTCCTATTTTCCCAAACGCTAACAAAATTTAACCTCCCAAATTCCCTCTTCACCTAACGAAGAAAAAGAAGTTAGGGTTAACTCTAAGTGTTTCAATTCACAATTCATATTGGGTATTTAGTAAGAAGTTATCAGGATATTTGCCCATGGAGTACATTCTTTCATGGGGTCCCCAAGATTTTCAATTTTGTCAATTCAATTGATCAAATGAGGGTTCTTCTTAATCTTACAGAAGTTTCATTTAATTATGATTTTTATAGTGTTGATGCTCATATTGCATGATGTAATATATGAATACAAGAATGATAATTAAGTTTCAATTATAAATTATGATGAACCTATGAACTATGAGTATTGAAGAATTATGAATGTCTTATGAAAATGATGTTTATGATGATAAGGAACTTTTAGATGAAAGTATAAATTTTTTGCGAAAGATATTGTCACGTACGAATTTGATCATGATTGAGAAAGATATTTCTCACATGTGAAATATTTTCTCATCTATGATTGAATTGTAATTTAAGGAGTTATTCTATGTTTAGACATTGAGAGGTAGATTTTTGTTGATCATTGTCTTTCTTATGCTATAATGATATTTCACCTTTATATATTCTCTTTGAATTTGGACTTAGGACCGAGAGGATTTGATATGGAGACTCAAATAGGGTAGTCTCTCGAAGAAACCTCTAGTCCCTAACTACATTCCCCAAGTATTTATCACATGCAAAATGTTTTCTCATCTATGCTTGAATAGTAAACTAAGGAGTTGTTTTATATTTTGACTTTGAGATGTAGATTTGTATTGATCACTGTCTTTGCTATGCTATAATGATATATCACCTTTCTTTATTCCATTGGGATGTAGACTTAGGACTGAGAGGATTTGAGATGGAGACTCTTGTAGGGTAGTTGTTAGTAGTAACCTCTAGTCCATAACTATGTTCCCCCGTAGCATTGTCTTAAATTTCCTAGCTTGTTTATCTACCTAATAAAAAGATGATGTATACGGATGCTACCTTGGACAATTAGAACTCCCTTCTTTCGGTATAAGTTATGTACAAAATTACATGATATAAGTCTCATGCTCTTTTTGTAAGTTAAAGTTAAGTCAAATAAGTATGTTTCTTCAATGATTCTTTATGTCTCTTATTCTAAGTATGTTGACCATATTTTATGAGTTACATGTTGTTTCTTTAAAGCTTCCAAAGGATCTACAGTTTTTCATTCATTACATATTAAGATATCTGTGTCATCATGTCTATTTAGTCATATTTAACCTTATTTAGTGCATTCCATGTACTAACACATTTTTGTGCTTACACTTTTTTTTATTAATGCACGGTCCAACGCTCCTATCTCCGAGATTATTGTCTAGTCGTTCATTATTGAAGAGTTTGAGAGACCTAATGTTGTGAGGACTTAGGCATATTTACTTGCTTTATTTCATTCTAGTAGCGTATGTTGTGTATGGATTATGTCCCAACCACTCTTTTTGATATATAGATGGATTGTAGAGACTATGTTAGACTTGTGCTTTGTCAAACTATTTAATGATATCCAATTGTTATTTTGAAATCTTTATTCCTATAATGTAGAACGATGCATGCTCAGTGTCTTGTGTAGTCCCTTTCAGAGTTCTATACGTGTTGTTAAACCTATAGTATTCTTTGGATGGTGACCATAAACATTTGTGTTTTCATCTCATTATTGTCAATTAAGAAATAATCTATCATTTACAAAACTAAATTACTAATAAATTGTATGTACGACAAGATAAACAAATCTGAACATCATTACATTCCACTTAAACGAGTCATAAAGCTACTCATTATTGGAATGAATCTTTCTCCTTTTTATCCTATTCGACATTAAGTTAAAAGCTAACCTTTTAACATTTCTTATTTATGTTTTTCTACCATTAGCTTCCAGTAAACTATAAAGTGCAAATTGAACTAGAGTTTTCTAGGATCAGTCGTTTGGGAATTATCCATTTGTTATTATTGTGTTATAAATATGATTTTTGTAAGGTTTTCCATATGGGATTTGTATTGTGGTTTGATTAGTCTGAACTTTTGTCGGATTGGACCATTTGGGATAATGGTTCCTACCAAAGATTTTTTCATTTTAATGACTAGAAATCGAGACCTCTGACTAAGGAAGAAGTAGTACCCTCCGCTGAACCACATCCTTTGATCTCATGAGTATATAATTTAATATGTACATTAGAGGAACTATTTTTATAATTTAATATGTACATTAAGAAGTCACTTAAATTAATATTCTCAAAGATTACATGGATATCTTCACTTGGAGTTATAAAGGAAATTCCTAGCTTGAATTCTTGAGTAGCAATCCAGCAATCGGTAGTAAGGAATGGTGCCCGTCCTATTAAGGAGGCTCAAAGTATTTTTAGGGTTGACTTAGATCCATTGATAGCAATGATCATTCAGGTAGACTTTATTCGTAAATTCAATTACCCTACATGATTTTCAAGTATCGTTCCTCTAACAAAAAAGAATAGCCAAATTCGAGACTATGTTGAATTTAGGTATCCAAATAATGTACTCCCAAAATGAGTATCTTTTTATCATTATTGAGTTGATGATTGATGTTATATGTCGTTATTAGGCCATGTTATTTATGGATTGTTCATCCAGCTATAACCAAATCTGCAAGGCACCAAAAGATGAAGAACTCACAACATTTTGCACCGCTAAAGGTATTTACAACTATAAGGGGATGCCTTTCAGTTTGAAGAATTTTGGTGTCACATATCAAAAGGGTATGAAAAATATATTGTCACATTGTACAATGTTTTGGTTGAATAAGATGAGTAACTCTGAGAGAAACGCCAAAGTAATTTATAGTAGGTCCAAAGAGTCTAATTGTCACGTGTATTGTTACATTATTTTTTATCCATATTATGTGTTATATGTCACGTGTATTGTCACATTATTTAATGTTTTCATATTATCACTCTATTTGTCACGTGTACTATCATAATATTTAATGTATACATAATATAAGTTTATATTTCATGGTATTTTGATGTTTATATATATTTTCATGCTATCTGAATCTATTATTAGATTTACATAGATAATGTTATATATCGTAACAGAGCCTTCAAACAACATAACGTTATTTATGTGTGACCTTAAGACCACTAGTTTAAGGGATGGAAGAGGTCATTAATATTGAAACTAAGGTAGTCTATTTATATCACACCATTTTGGGTTTAGCCTTCTTTAGACCCTGCTAACATGGAATGCTTTGTGCACCAAAAGACTATTTATTTTTATACAATATTAATTCTTTACTATGAATGAAAAGAATATATTCCAAATAACTAGTTTAATATTTTCATTTACAGGTACAGTTTCTCCTAACATGATTCAAGAAAAAAAATCATAAGAACTATAGCTCAATTAAACCATAGAAAATGATTTTACACCTCTAGTTAGTAAAGTCTAAAATATAGGGTGTATTAATTAGAGGTGTAAACTTATCTTCTATAGGGTGTATTAATTAGAGCCTAAAACTTGTTGAGATTTTGCTCTTGAATAATATTAGGAGAAATGGTATATGTAAATGAAAAAAGTAAACCAGTTATATTTCCTCTTCATTCATCGTTTAGAATTAAAATTATATAAAAACAATAGAAGTTTAGTACACAAAGAATTCAATTTTGGCAGGATCTGGGGAAGGCTAAACCTCAAGTGGTGTGATTAATATAGACTACCCTAGTGCCAAAATTAATGAGTTCTTCCATGGCTCAAACCAGTGACGTATAGGTCATGCATTAATAACTTTATATTGTTTCAATGCTCTCCTCCCGATATAACTTCATATATGTCAATCAAGTAATAGGTTCACATAGTATGGAAATATTATATAAAGTTGTGATATATATACTTATAGTATAAAAATATTAAATAATAAGTTAATAAACATAAAAAATAGACTCATAATGAAAATATTAAATAACGTGAGAATACATTTGACAAATAAACTCATAGCATGAAAAATATTAAATAATGTGACAATACACATGCTAATTAAATTCTTGGACCTACTATAAATTACCCTAAAATTCCTCTTAAAATTGTATTTTACCTAATTTTAACTAGGTGAAAATAGTGTACAACATATTTTTGATTCCTAAATTAATTAACTAACTTAAGGAGTCAAAAACGAAATAATTACGTTGACTAGAGCACCTAAAGTTTTTTAAAAGAATTGTCTAAAGTTAATACCATTTCAAGCTCTACTAAACATAAGATTCTAGGTAAGGGTTCAACTAATCTAAAGAAAAGATATCAATCTCCCTTTTAAGATCCATTAAAAATGGCTAACCGGCTAAACTTAATTATTTGATAGGGTCAAATTAAAATAGATAATTGAATTAAACAAAAATAGTAGTGAAATACCAAATATTTGACTTGTTAATATTTTAGAAGCTCAATACAATTAATTAAAAGAAACGAGGGAAAAAACTTGGTGTCAATAGCTTGCCCGTCTTTGACTCGATACAATGAAAGATATTTTCGGCCAAAGAAGTTCACATTGACCATTTTGTCACTGCCAACAAATGCAACTGTAAGTGATCTACATAAATGTCAGAAAGATTATGAGGACTTATTTTTTTATATAAAAAAATTAAATTCACGGCCAGATGTTTACTTCAAGGTGACTGCATATCTCAGTTCTATGAGAATCATGTCATATAAAGTTCATTTTTTTAGAAGAGTGATAGAAGAAGATTTTTAGTTTCTAGGGGTCGTGAAATGAGTTAGTTGAGTTGAGATGTAGATGTGGGTATGGAAGAAGAACTTAGAAAACGTACATATCATATGTTAGTGGGACGTAGTCCAAGATGAGTTGAAAAATATATCATTTACATCTTCTGGAGGTTTGATATTCCTCTTCACAAAATGTGACTCATTTTACTACCTCAAAAGCAGGAATTAAGTTTATAACTTTAAATCATAGTTTAACACTATGGTAGTTGTACCAAATTAATGCATGGATAGTAACAAAACAGAGCTTAGCACAAAACCCACTACATTAAATCAATACTCAACCTCATTAGAGCTCCCCCTCTATATTGGGAATAAAGCCACCCATCACAAAAAAATAACAAAATGATATCTTCCATGAAAGAATCAATCGATAACTTGAAATCAAGCAATTAAGAGTAATCCTACTTTGCACTTAAATTCTATTTATAAAATTTAAGTCTCAAATTGTAAAACCCCAAGAACTAGAAAAGTTTTCTTTCAAAAGTAAA
Organism: Solanum lycopersicum; assembly: GCF_036512215.1. Taxonomy (NCBI): domain Eukaryota; kingdom Viridiplantae; phylum Streptophyta; class Magnoliopsida; order Solanales; family Solanaceae; genus Solanum; species Solanum lycopersicum. The sequence goes on along the minus strand of NC_090807.1, from coordinate 26,433,377 downwards.
TTATTCTCCCTTTTTAACCCACTGATATAGGTCCTCAAATATAGCCCTTCAAACTTTATAAAAGTTGCTCCCTCGGTTTCAGAAAGAATGACATGTTTGAATTGTCATAGAGTTTAAGAATATAAATTTTGAATCTTGTGGTTTTAAATTAAAGTTATGTCAAATGTACGAAATTGTCTATTAATCTTGTTGTCTTAAACATGCATGTGGAAAGTTGAAATAAAAATGTTACCATAAAAAGAAACAGGTCATTCTTTTTTAAACATACGAAAAAGGAAAGGAATTCATTCTTTTCTAAACAGAGGGAGTATATCATTTGTGATATTTATAATTTTATCAAAATTTGTCCCAAATCCACTTAAATATCAAACTCAATGACATTAGTTGGGCTCGCCAAATGCACTTGGCAAATTACACTACACTCCTCAACTCGCTATGTGATGCTCTATCCTTGAGGTGTTTGAACCTCAATTGGAGAAGTTGATCAATACATCATTTTACCTTTAGCGAATACTCGAATACCATCTTAATCCACCTTTTGAGCATTAAATATTTTTGTGGCTCACTATCACTTTGGGTGATCTGCAGCAAGACCACTGTTCTAACTCGGCACATCGTCTTCTCTTGTGGATTTTGTCGACCTTTATTCATAGACACAAATATTTTGAATTGCCACTTTGGGCGAGGTCTTTCTCACTTTGTGATCTTCCTTTCATGTTAGGTGATCAACACTTTTAACTTTAAAAATATTTTTTGTATTTTTGATCATTCCACCAAACATTAGTTTGTGCCTTGTCCAATTTCCTTCATAGATGCAAATCATCAATATTTTATTAGAAAAGGACAAGGTTAGGATTTAAGAACACTAATAATTGAGCTAAACTAAACTTAAATGAGTGGAAATCTACCAGTCATCAACGCCCCAAACATTAACTTCTGTTTGTCCTCTAGTTAATCAAGAAACAATAAGCTCAATATGGGTGTCTACAGTTTTGTCACGCCCCGAGCTACCCCCGAGATGCGGACACGGAACCTAGGACCACAAATGATCTCAAGCTAACCCTGCTGGCATGATCATGAGCATACTAAAGATAATAAATAGTTGCGGAAGCTAAATCATACTTAAAATGAAAAGATGGGGAATACCCATATTCTATAATTGACATATTTGAAAAAATGAGTTTAATACAAAAGAAATATTAACTCAATACTAAGTTGAATCTTACTATGTCTGAAAATAGCCTCTAAACTAGACTAGAAATACTGGGACAAGCCCTAACTAAATCTAGCAAAAACTGAAACTAAATGACTAAAGAATGAAATGAAACTCATGATTGTTGTCCTCGGATAATAAGGACTCACCAATGAATCTGCATGATCTGGATGCTGAGAACCTGAACCTAAATCACGAGAAGATGTAGTGCATGTATGCGTACGTACTTGAAAGGTACTGAGCATATAGGATAGACTAAAGCAGAAATAAAACATAATTGAACAAGCACAAAATCAAGTATAATAATCTGAACGTGATGTGCTGATTTTCTAAGCCAAGTGGATGCAATGACAAATTTATAACATGCTGAAACTGAATACTGAATATACTGATAAATGGTCAATGCAGAGAGTCGAACTGAACTGTGGGATCTACAAATAACTAATGATAAAACCACATGAGCTAAATGTGGATTCTGATGTATACGTCCCATCGAGAGGACCCAATATACCCTATCAAAGGTATAAAGGCATGCTAACGTGATCACTAAACTGATTGCCGACAAAGGGGACTTACAACCTACTCGGCTAGTAGTTCCGGGACTATTTGGTATGCTAAACCCTAATCCAACTCGATATTATGCTACTCCCATTGAATTATGTGAATTAACTTATTATATCTAATTTCTGTAAATACTGGATAGCTCAAAACTGAACATGCAAACTGAGAATGCAACAACTAATCTGGTAATTATGCATTTATAACTAAGGCATGTATATCCGAAGTGTCTGAAATATATGACCTGGCATGTGTAATTTAAGAACTAAAGAAATACAAATCTAGGATTCTGAAATTCATGCGATAATCTGAGTAATAACATAATAATGTTATTTGGAACATATATTTAATAAATTCATGAAGTTATATCAAAGTTCAAGAAACCCTAGTTTTAATCATGATAAGAGAATCAAGAACTTACTGAAAACTAGGGACCCAATGGGTGAAAGGAACCCACTAGTGAAATACCACATGCCTGGTGATGAAATCCACGAAAAAATACTTAAGTTTCGGGGTGGAACTGCTGGAGCTTGTGGCGTTCTTGAACTAGTGTTTTTGAGCTTTTTTTCTCATCTCTTGCTTCTAATTTTCTATGTTTTGATTTAATGATTTGACTTGGATATGTTTTAATTATGTTTCTAGGCTTAAACTGACTAAAATCTGATGATTTAGGGTCAAAACGACGTAACTTAGGGTTTAAACAGAGTGGGAAAGATCAAAAAGACCCCTGGGAAGGTTGTTGTCGGGCCTCACGACGGCCAGGACTGACGGTCCGTCGTGCGCCCGACGTCCCGTCGTTGGGTCTGTCCTGAGGGCATGTTCGATATGCCTTTACTAAAATGGGCATAACTTTTTACTCGGAGGTCTGATTTTAGCAAAGTTGGTGGATATGGAAAGATAATTCAATTATATATATGTGGGTAGGTAATAGGAGACCTAATTTATTTGGTGCTAAGAGTTATGATCATGTCAAGTTTACCAAACTGCATTTCCCCTTAACTGGCTGCAAATTTTCCACCTACGGACCATAGGTCCACCTACGTTCCATGCTGGTCTTCCATAGCTTTTGTCAGAGAGTGGTTTAAGGGAGTCTTCATCGACGGTCACGGACTACAGACCGTAATTTCACCTACAGATCGTAAGTCCATCCGTCGTCCAAGACTTGAACCAATTTTTCTAGGGTGAAACTTTTGGGAGTTTCTGATCCCATCGCAGTTGTGTAGGACGGACAGTAGTTCCGGCTACGGTCTGTCGATGCCACCATTGGTAGCTAATAACAGATAGTATAAAATATATAGTATTAAATAGTATTAGTATTTACTGTGTACTAATCCTAGTCCTATTAGGATTAGTACTCCTTAATCCTAGTCCTATTAGGATTAGTACTCCTTCCTATATATCCTATATATATCTCCCATGTATTCCCTTATTAGGTTAACACTTCAATACAATCAATATTCCTTCATGGTATCAAGAGCCAGAAAACCTAGATCTTATTTTCTCTAGGTTTCTTTCTCTCTTTAAGGCACCGGTCGTTCCCTCTCTTCTCTTGGGCGGCGGCATCCATGACAACCGTGGTGGATCCTCTCGATTCACTTCCTTCTGGCGTTAAACTCCTTCTCAGGCATCTTTATGCCCTGCTTCCCGAAAAATTATCAAACATAAATTACCCTACATGGAAAATCACCGTTCTTACAGCCCTTGAGGCCAATTACCTTCTCAAATACGTCGATGGAAGCACAGAACCGCCGCTGGCAGTCATCACCGCCACGGACAAATCAGAAAAAACCAATCCGGCCCATGCCGCCTGGAAAGCCGTGGATGTCCAGATCCGATCATGTTTGATTGCGGTCATCTCTCCCACGGTTCAGAAACACGTCCGATCCTACACAACTGCTTCAGCCCTGTGGACGGCCCTCGCAACACGCTATGCATCAATTTCCCACTCTCAAATTTTTCAATTGCGTGATCGTCTCCACAAAATTACCAAAGGCACGAAAACTATGGCGGAGTATTTAGACGAGGTCTCCACCATCATCACAGCCCTCGACACCATGAACAAAATCATTCCTGAAAAAGATCTCGTCATGTGCGTCGTTCGGGGGCTCCCATCAGCTTACTCCTCATTAAACAGGCGGTTCGCATCAGTCCAACGCCCATTGACCTGGCTACTCTCTCCTCGTGACTAAAAAGTGAAGAAATCAACGTGGATCTGGAGAGCAAACTTCTTCTCCGAGAAGCCGCTGTTATGGAGCCGGCCACCACCCTCACCGCAAGCTAGAACTATCGCAGGGGCGTGGTGGCGGCCGGCAGGGGAGTCGCGGCGGCTACGGCAGAAATAGTGGAGGCCACGGGCGCGGCGGTCGGCAGGGCGGTCGTCCGTCGTACGACGGTCAGCAGCACCGCAGTAACAACAGTCTGCACTCCTTCGGCAGCGATGGGCAGTCATTTTCCACCGGCGGGCAAGGCACTTACGAGCGGGATCGTCCAACTTGTCAAATCTATCAGAAAATAGGACACACCGCTGTTCATTGCTGGTTTCGGTATGAGGAGAGCCAAAATAGTGATAACCGTGCCAATTATGCATCTCAAGCCCGCCCCTCCTCTGAATGGTTGTTGGATACTGGGGCCAACATGCACGTTACTTCTGATCTATCCAAGCTTAATGCTCCAAATCCATATCATGGCTCCAATGGTATTACTGTTGGCAACGGTGAGTCCCTTAATATTTCTCACACTGGCACGGGTACCATTAAAAACCCCACCGCTATCTTTCACCTAGGTAACCTTACCCACGTCCCTTCTATTAAAACCAATCTCCTTTCAGTTCACCAATTCACAAAAGACAATAACTGCTCACTCTTGTTCACCTCTAATGATTTTCAGATCCTAGACAATACTACCAAGAGGGTGATTTTTCAGGGCCCCTATGAGCATGGTCTGTACGTTCTTCCTGGCACAAGTTCGTTTGCCCACCCAGTTTCAAAAAGCGTTCCTGTGGCTCCGGTGGCTTTTTCGGCTGATGGCCACAGTATGTTGTGGCACAGTCGCCTGGGTCACGCGTCTATTCAAATAATAAATTCTTTAATGTCTCAATTAGGTTTTTCTTCCATTCATGTAAACAATCGTGACTTCTGTTCAACTGCTAAATCTCATAAATTACCTTTTACTTTATCTGAGAGGCGTACAACTGCACCTTTTCAACTTATTCATTCTGACCTATGGGGTCTTACAATTGTTCCTTCATTTGCTGGTTTTCGCTATTATATTTGTTTTGTGGATGATTTTACAAAATACACTTGGTTGTACCCACTAAAACACAAATCACAGGCATACACCACCTTTGTCACTTTTGAAAAAATGGTCAAAACACAATTCAATTCTCATGTTAAACTTTTTCGAAATGACAATGGAAAGGAATATGTAAATAACATCTTTGACCAGTTTCTGCAATCTGTGGCAATTATACATCAAACCTCCTGTCCATACACTCCCGAACAAGATGGGGTGGCTGAGCGTAAGCATCGCCATCTCATTGAAACGGTGGTTACTCTTCTACATCAATCTCATCTCCCTGTCTCCTTTTAGGTAGAAGCTCTAGCCACCGCAAACTACCTCATTAACAGAATTCCCAGTCACACCTCTCCAACAAATCACCCTATCAACTCCTTTACCATGAACTTCCCAATTATACCAACCTCCGCGTCTTTGGGTGTCTTGCCTACCCTTGGCTACGCCCTCATATTACTCACAAATTACAACCTCTATCCCGTCCTTGTATTTTTTGGGGATATCATCCTACCGCCAAGGGTTATCGATGTCTTGGCCCACAAACTCATAAAGTCTACATATCTCGTCATGTCAAATTTGTTGAAAATGAGTTTCCCTACGAGTCTATTTCCTCCTCCACAAATACATCATTCATTGGCGTCCTTCCCCTTCTTCCAACATACTCACAGGGTCCCTCACCACCTTCCCCCACACATCCACCCACTACCCAACCACCCCTCATCACCCCTTCGACCGTCACCCACAATACACCCGCAACCACCACCCACACTCACAACCAACCCGAACAACCCCATACCCACAACATCTCTAGCCCGATCCGTTTTGGGTCCTTCCCGGCCACCTCCGAATCACCACCGCCCGTGCCACCCCCCAATACTCATCCTATGTTAACTCGTGGCAAAGCCGATATCTTTAAACCCAAAAAATTTCAGGCTACCATACTACCAAATACACCCCTTCCCGATAGTGAACCAACAACATACTCTGTTTCCTCAAAAAATGCTTATTGGCGTCATCCTATGGATGACGAGTTTAAGGCTTTGACTAATCAGAAAACTTGGGTTCTTGTACCTAAGCCCCATGGGTGGCACCCAGTGGGCTGTAAATGGGTGTACAAAATTAAACACAACGCAGATGGCAGTATTTCCAGGTACAAGGCTCGTTTGGTTGCTAAAGGCTACAATCAGGAGTATGGGTTTGATTACTCCGAGACATTCAGTCCTGTTATTCAGCAGGAAAGCATTCGCCTAGTACTGTTACTCGCCGTGCGCAACAATTGGCTCATCAATCAGTTGGATGTTTCCAATGCTTTTCTTCATGGCATGCTTGATGAAACTATCTACATGACGCAACCACCGGGCTATGTTGATCCCCGCTTCCCTCAACATGTTTGCAAACTCCAGAAGTCTCTGTATGGGCTCAAGCAAGCCCCCCCCCCCCCCCCCCCCCCGTGCTTGGTACACACGTCTGAAAATGTTCCTCCAGGGACTCGGCTTCACGTGTTGCGTACACGACACGAGTCTATTTACTCGACATTCAGCACACGGTACAGTCATTCTTCTTGTCTATGTAGATGATATCATTATTACAGGCCCTACTGCAGCTCTCATTCAAGATGTCACTCGAGCTATGCATACTACCTTCAAAATAAAGGACCTTGGCCTGTTACATTATTTTCTGGGAATGGAGGTTTCTCGAACAGGCAGCGGCTTGTTTCTTCATCAGTCAAAATATGCTCGAGATCTGTTGCAGAAAGCTGGACTGGAAAAATGCACCAGTCAACCAACACCGATGGCAGTCTCTTCGTCTACAAATGGAGCCGACACCCCCTTTGCCTATATTACCCACTTCCGCAGCCTCATTGGGGCTCTACAGTATCTGGCCATTACCCGTCCTGACATCCAGTTTGTTGTCAACCAAGTTGCTCAGCGCATGCATCAACCAAGTGAACATGATTACCATTGTCTAAAACGCATTCTCAAGTACATTTTTGTCACTCTTGGTCGTGATTTACTCATTCGACCCGGGGACTTGGAGCTTCGGGGGTTCTCAGATTTAGATTGGGTGAATGATAAAAATGACAGAAAATCTACATCGGGGTTTCTCATTTTTTTGGGGCCGAACCTGATCTCCTGGTGTACAAAAAAACAACCCAAGGTCTCTCGATCCTCGATATAAGCTGAATACCGCACCCTTGCTCTTCTCGCTGCTGAGACCATGTGGGTCACATATATTCTTCGCGAACTCCGCGCCACTCACACTGTTCCTGCTCTCTATTGTGACAACAAATCAACCATCTGTGTGGCCAAGAATTTTGTCCTACACACCAGAATGGAGCATGTTGATACCGATTGTCTCTTTGTTCGCGATGAAGTTCAGGCCGGCACCATGACTATGCAGTATGTACCCACTGAAGAACAACCGGCTGATATTCTCACCAAGTCTCTCCCGAGCCGACAGCACGATTACCTCAGTTCCAAGCTTCCGTTCGCTTCCGCTCAGCTCAGCTTGAGGGGGGATAATAACAGATAGTATTAAATAAATAGTATTAAATAATATTAGTATTTACTGTGTACTAATCCTAGTCCTATTAGGATTAGTACTCCTTAATCCTAGTCCTATTAGGATTAGTACTCCTTCCTATATCTCCTATATATCTCCTATGTATTCCCTTATTAGGTTAACACTTCAATACAATCAATATTCCTTCAGTAGCACCTGCAGATTTTTTTGAAAAACTAGTTTTTGGTCTGTTTTGTCTACGGGGCGTTACATAATCAATGAGAGACGTAATGAATTTACCATTCTAAGACTACTTTATATATAATGTCACCGTAAATCATGAAAAAAACTTTAAATGATGACAATATTGTCTCAACATAAACACGAGCCCAATTCAGCTTCTTTTCTTATACAAGAACATGTTTCAACAAATGCATTCAAATGCCTCACATCAAGAAAGATTTCGTGATCTTCAAAATCAAATAAATAAAGATAATATGAATCAATGCAACCCTAACTCTCTCAAAGGAGAAAACCATGCACACTTTGTCATTAGGTTTTCCTATATATGCAAATCTTCACACAACCTAGATTATGTAAGATCTCAAGGGCCTTTTAGGCTTGTAATTGGGTTGAGGGATAAGTCATGGTCAATTTATATTAGTGACGTATATATTTTTCAAAGTCGCCTCTTATGTTTTGTTTCTTATGTTTCATTTGAGAACTGAAATCTTGACATTCAATCAATTTATTTGGAATTCCCCCTTATTACATTTCAGTTCTAATTTTCATTTAAATATTACTAAGATGTTTCCATCACCATGATGACACAAATCTTTTTATCATGAGAGGTTTCTTTTTTCTTTTTTTTTTGTAAAACATCACTTGGTTTTCATTCAATCTATTTTTATTAACACACTCAACAAAGGATTTTGTCCTATGTTTACTATTTAAAAGTTGCAATGATTCAGAAAGGATTTAAGGTGAGAAAGTAGGGATAATTTTGTACTAGAGGCTTCTATTGGTTATTAATGAATATGTTAGGCTTAATTGGTGTCAATATGAATTCACACCCTCACAAGGTAGTCAGAAGAGGCTTTATGGAAAATTTGGTTTCATCATCGAATTTTTAACCTAGATCATGTTCCGTATTAGAATGATTGGAACAATTGGACTAACAAGTCATATTCTAAGACTTACACTTGCATGCTTTCAAGTAAAACCGTACCATATATTGAACTTTGAACTCATTTAGAAGATCCCAAAATGATAAAAAGCGTATATGAAATGTTCATGGTAAGGCTCACACCAAAACTTACCTAGTCATTAAAAGATTTCAAGAGACCGCTCAGAGGTCTAACAATATCAAATTTGTTCTCACAACGCCAATACTACGCTTCATGCTCACCATGAGTACTATTAAAGACATATATTTCGAAAAAATCGATTCTCAAATAGTTATTGATGAGAACTTCAAGCATTTGATGATTTGAACTCGTGGGGGTTGCAACATCAAGGAAGAACGAGGTAGAAGTAAAGGAACAAATGATTAAAAGAAAAGCACTCCATATAAAGAATTAAGAAACTGAAATTTTTCAAAGTACAAAATAATAAAATACAAGAAAAAGGGGAATATTTTCATGAAGGACCTCACTCCACCTAATACAGAATGTAGTTTCCTCAATGAAAAATAAAATAAATGTACTAGAAGGATAAGAGAACGGGTCGTTGACAAGATATGCATGTAGAGCACTCTGATCTAGAGTCTCGATTTTAGAACCCTCAAGAGTGGCATTTATGCCCAATATTAGGATCATATGAAGAATCATTTGAAGCACAACCGTTGTTAGTGTATAAATATGTCAGGTGATTTTCTTGGCAACCAAATCTCGTCCACATGAATGGATATCAGGGCATGTTTTCATAGGAGTGTTTAAGATCTGATATCGGGGCATGTTTTCATAGAAAAGTTTTAGTCTCTGGAGCTTTGCCTTTTTTGGAAGAATTCTAATTTGGATTTATAATCTTTATCAAATAGGGATGTTCATGTCCAAACTTTTCAGACATAACAAAAAGAAATTCAGAAATGTGAGAAAGATGTGTACTGCAATGGAGAGATTTTGCCTTTTCTTACAAGATTTGAATGCAAACATATCATGAAATAGGAAAGAAGTGTTGGGACGTGCCGAGTAAAGTGGGGAGGGAAACATTTCTTGCACGAATAAAGCTCAAGAAAGACTTGTTGATTGATGTACTTTAGTGAATTCTTGGGTAGAAATGGAAAAGGGAAGATAGGTATGTGCAGTGGTCGAAGAGACTGGAACCCTAGCTGGGATAGTCTTTTTTATTAGAATCACCATCTCCAGATTGACCCTCTTCCATATTTTCTGTAGGAGCACACAATGAAGAGAAAAATGGAGACAAATTCTTACCTTTTAAAAACTTAAAAATTTAAATATTTGAGGGAGACTCCTACAGAAAATCAAATTGATATGGCTGCAATACTCTTACTGGAATTCAAATTGAGAGAAAATTTTGCTCCTAAAACGTGGGAAATATTTAAGGAATAACATTTAATATGGTAAGTTTTAATGAGGAAGTGGCTTGAAAATAGGATTTTATTTTGGTAAAGTAAAACTTGTCAATTGGCTGAAAAAGGGGTGGAAAATCTATATGTATCTTTCATATTTTTTTAATTGGGGGAAATAAGGGATTTTTGAAATTTTTATAATAAGTAGGGATAAATGGGTATTAAGGTAAGTAAAGGAGTGTATTTAAGTAATTTTTCTAAAAAATAAACCCATTCATAATTCCAACATTCTCTTTTAACCACGACCCAATCTTCAACGCAGGACCAAACCTCAAATTGCCAAACTTTCCAACCCACCTCTTTGCCAATTTTGCACCAGCCTAATACCTCTCTTTCCAATCCCAATTCAGCCGACGCAGAGACACCAAGTGAACGAGCGCACGCGCGACAATTCCAACGCATGTTGCAGCAGCGAAAGCAAAGGACCTCAAGCTCACGTACGCGCTCATGGAAGAGAGTTAACAAAGGCGAAGCTCAATGTTCACGAGGCGAACAACGTCTACAGATACAACATCTCCCTGCTCCTCTTTTGTTTTCTTGTTCACGTCGCCTTCAAGCTCTTACGACTAAAACAGACTAGGAGCCACGTGAAGTAGTCCTTTATGTTCGAGATGACGCATCATTGAGCCTCAAGGATGGGAGACGAATCGGAGTCATCGATGTCCCTTTCTACTTTTCAGATTTTGGCCAAAAAACCTTTTTTTTTACAAACCCAGCTGTTCACTACTTTGGGGAGAAAATTTTCGAATTTTTAAATGAATGGTGATTTCGATTTTGCCCTTTCTCCCCCCCCCCCCAAATCAAAAGCCCTAAATCTCACCCTATATATATCGTCTTTCAGTTTAGTTTTAAGGGAATTTTTTTTAGTCGAAAATTTTCACTGAAAACTCTTAAAGAGAAATAGGGAAAGCAGAGAGGGTTGAAATCCTGTTCTTTGGAGATTTTTGTTTTATATTGGGTCTTCACTAGGCCAAGAAATTCAGAAAAAGTTAACGTAGAGTTGAGAGGATTTTTCACTATAAGATTTGTTTTTAGAGCTTGGAAAGGATAAGCAGAGAGGGATTACTTAGGATATTTTTCTTTTGGATTCTTTATTCGCGATTTGCCAAAGAGTTTGTTTGCGTTTTTATACTTTCTCGTGCTACCCTACCGCTTTGGTTTCGTCCACCGAAGTCTTTGAAATCGCACTCCATCTCTTAAAGTTCTCTATTTTGCTCAATGTTTCTGTTTGCTGCACAAGAAGAGGTAACCTTCTTTCTCCGCTACATTCTACTCATTTTCTTCTTTATCTCCTTGTGTTGCACGATGTTGGTTGTCGTTAGGTTGACATTCATCTTAAGCGGTAAGTATGTATATATGTATTCTTAAGTCGCTTCTATGAGCTGCTTATAATATTGATTATAAGATTTTGTCGGTTTGGCTATAAATTTAAAAGATATATATTTCCGATGGTTTACTTGTTGCTGCCTAGTTAAGTGATTGGGAGTATGTATTTAATGTCTGTTGCACTATGTATTTGGGGTCCATTTCTGAATGATGAGGAAGCATTTGATTAGCATGAGTTTTTTTCTTTGACCTATGTTGTTGATTTGCATTTTTTTTCTTGATTTTGTAAGTTTGGTCTATAGTATGGGATGTGAATTATTTTGTTTTTGAAATTATATTTATCAAAAGATTTGTCTTGTTATTATTTGTTTTAGCAAGTTGTGACAGTTTATATTCTATGTATAAGGTTTTTAACTTTTTCCATGTCTTTCGTACTTTTCTTTCTATCTTATTTTTTTTATTAGTAGTTATTTTGTTTGATGTTAGATTATTCTTCATATTTTTAAGAATGAAATATTTTTTCGTAATATTCTTTTTTAAGTAGTTCTAATCGTTGTATTTCGTTAGCGTTATTTACAATATATTCTGTATGTTCACTCTCTCTAGTTCTCAAATAGTCGTATAAATTTTCAATTAGTAGTTTTCAAGTAGTTCTATGTCTTCCTTGGTTTCTTTCCAATACTGTAAGTACAAATAATCTATCATTGATCAATAAATAATTCTAGATCATCATATAAATCTATGTCAAAATCATCTGTTATAATTAATTCAGCCCAACCTTGAGTTGTTTCTTCTATTATCTCATATGTCAATAATTTATCATAAATTGTTCTTTTTATATCTGTATTAAGACCTTTCAATATATAGAGTATTAATATCTTATAATTAACATCATATTTTAGTAAATAGGAGTTCATTTTAATCATTTTTTTTGCTAAAAAATTTATTCCTTCCAACCTCTTAATATAATATACTTATTTATTATGTAATAATAATGGTTTAATAATCATCTCGTCTGGTCACTACTACAGTTTTCTTCTTTGATCAGTTACCCTAACAGCGCCTCAACTTTGTTTACTCCCTTAAACGGCCTTCTTGCCTATCGGTTTCAACCTTAGGATGGCATAGTCTGGGCATACCTATTCGCAGAATATTTCTGTAGCAAACTTTCTAAAGATGGTTATTAAAACATTATTAAAACATGATAAACAATTATAATCAACAAGAGATTATTATGAATAAAGTAGTTTAGTTACTCATGAACATAAATAAGTATACCTGTTTCTGTAGATTTGTTGTTTCAGATTTGTTTTCCATATCTTATCTTTTTAACTAACTCTGATACCAATTTGGGGAGTGGAAGCGGATTTAGAGAGAGAATAATGGAGAGAGTTGATTAAATGTAGCTTCTTCTATTTCTGAGGGAGAAGCCCTCTATTTATATAAGTAGCTTACAACTTTGGCCAATAGAAGTGGCCGACAACATACTTTACACTTGGTCTTATATCTTTCAGCCGACGCAAAACAACAAAAAACTTTACATAATAATGGTCTTTACTTTATTTATGGCTGACACACTTTTTACTTATGGCCTCTTTTCTTTGGCCGACGCAAAACAACAAAATACTTTACATAATAATGGTCTTTACTTTATTTATGGCCGACACACTTTACAATACACTATTTATTATTTTACACGTATCTTCACTCTAGCTCCACTTTTGGTACGAAGTTATCTTCTCCGTTGCATTTTGTACGTAAGTGGTCAGGATATTTTTGTCCTATTAACTTGCAATATCTTACAATTAGATTCGGAGAGATAAAAATTTTCCGAATTGCTCTTGTAGTAAGTATTTTCTCCGGTTTCAACAGACTTAATATCCATTGCCTTATCTCTTCCATATCTGTTACTCTGATTTCTTTACAGTTGGAGTATATTATTGTTTGATCTCTTTTATAATAACTCCGGATTGCATTCTCATTCAACTAGTTGTTTGATAGCTCATTTAATATAGTAGTTATTCCAATAGTTATTTTGTTGGCATTAAACTCCGGAATATCTACCTTCTGTATCTCTTCTTGTGTATCTATTTTCTCTAGGATTATCATTTACCTAGTCAGTCCTATCTTTATAGCTTGTATCGTAGGTTTGATTTCATCGTATAATATCTCCGATGTTGCTGAATAGAACTTTATGTAAAATAAAGTCCCTTTGGTTATTCTTTTATATTGTAAAAATGCCTTGTATAGCTCCGGTATTTTAGCTATTTCTTCTCCATTTATTGTATAGACTGTACTTATTAACCTGTAATTGTAGCAAGTTGCTACAAAGTTTGGGTTCGTACCTGGTTCAAAATTATAAATTTCTTCTATTGTTAGTATTTTATCCCATATTTGTATTTTTATAGTTTTTGCTTTATATGTAATTATACTTCCTTCATTATTAAATCCTGTTACCACCATAGGTGTTTTTAATTTTTCCCATTTATCTTCTGGTAAACAATTATATTTACATATATTTGCTTTTGCTCCTGTATCTATCATAGGGGTATAATATCTGTTGTGATATCCTTCTACAATAATTTTTGCAAGTATATATATTTTCATTATTCATTTTGTTCTTTTGATAATTATTTTCTAATTTTGGCAAGTTATTGTTAATTGTTCATTTTCTATATTGTATGGTTTTAACTTTTTCTAACCATTTTATTCCTAATGTAATATTTGACTTCTTTGGTATATTTTAAATGGTATTATTAAAGGTATTCCTCCTATAATTATTTCTTTTTCCGTCATTTCTTCATTTGTGTTTACTATCTCACTAGGTAATCCAGGGCATAAGTGTCCTGTTTTTATAATTTCTATTTCTAATACTAACTCTCTTGTTATGTAATTTTCTTCTTGTCCTATATTTATTAAAATTTTATACCTTCATTGGTCTATTATTCCTGTTATGAAGTAATGGTATGGTGTTATCTCTTCTTTATCTAATAAGTTTTGTGGGATTTCATAGTTCCTTTTAGATGTACTCATTCTTTATGAGGTAGCTCTTGTTAATGTATTTGGTACGCTTGAAGTGCTTAATCTTTCTTTTACAATTTCTAAATCTTCTTCTATGTCAATTTCTTTATAGCTATAGTCATTATTATCTATTACAGTAATTATTTTTTAAAAAGGGTTTTCTATTTTTATTTTATCAATTTTATTTCTTGCTGTTACTTTATGTTTTGTTGTTAATATATATAGGTTTTTATATCTTGCTGTAAATATTTTATTGCCTGGTGCTAATTCTATTCCAGACATTTTCCAATATAAAACTAATGATTTATCTATATTCCTATCTAGGTTTTTGCTTTTTATAATATTTATTTGTACATCAAACTGTGGTGCTGTTTTATTTTTACTACAGACTAAATTTTTAATTAGCACTTTTTCCATTTTTAATTTTTCTTTTTAGTTTTCACATAGTTGTACAAACCATTGATGTAAAAATTTTATTCTACCTCCTAAAGTATCTGTTAATCCTTCATAGTTTCAATCTTTAATTATTTTTGTACTAAATGGTTCTGGTAGTTTAGTAAAATATTGTTGTCTTATTTCTTTTGCTTCGTTTATATCATATCTTGCTTTGTAATAATATTCTTTGAATGAACATGTGTTTTCTTCTAAATAACACATTTTACATATAGCTAATTTTGTCATAAGTTGTCTATTTATTATTTTCTCACTATTTTGTTCTTTTATTTCTGTGGTCATACCACCAAATTCATTTCTTATTGCTAATTCATATTTATCTAGTATATCTATATTTGTTGTTGATGGAGATTCGTCTATTTTCTTATCACTTCTAAGTGTTTCTAGACTTTCTGGGGGTAAATTTTCTATCCATAATTTTGTTGTTCCAACAAATGTTCTTTCTATATATTTCGGCGTTTCTTTTGTTGTTATTTTATTATCAATTAGTTGTTTAGATATATTTCCTACCCATAATAGTATTGCTTTAGTTATATCTGTAACACAATCTAGATCTAAAAAGTTATATTGTTCGGTTATCGGTCCATTTTTTATTTAATCTACTATTCCATATTGCATTTGTTCTATCTGATTGTTCATAATTTTCTGTATAATAAGTTGGTGCTGTTCATTTAGGACTACTTCTAGGACTATTATCTGGAGTTTTAACTCTTGATGTACTGGGTCGATTCATATCTCCTGTATTTATTTCTAATTTTTTCGACTTATTTATTTGTTCTAGAATTTTTGTGTATGTTTCACTTATATCACTTATTTCTAATTTTTGATCGTTTGTTGTATCTGATTCATTTATTTAGTCTATTTCTAGATTTTCATTTAATTTTTGTTTCATCTTATTTATCTCATTAGTTAATTCAAGTTCTTTATCTTTTTCTACCTGTTTCTCTTTTTGTTTGGTTTCATATAATAATTTTAGCTTAGCTAATTCTTTTTGTAATTCACTTATTCTTATATTTTTTTATCTCTTCTAGATGTTGTACTTCTTGCTTTGCTTGTGTTTTTATTTTTTCAATTTCTTTTGATTTATTTATTTCTTCATTTCCTTTGTTATTCTTATCATAGCTGTCAGGCTATCTTCTAATTTTGTTGTTTCTTTTTCTAACATTAAATATAAGTTATTTCCTATTTTTTTATATCGTCTTCCTAAATTTGAAAATATTATTTTTATTACTAAGTCATCTTGATTTTCATATGTCTTTGCGTCTACTGCAAATTTTTCTTTATTCATTATGGTTTATGACTTATATTATGTTGCAATTTATATTCGAAACAATCTATTTGTATTTTTAGCATAAATATAACTTTTCTTTGTGCTAATATTGGTTTATTACATACTCCTGCTAATATATTTTCTTCTAATCCTCTTTTTCTATGTTGTATTTCTTGTCTTTTTTCAATTATTTTTTCTACCAGTTCTTGCTTATATATTTCTTTGATCATATTATTTTTTCAGATAACAAACATATTTATATTCTGTTTTTGAAATTATATTTATCAAAAGATTTGTCTTGTTATTATTTGTTTTAGCAAGTTGTGATAATTTATATTCTATATATAAGGTTTTTAACTTTTTCCATGTCTTTCGTACTTTTTTTTCTATCTTATTTTTTGTCTTAGTAGTTATTTTGTTTGATGTTAGAATATTCTTCATATTTTTAAGAATGAAATATTTTTTCGTAATATTCTTTTTTAAGTAGTTCTAATCGTTGTATTTAATTAGCGTTATTTACAATATATTCTAAATGTTCACTATCTCTAGTTCTCAAATAGTCGTATAAATTTTCAATTAGTAGTTTTTCAAGTAGTTCTATGTATTCCTTGGTTTCTTTCCAAAACTGTAATGTCACGACCCAAATCCGGGCCGCGACTGGCACCCACACTTACCCTCCTATGTGAGCGAACCAACCAATCTAAACCTTAACATTTCAAGGTAATATCAACATAAAGTAATGCGGAAGCCTTAAACTCATTAATAAAATCAATAACTATTATTATTCAACATCTATTATTCCCCAAAATCTGGAAGTCATCATCACAAGAACATCTACTTTAAACTACTAATTCTAAGAGTTTCTAAGAAGCTAAAAATACATAAGAAGCTAGTCCATGCCGGGAGTTCAAGGCATCAAGACATGAAGGAGAAGATCCAGTCCAAGCTAGAAGCGTTAGCTCACCCTGAAGATCCGGTGTGACGAAGACTGGCTAGAATTACTGTTAAGTTGAGGATGACGGCACGTTTGCTGCACTCCACAAATAACAAGAAGAAAAACATAAAAGTAGGGGTCAGTACAAAACACGGGTACTGAGTAGATATCATCGGCCAACTCAAAATAGAAATCAATATATACCAAGTAATATCATAAAATCAACTATGATACTCAACATGTAGCAACAACAAATACTATATCATTAACAATTACCGTCAAACTCACACATGAGGACTCAAGCCTCGATACCATACTCATTTGGGAATCATGTTCATTAGATTGAGTATATTAACATCTTTCAAGATTCATTATCTTTATTTCTCTTGTGTCGGTACGTGACACTCCGCTCCCTCAATATTCATTAATCCTCTTGTGTCGGTACGTGACACTCCGATCCCCTAAATCTATGTGTCGGTTCGTGACACCCGATCCCCTAAATCTATGTGTCGGTTCGTGACACCCGATCCCCTAAATCTACGTGTCGGTTCGTGACACCCGATCCCCTAATACTACATGTCGGTTCGTGACACCCGATCCCCTAATACTACGTGTCGGTTCGTGACATCCGATCCCCTAATTCTACGTGTCGGTTTGTGACACCCGATCCCCTAATTCTACGTGTCGATTCGTGACACCCGATCCCCTAATACTACGTGTCGGTTCGTGACACCCGATCCCCTAATTCTATATGTTGGTTCGTGACACCCGATCCCCTAATCTCCTTCCATCAATTCATCAAGCCTTCTTTCTTACCAAGGCATCATCAATCTCATTACTTTAGTTCATCAAGCCTTCTCCCTTACCAAGGCATCATCATAAAAAAGAGATTAGGTTTTTATCAAGATTTGGGATTCAATAACTTCATCATGCTTAATATAATCACAATTATATAATCACGTTCATGCATGCATACAATTAAGCACATAGAAGGGTTTACAATACTACCAATACATATCATTCTCTATTAAGAGTTTACTATGAAAGCATGAAAACCATAACCTACCTCCACCGAAGAATTGAAATCAAGCAAGTTAATCCTCAAAGCTTGGTGTTTTCCTCTTCTTCTCGATCGTTTCTCTCGCTCCCTTCTTGTTCATTCTATTTTCTTATTCAAACCCTCTTTCTTTTACCCTAATTAGTATATAATTAAGAATAAAAGATGGCAATAATACCCCACTAATTAACTTAGGGTTACCTCTTTTAACCCCCAAGAATTTGAGTTATTAATATAAACCCACGAACTTTATAATTAAGGCAAGAATAGTCAAAAACGTCCCTTAAAACTTCACCAAAAATTCGACTCTGCCTGGGATTTGCGCAACCTGTGACGGGCCGTCGTGCCTGCGACGGTCCGTCACTCAGGTCGTCGTGAGGGCCAGGACTTTATTTTCACCAAGGACACTGTGAGGGTCCGTCACACCTGTGATGGTCCGTCCTGCAAGTCCGTAACGAAGTTCAGAGAGTCGATTTTCAGTACCCAATTTTAGAATTCCTAAGTATATTGAAACGAGACATCTGTGACGGACCGTCGTGCCTGTGACGGTCCGTCGTGGGTTCCATTGTTTCAGCCAATTTTCCAGAAATAAAATCTGCTGCTCAAAACGACTAAACAGGTCGTTACAATAGATACCAATTTACCCATCGTTCGTCCCCGATCGATCACAAGAAGGAAAACAAGGGAGAAAAGGAGTACCTGAATCTGTAAACAGATGTGGGTATCTTTCTTGCATATCTGCCTCCTTCTCCCAAGTGGCTTCTTCAACCGGTCGATTCTTCCATTGCACCTTGATGGATGCAATCTCTCTTGACCTCAACTTGCGAACTTCTCTATCTAAGATAGCAACAGGCTCCTCCTCATAAGACAAGTTCTCATCAAGCAAAATTGAATTCCAACGGATAATGTAATTTCCATCCCCATGATATCTTTTCAACATAGAAACATGGAATACCGGATGCACTCCGGACAGCCCTTGAGGCAAGGCTAACTCATAAGCCACCTCTCCTACTCGCTTAAGTACTTCAAATGGTCCAATGTACCTTGGACTTAGTTTACCCCTTTTTGCCAAACCGCATCACCCCTTTCATTGGTGAAACTTTCAACAAGACTTGTTCACCCTCCATGAACTCTAAGTCTCTAACCTTTCGATCTGCATATTCTTTTTGTCTACTTTGCGCCACTAGAAGCTTTTCTTGAATAGACTTCACTTTCTCTATCGAATCCCTCAAAAGGTCAGTACCCCAAGGCCTAACCTCAAATGCATCAAACCAACCAATGGGAGACCTACATCTCCTACCATACAATGCTTCGAATGGAGCCATATCAATACTTGAGTGATAGCTATTATTGTATGAAAACTCTGCTAAGGGTAGGAAGCTATCCCAATGACCACCAAACTCTATCACGCACGCACGAAGCATATCCTCCAACACTTGAATCGTCCTTTCAGATTGACCATCGGTCTGAGGATAGAACGCAGTACTAAGGTCCAACCTAGTACCCAATTCCGCATGCAATCTTTTCCAAAACTTAGAAGTAAACTGCGTACCTCTATTTGATATCATGGATAGTGGAACCCCATGCAATCGCACCACTTCCGAGATGTAAAGTTTGGCTAACTTTTCTGCATTGTAAGTCACCTTGACCGTAATGAAATGAGCAGATTTAGTTAGCCTATCAACAACCACCCAAATGGAGTCATACTTACCCATTGTCTTCGGAAGGCCAACCACAAAGTCCATTGCAATTCTTTCCCACTTCCATTCCGGAATGGGCATTCTCTGAAGTGTTCCTCCGGGCCTTTGGTGTTCATACTTTACTTGTTGACAGTTTGGACATTTGGCAATAAAATCCACAATGTCACGCTTCATTCTACTCCACCAAAAGTGTTGTTTTAGGTCACGATACATCTTGGTTGCACCCGGATGTATAGAATACCTTGAACTATGAGCCTCTGTCAGAATAGTGTTGATCAAATCTTCGACGCGGGGTACACATACCCTTCCCTTGATCCTCAAAACACCTTCCTCATCAATTTGTGCTTCCTTAGCCTCTCCTCGCAATACCTTATCTTGGATTCTTCTTAGTTTCTCATCATCAAACTGTTTTCCCTTATTTTTGTCAAGAAAAGAAGATCTTGACTCCACAGAATCCAACAATCCTCCCTTCTCATTTACTTCTAATCTCATCAAGTCATTAGCTAGAGTCTGAACCTCTCTAGCCAAAGGGCGTCTAGAAGCTTGCAAGTGAGCTAGACTTCCCATGCTTCCCGCCTTTCTACTTAAAGCATCCGCTACAACATTCGCCTTCCCCGGATGATACAAGATAGTGATATCGTAGTCCTTTAGTAACTCCATCCATATCCTCTGTCTTAAGTTCAATTCTTTCTGAGTAAAGACATACTGAAGGCTACGATGATCCGTGTATATCTCACACTTAACCCCATATAAATAGTGTCTCCATTGTTTTAATGCAAACACTACCGCAGCCAATTCCAAATCATGAGTTGGATAGTTACGTTCATGCACCTTTAGTTGCCTTGAAGCATAAGCAATCACACTCTTCTCTTGCATTAGTACTGCACCCAAACCAGAATAGGATGCATCGCAATAAACAATGAAGTTCTTACCCTCTACTGGCAAGGTAAGGATAGGTGCGGTAGTCAACAAAGTCTTGAGCTTCTGAAAGCTTTCCTCACATTCTTCCGACTATACAAATGGAACATTCTGCTTAGTCAAGTTCGTCAATTGGGAAGCAATAGAAGAGAATCCCTTGACAAATCGGCGGTAGTAGCTAGCTAACCCAACAAAGCTCCTTATTTCTGACACATTAGTGGGTCTTACCCAATTCTTCACTGTTTCAATCTTAGAAGGATCCACCATCACTCCTTCCTTAGAAACCACGTGCCCCAAGAAGGACACTGCATCTAGCCAAAACTCACACTTAGAGAACTTGGCATAAAGCTTTTTCTCCCTTAACATTTCCAATACCAATCTCAAATGCTCTTCATGTTCCTTCTTGCTCTTTGAGTATACCAATATATCATCAATAAATACGATCATGAAGAGGTCCAAATATGGCTTAAAAATCCCGTTCATCAAGCTCATGAACGCAGCAGGGGCATTCGTAAGACCAAAGGACATCACTACAAATTTGTAATGCCCATACCTCATTCGAAAAGCAGTCTTTGGCACATCCGTTGCCTGTATTTTCAATTGATGATAACCGGATATCAACTCAGTCTTAGAGAAGACACAAGCACCTTGTAACTGATCGAACAAGTCATCAATGCGGGGAAGAGGATACTTGTTCTTTATGGTTACCTTGTTTAGTTGTTTGTAGTCTATACACATTCGAAAACTCCCATCCTTCTTCTTTACAAACAAAACCGGAGCACCCTAAGGGGATGCACTTTGTCTAATGAAGCCTTTGTTCAATAACTCTTGAAGTTGTGCCTTTAACTCTCTTAACTCCGTGGGAGCCATTCTATAAGGGGGTATAGAAATGGGGCGAGTACCGGGTTCAAGATCAATACAGAAGTCAATATTCCTATCCGGTGGCATACCAGGAAGATCTGCAGGGAACACGTCCAGAAACTCACGAACTACTAAAACCGACTCAATCGAAGGTACTTGGGTATTGTCATCCTTGAGATGTGCCAAGAAAGCTAAACACCCTTTACTAATCATTTTCTTAGCACGAAGGAAGGAGACGATGCGGACCGGATTGGAAGTGTAGTCACCCTCCCACACTAACGGGTCTGTCCCAGGCTTGGCTAACGTCACCGTTTTAGCATTACAATCCAAGATTGCAAATTGCGGAGAAAGAAAAGTCATACCCAGAATCACATCAAAATCGTCCATTTCTAAGATAACCAAATCTACATAGGTGTTGCTCCCCACAAAGTTCACCAGACAAGACCTATACACCTTTTCAACTGCCACAGACTCACCCACCGGAGTAGAAACACGAATAGGTATATCAAGTAATTCACAATGTAAATTTAGACCATTAGCAAATGAGGAAGATACATAAGAAAACGTGGATCCAGGATCAAACAATACAGAAGCCATGCTATCACAAACCAGAAGATTACCTGTTATGACAGCATCAGATGCCTTCGCTTCAGACCGCCCAGGGAAAGCGTAACAATGGGCCCTATCGTTCGTCTGTCCGTTGACCCTACCATGTTGTGATGTAGTGGCTCCAGGTTGCCCATCACCTCGGCCGTTCTGGTGACCACCATTACCTCGACCACCACGTCCTCCAGAATAACAGCCTCTGCCATGACCACCTCTACCTCTAACATTTGGAGGTCTATAACTCTGTTTTGGACAATACCTCTTAATATGTCCAATCTCCCCACATCCATAGCACTCTCTGGGTTGATGCATAGGTCTCTCAGAGAAGTGTTGACCGATCGGAGGTGGACCCCCAACTACAGTCTGTAGTGAAGACTGAATGGGTCGAACTGAGTAACCTCTGGAACTCTATCCTCTAGAGTGGGAACCATTAAACTCACCCCCCTTTCGAAACCTTTTTGATGTCGGTGTCGAGGTGAAGTCATCGGGCTTCACTCCTTCCACCTCTATCACGAAGTCTACCACTTCTTGGAAGGATTTTGCTGTAGCCGCTACCTGTAAGGCCGAAATCCGCAACTCTGATCTCAACCCCTTCACAAACCGGCGAATCCTCTCTTGTGGACTGAAACAAAGTTGCATGGCATATCTGGATAGTGCGTGAAACCTAGCCTCGTAAGCATTAACCGACATCCTACCTTGCTCTAGGCTCAAGAACTCATCCCTCTTCCTATCCCTCAAAGTCCTAGGGATATACTTCTCCATAAACAAGCTAGAGAATGAGGCCCAAGTCATAGGTGGTGCCTCTGTCGGTTGACACTCAACATGTGATCGCCACCACATTTTGGCGTTCCCTTGAAACTGATAAGTCACAAACTCCACACCAAACCGTTCTACTATACCCATCTTGTGTAGTAGCTCGTGACAGTCAACCAGAAAATCATAAGCATCCTTCGATTCAGCACCCTTGAAGACCGGAGGTTTCAATTTCAAGAACTTACTGAAAAGTTCATGCTGATCACTTGTCATTACAGGCCCTGTAGTCAGACGAGGAAATGTGCCTATTTCCAATGGAACATCCATGTGGGGAGCCATGGTAGCCGCATGTTGTACCTCCGGAGCCTGAGGTGCTGGTGCAGAAAACACTGGGGGTGTCTGGCCCTGATCAGATAACCCGCTAAGATAAGCCAGAACCTGATTGATCATCTCTGGGGTAGGTTGGGGTGGCAATCCCTCATTCTGCACTTGTTCAGTTTCCCCATCCTCCCCTTCTCTTATAACTTCCTCAGTCAGTGCAGGAGTCACTGCCCTAGTATCAGATGGGCTAGGTGCTCGTCCTCTTCCCCTAGAGGACGTCCTCCCACGACCTCTACCACGGCCCCTTGCCGCTGTTCTTCCTCGAGCCACAGCCCTAGTGGCTGGCTCAGTTGTTTCTTTTCTGGCCGATGTTGGTGTTGACGTAGTCGTTGCTCTAGTTCTAACCATCTGCGAAAGAGAGTGAAGATGGTCAGATACCAATTCGTATCGCCTAGATACCAATTGGGCTCAAGTAGTAGCACGAAAGAAGGAATGAAAGAGTGAAATTTTTCCTAAAGTCTTATAGCCTCTCAAGGAAAAGTAAAGGCGTCCCCCTACCGTTCCTTAAGACTCTACTAGACATGTTCTTGTGTGATGAGACCAACGAACCTAATGCTCTGATACCAAGTTTGTCACGACCCAAATCCGGGCCGCGACTGGCACCCACACTTACCCTCCTATGTGAGCGAACCAACCAATCTAAACCTTAACATTTCAAGGTAATATCAACATAAAGTAATGCGGAAGCCTTGAACTCATTAATAAAATCAATAACTATTATTATTCAACATCTATTATTCCCCAAAATCTGGAAGTCATCATCACAAGAACATCTACTTTAAACTACTAATTCTAAGAGTTTCTAAGAAGCTAAAAATACATAAGAAGCTAGTCCATGCCGGGAGTTCAAGGCATCAAGACATGAAGGAGAAGATCCAGTCCAAGCTAGAAGCGTTAGCTCACCCTGAAGATCCGGTGTGACGAAGACTGGCTAGAATTACTGTTGAGTTGAGGACGACGGCACGTCTGCTGCACTCCACAAATAACAAGAAGAAAAACATAAAAGTAGGGGTCAGTACAAAACACGGGTACTGAGTAGATATCATCGGCCAACTCAAAATAGAAAATCAATATATACCAAGTAATATCATAAAATCAACTATGATACTCAACATGTAGCAACAACAAATACTATATCATTAACAATTACCGTCAAACTCACACATGAGGACTCAAGCCTCGATACCATACTCATTTGGGAATCATGTTCATTAGATTGAGTATATTAACATCTTTCAAGATTCATTATCTTTATTTCTCTTGTGTCGGTACATGACACTCCGCTCCCTCAATATTCATTAATCCTCTTGTGTCGGTA